>NW_020664369.1:3257084-3382066 GCF_002925995.2 Terrapene triunguis
CATTAATGGCCCACACTTTACATAATTACAATAGGCCCTCAGAGTTATGTTTTATATTTCTAGTTTTAGATACAAGAGTGGTACATTTATACAAATCAGATGATCATACTCGGTAGATTATAAGCTTTGTAATGATACCTTACAAGAGACCTTTTGCACGAAGCATATCCCATTTGCATTATAGTCACTTATCAAATTTTTATAAAACTATCCCAGTTACATTATATTCACTTATTATCATGTTTTTATAAAACCATATAGACTGCACAACGTCACAAAGTCATTTTCCCAAAGCCATGGAAGGTCTCTTTGTCAGAGCCATTAGCAGCACTCTGAAGCTACTAGCTTTCAGCCCCATGCTCATTCTAGTTCTTTCAACTTCCTTCCAAACAATAAAATCATCTTTGCAAGTCTAACTCTGGAAGTCATGCCACATCATATCCCAAGGGATTTCTCTGAGTAATAGGTAATTCATATCATAAATATCTGCCTACCCGTAGCATATGCAAAGAGGCACATATTGTCCTTTTTACTAGCGCCTCTAGTTCTCCAGATTCATAATTCCTTAATATGAGACGCTGTCGTTTTCTTTCCATTCTCTGAGAGAGCATCAGGAGTCTAAAATTCTAGCGATAAGTGTTTCACACCTTGAATCTCAAAAAAAAAAAAATGCAGTGAGGAGAAAAAACCCCAGCTCTCAAGAGTGATATTTCCTAAAAATTCATCTTAACAGTTGCAATTAACTTCCCCAATACCCTTTTGGATAAAAGTTGTCTGATAAGAGATCAAGCAAGAGAACATGATTTAGCTCTAGCAAGTCTTGATTTACAATCTGTCTTCCCTGATCTGAGATCACGGAATACAACTTCTGTGTCATTTTCGTCTCTTGCAGAGATGGGGGAAAGAGTTTTAAGTCAAAACAGATAAGTGTAGAGTCTCCGAAGGCAAGGATGAAATGTCTTTTAATGGCATCTTCCTGATACACTCAGAATATCATCATATCCTATGGGGCTGTGATGAATATTTTTTTTATCATCACTTTCTTGAAAAGCTTTGGTAATAGTCTAAAAATACACAATTCTTTAATTTAACCCCCCTAAATATTTGGTGCAAACTCCTGGATTTCAGATTTATGCCTGGGATGGTGGTGATGGGGTGAAAGGGAGGAGGGGAAGAAACAGCCACATTTCCTTCTTCCCTCTTCTATACATTGACTTTAAAAATCAATTTAAAGGTCCATTTTAAAGGCAGTAGCTAAACAGAGCTCTCTGCGGGGATATCTAATTTTCATGAGAAAAAAAAGAGATCATTTTCTGCCCATTAATTATCCTGCTTCCAGGCCTGGATTTTTAAAGCTTGTGTTTTCTAGATCTTCAATTACCTCAGATTCTATTAATGTCTTTTAGTTTTATTTAGGTTAGTAAGTGCTCACTACATTTTAAATAGTGAAAATATACAATCAAGGCAAATGCCTTGCAACTGTCTTTTATAGTTAAGAATGTAAAACTGGTAACAGAGGTTAATGTTATTCTTAGGAGATATCACTGGTTGCTATGGTGAGGAAGTTTTCTGTCACTCACTACAGGGAAGATGGTGCCTGTGTTATGGATTGCTTGACTATATTTTTGCCATTGAGATTAGCCATAGTAATTATTCTAATGCAGACACTGACTTTTACATTTCATTGTAGGTCTTTCATTTGTGTGTTTTGAATCTGCATAGACTAGTTTCCACCTTTTTCAAATGGGTCAATTTAACAGAATTGCTAATTTCTTCACAGCTGAAGAAATAGTGGAAAAGCAACAGTAGGCTTGTATTGGGAGACAACAGTCTTTAAATGAATAAAGCCCCAGCAATCACATTTATAAAACATATCTTACTGTTAGGTTCATATACTGGAGAATTTTTAGCTTTTTTTTAATATATATATAATTTCATTAGGCCAGATCTTTGTTCAGAGCTTAATGATCTGCACTTCCTACTGAAATTTATTCAGGCAATATTCCACAAGAAATTGGTTGTTTTCAGTAGTTCACGACTTGTTATTTAGCATTTAACAGAATAGCCGTTTATTTTGGTAACAACCAGTTCTGAGAAATTTATTGCCATTGTAAACCATAATCAACCATTTGTATCACTACTAGTTTTTCCAGAGATAACAATGGCCAGCTGCATGGGAAAATTGTTTAGCCACTATAAACATTTGCATTGAAGATTATGGATGGAGTTATTTCACCTTAAAGGTCAAATGCATTTACAGAACCCACTCACTTCACTTCAGTGTGAATTATTCCACAGATTGGTTAAAAGCCAATCCCAGAAAGAGAATGCTGATGCAATTCGCAGTCATTTTTTTCAATTATGGGTATGAAAAAAGGAATCTGTAGGAGATGGACAATGCAGAAGATTGCGTTTTGTTTATCACAGCATCAGGCCAGGAACTAAGGCTTGGTGCCTTTGTAGATGTTGCAACTGATTCAATGAATAATTTATTGCACTCTACTCACAAATAGCTCAATCATCAGGGTTTCCTATTTCTCCCTTATCATGCTTCTGGGCCACAAAACTCTTGATCTACATCTTTAGCAAAACGTTAGAGATTCCAAAACACTTCCAGCCCAGTTGGCATAAGACTTCAAATGAAAGCACATATATGCTGTATCACATTATATACATATTTCATGTTAAAATGTTACCTTGGCCTAAGTGTTCAGTAGAATTAAGTGAATAATTCACAAATGAATACTTTATCTGATATTAATCTTTTTTCCTGCTCACAGAATATATCTGCAAGCAGACTGAAGTATCCTCAGTTCTACTTCTTGTTCAGTTGTGTTATTTTACTCTACTGACTTAATGGATAATGTGCAAATAATCAGTACTGGATATTTGAGCTGTAGTCTAGCTGTGATTGGTTAGATAAGTCACATGGTATTGTGTTCCCTGAATGGATAAACAAACTCATAAACACATCTGATGCAAATGCTCACGTGTGAATAAAAAAAAAAAAATCAGTTTCCACTACTACTCATGTATGTGACTGCAAAATTCACTTTCCAAGAACATTCAGACCAATAAAATTTGCTTTCTTAGCTGTTAATGGAAAATGAATAAAAAGGGGCAAACAAGTGTGAATGAAACACATTCATTTAAAAAACTGGGCAAACAGTAGCAGAATATTTTTGTTGTATTCACCCAGCTCTGGTCTTTAGAGCCATTTGAAATTTCTGGTAGAAAGCTCTAACTTATTTCCCCCTTAAGTCTTCAAATATTATGAGTCAAATTTATCCCCGCTATAACTTCACTGAATTCAAGGGAGTTATGGCAAAGATAATTTTGGCCCTATATTTCTTAAGTGCTTCCATATACATGCTTCTCATTCAGATGAGAATATGATTACAGTTTTTCACTATTGATATTTAAAATGATAGAAATATGAATGATGCCACAGCTTTAATTTTCAGATAAATGTTGCGGATCTTGCCTGATGTAATTCTGAGTGGGTTATTAGGATTGTCAGAAGTGTTTGGCTGTTGCTTTCCTACTTAATTGAAAGCAGAGGTTCACCAAACTGTGGGTTGTAGCCCACGAAAGCTTATGCTCTAATAAATTTGTAAGTCTCTAAGGTGCCACAAGTACTCCTGTTCTTTTTTTGAAGAAACAGGTGGTAAACTAATGAAAAAAGAACAAAAGAATAGACATACCAACTGGAACAACATTCTCGCCTTGTCACTCTGTATCAGAGAAGGGGGAATTATTCGACAGGGAAAAAAGAGCTAGGAGAAAAAACAAACATCTATATTTTCCTCATACATGGAAATAAAACAACACTAAAGGAAGTGAGATTAATAAATCCTATGGGAAAAAAACAATATTCAAGCCATCACTGTCAGTAACACGGCTGAGAATTCTCTTTATGTCTTAACATAGACAGTAGAGCTTTAGCAATTAGTATCAGGCAATCCTGACTGCCAGTCACTAGGTGCTAGCAATTCAATGGCCCTTAGGAACTAAAAAGGAAAGCAGACTATTTCATAAAGAAGTGAAAAGAAATGGACTTCTCTTGTGTAGAGCTATTAGGGAACTGGAAGTGGATAAGTATTTAGGCCTATTAGTGCCTCCTCAAGAATGCAAACAATACTTTCTAAAATTGGGGACAAAGGGATGGGTAATTCACTATAAGATTACAGCTTCTTCCATCTACCTATGTTTATTAATGGAAAATTAGCTCATGTATGAGTAGAATCATTAGCCACCTCCACTAAAGCTGACATAAAACTGGATTATGAATTTGGTGAAAATGTGAGTCAGAGATTAGCACCTCCTGGTACAGGCTAGTTCTTTAATTGAAATTATTTTTTCCTTTTGTGCTGTCATTTCACCCCTTCATACTGTTGGTGTTTATTCTTTAGAGTAAGTCACTAAAAGTTTGATAGCAGTTTTCTTCATGTGTTTGTCAAGGGAACAATTCAGGTATTTTTGTGAATTAATGATCTTGTTCTTCTCTCTTTTTGGGCATACACTGAACATAGCTTCTGTAACTATGATTTTTGTCTTTTCTACTGTGGAACTAGGTCCTCGGCCGATTGCTATTGTTAGTGGCGTGTGTCATTCTGTTTTATATTTAAAATTATAAATAGAACTTAAAAGGGCTATATTCATGCATTAGGGATTGTTGATAACAGCAGCTGTGCACTAAACAGCTCTTATTGTATCCAGTATTCTAAAGCCATTTCACCTCTTGCTAGTGAGCTAACCTTCAGGTTTTTCTGTGTAGACTTCCTGGAACCACAAGTTCAGATCCCTAAGAAGGTCAGCTCAATCCTCCATTCTTCTGAGGCTATATTGTGCAACTTACTGTGGATGGGTCTTTGAAATAAGGGGGAGGCACCTAAAGTTAGGCTCCTAAATCTATCACCTAAACAAGAGTCCTGACTTTCAAAAGCGTTGGGCACCAGGCAGCCACCAGTAAAGGTACTTTTGCAACATATACTAATTTTACATTCTGTAGGGTCACTAAAACTCTCTAGTGTTAAGACAAACTTCTGGGTTCCTAACATTCAGCCAGGTCCACCTGGAACAAATCTCCACTCTATGTTTGTCATGGCATTTTCCCAAGAGTAGAGTGTTGCCCCAGTGGCCCTAACCAAAATGTCTTCATATTCTGATACTTATTCTCCTTTCTTACAGACTTTGAAGAAATAGTTAGGAAAAGCTAACAATGCTGACATTTAAAATATCATCTGAATTAACAACCATTGAACTGAATAATGAGTTTCATATCTCTGAGGTATTGTCTCAAACTCTGCCAACTCCAGCAGGCACTGCCACGTTGATTTTACTAGTGTCACATTTTAAAGGTTTTCTTTATAGCCATAACAGAAACTTAAGAGCAGGCCCACAAAGGTACTTAGGCACCACTGACACTGAATACTTTGGAGCAGAAACTTGAACCTGACTCTCCTACATCCCAGGTGAGCGCCCTCACCACTGGGTTGGAGAAACGGTCTCTCTCTGGCCCAATGAATAGTTAGTTATACAAAGTGGAACAGCTCCAACATGACACACTGAGATACCCACCCCAGCATACTCTATGTGGAATGTGGGAGACCCAAATGCAAGTTCCTGCTCCAAATCAGGTGCTGCTAAAATTTGAACCCTGGTCTCCCACATCTCAGGGGAGTACCCCAATCACTGTGTTACTATTTTCTGGAGCATCTCTCTCTTTCCTCCCTTCACCCACCCTCAAAAGGGTTGATCTGGCTTAAGTGCCTAACTCCAGGAGAGGGTTCACTGCTGAGGATCCTGAGTGTAGGAAGGGATCCTATTTTTGGCCCACCTATCAGGCACAAAAATACTTCTGAGGACTTGGGCCCAAATCCCACCCCTTTTCTTTGCATTTCTCTCTGGTTAGCTTAGGTGGCTCCCCACTCAACTTGCTGGCTTCTGAATCTCCCTACCATCAGTGGCAGATTAGCCACTGGGCCAATGGGGCCCGTGTCCAGGGGCTCCAGCCAATTGGGCGCCCCCATACCCCAACCCGCTCTGCCCGGCACTCCTACCGGGGAGCGGGGTCAGGGTGCAGGGGCTTGGCAGGTGGAGCGTGGGAAGCCCCCACACCTCAACCCCGCTCCCTAACAGGAGTGTCGGGTGGGGGGGGGCAATAGTACAGGGGAAGGAATAGAATCCAACTTATTCAATGTTAAATCTGCAGCACCAACAGCTAACAGGAATAAAACAGAAAAACTATTAACAAAAAGATACAGTAACTCCTTGCTTAACGTTGTAGTTATGTTCCTGAAAAATGCAACTTTAAGCGAAATGATGCTAAGTGAATCCAATTTCCCCATAAGAATTAATGTAAATGGGGGGGTTAGGTTCCAGAGAATTTTTTTTCACCAGACAAAAAACTATGTATTATATATACACGCAGTATATGTTTTAAACAAACAATTTAATACTGTTCACAGCTATGATGATTGTGAAGCTTGGTTGAGGTGGTGAAGTTAGAGGGTGGAAGAGGGAGGGATACTTCCCAGGGAATGCCTTACTGCTAAATGATGAACCAGCACTCGCTGAGCCCTCAAGGATTAACACAAATTGTTGTTAATGTAGCCTCTCACACAAGGCAGCACGAACATGAGGGAGGGGAGACAGCATAGCAAACAGAGACAGACACACACCTTGTGTGTGGGAGAGGGAGAGAGAGAGAGAGAGAGAGATGCACACTGCCCTTTTAAGTAAGCTGACCCACTCTTAAGTGCATTGTCTTTTTAAGTGGATCAGGAAGTTGAGACAGCAGCTGCTGCCCCAAGCTCTCTATGTCTCTCTCCATCTGTGTCCCCTCCCTGCTCTATATGGAGGAGTAAGTGGGGTGCAGGAGCAGGGGGGAGGGGAACACCCTGATATTAGCTCCTCCCTTCCCCCCTGCACAGCAAGCAGGAGTCTCTGGGAGCAGCTCCAAGGCAGAGGGCAGGAGCAGCACATGGCAGTAGGGGGAGGGACAGCTGAACTGCCCCAATCGATAGCCTGCTGGGCAGCTACAGCACAGGGAACTTAGGGGAGTGGGGAGCTGATGGGGGGCTGCCGGTCCACCCTGGTTACAAGCCCCCACCAGCTAGCTGCAACGGGCTGCTCTTCCTGCAAGCAGTGGACAAAGCAGGCAGCTGCCAAACGACATTAGAAGGGAGCATTGCACAACTTTAAACGAGCATGTTCCCTAACTGATCAGCAATTAGGGTTACCATATCTGAACTTTCAAAAAAGAGGACACTCCATTGGGGGGTAGCCCCGTCCCCTAGCCACTCCCTCCCACTTCCCGCCCCCTGACAGCCCCCCCAGAACCCCTGACCCATCTAACCTCCCCTGCTCCCTGTCCCAACCCCTCTCCACACCCCTGTCCCCCTGACAGCCCCCCCAGAACCCCCGACCCATCCAACCCCCCTTCTCCAACTCCCTGGCCCCCTTACCGTGCCGCTCGGCTTAGAGCAGGTGTCTGGCTCTGCACCCCAAGGAGCGCCCCGCCCGAGCGTTGCCGAGCGGTGTGCTGAGGCTGTGGAGGAGGGGGGAAGCGGGGGAGGGGCTCTGGCCGCTGCTGCCAGCCACGCCGCCGCGTTCCCTCACAAGCACACAGCCCCACTCCCCAGTGCTGCCGGGCGGCGTGCTAAGGTTGCAGGGGATGGGGGGAGCCAGGAAGGGACTTTGGCTGCCAAGGCCCCAATGCGAGCGGCGCTCGGCCGCCCTGTCAGCCGCTTTTCTTTCGATAAATAGCCAACCGGGGGAAAATCCCGGACATTTTTAGATTTTTAGAAATCCCCCTCGGACGGCTATTTAAAGAGGAAAAAGCCGGACATGTCCGGGGAAAGCCGGACGTATGGTAGCCCTATCAGCAATGTAACAATGAAACAACGTTAACCAGGATGACTAAGTGAGGAGTTACTGTATAACAAATACTCATTTACATAGTAATTTTTCACAAATAGAACGACACTTTAATACATGATAGTGTACAGTACTTTTAGTGAAAACTTCCTAATGTTATATTTGAGTTTTCATTAATGAACAGACCTACATGCAGCAGTTTCTGCTGTAGTTGCAATAAGTCATTTTTATTCTTCTGTCCAAAAAAACCTGGGGTAAGTAAAACCATTTTGATGCATCTTCTGAAACAGAAGAACAACGAGGAGTCTGGTGGCACCTTACAAACTAACAGATTTATTTGGGCATAAGCTTTCATGGGTCGAAAACCCACTTCTTCAGATGCATGGAGTGAAAATTACAGATACAGCTGCACCGAGAGATCTTGAACATGAAGCACATTCATACTGTAAGTGAGAATTTAGCTTGAAGTGAAGGCAGGAGTCCCAGTAACATCTGCAGGATTGTGTTCTTAATAAAGTAGGTGGAGTAGAAGACCTAAACTGACTTACTGTACAAGGGAAAACTTAATTGTGTAAAATAAATGTACGAAGATTCCAATTGAGCATGTAAGCAAGGTGCAGATGTTATGCCAGGGTTTAGCACCTGGCTTGCAGTTTATGCTCTCACATATTTTTAAGGCCCTGTTGAAATGGTATTTATGTGCTGTGGAGAACAATGTCAATTGGGGGTTAAATAATATATTGAGATCAGTACAAACATTTGAAAGCTTTCATTTTAAAGCCTTATAAAATGGGGAATCCCATTGTTTCTCCCCATATTGTGGCTAAAGAAAATCTAACCATGACCATTGTATTCACTCACTTAATTCAGAAACCTGAATTGCTGTCAGTAACCTAAAACACTCAAATCTTTAAACCTCTCTTAGTGGATCAATTTGTCCCCTAGAGCAATTTATACGACAGTAATTCCCATTGACGCCAGTGAGGGAAGCACTAAACAATTACTGGCTGGCCTGCTGCTGAACTCCACTAACTAGGTGCTCATGGTTCCAACAGAGATTTCTGTTTGTTTTAGGCCAACCGCAGCTTTACAAGCCACATTTTCCTCTTCTTGGTATAACTGAGCCAAGAAAAACCCCTCACGACTCAACACTGAGAACAAAGTATCGACCGGACCACTGACTCCAAGGCTTGACTCAGAATCCTCTGGAGCTCTGGTTCTAATACACTAATGTATTATTGCACCAGTCCACCAAATCTTAGCTACTGTGCTTTTCTTTGAATAGTCAAGGCTATTTAGAATAGGATTTCATATTCGACTGGAGCCTTGAACATTACAGCATATGACTTAATAAAATATAATAATAATAAATAATAATAATAAAACACCCTCCCTGCACATACTCTACAGATTTTTTTTTCCAAGCAAGCATGTTCTGCTGTTTTTATGCCAGCCATCTATTTTTAACATTGGATTTCCCTTGATATTTCTGATCGTAGTCATTGTAATACTGTGTAGACTCATATTTTTCACAATAAATTGCTATTTGCACAATTGCAGCTACATACATAACACTGAAAGCTCAAGCATAAATTCCATGAGCTGGTGGAAGTCAATACTTGCAGAGACAGGCTTTATACAATATTTTAACACCACAAAACTATACTGTGAGAGATGCTTTGACTAAAAGCGTTAAAAGAGTTTTACATGTAATATTTGTTTTATTAAAAAAAAAATCAATCCCCTCCCTATATGAATTAGTATAAATAGGAATCAGGAAATAGAATAGTACAATAAGGGTACGTTACTGTCATAGGAGGTTATACACCAATTACTGTCTGTACCATACATAATGCTCAGTAAATTTGATAATACTATTATCAAAACAGTATTTTCTCATTCTAAAACATTGGTATGTATTGCCCCAAATGTTGAAGGAAGTAGTAACAGTGCAATGCTTATTACTCAATTTAAATATAGGGTGTGCTTTTAACTATCCTGTAAACATTTGTTTCGGACAGTAACTTGGTTTAAAGATATTGATCCAAGAGCATTACATTATTTAAGAAAAAAAATTGAATTCCAGTAATCTCCAAATGGCTTCTCAGTTTAAGTTTAAATGAAAATAATTAAAGTGGGACTTTTAACTAGGATTTTATTTTTTGGCAAGGGCACAAGGGGAGGTGTTTGTGAAATTGCAAGCACACATTTCAAAGTGGAAGTTTTACTTACTCTCAAACTATAATTATCTGATTTAGAAAGTCTATTTGGATTCTAAATTTCTGTTGGGTTTTTGTTTTCTGAATTCCACTACTATATAACAAATGTTACAAACCAAGCAAACTCTTTATGGGATCCTAAGAAGTCATGTGCTTACGTATTCTGTTGGCTGACTGCAACAGTTAAACAAGAAAACAAGTCTCAGAGTTGTACTGGCATCACTGATTATGCTGATTCACAAACAAAGATGTCTCAGCACTATACAAGCCAATGTTTTTGTTGCTAAGCCAAAAACAGCAATGTTAATTTAATCTCTATTCAAACTGGAAGTTCTGGAGGCTGCAGTGGACAAAACAGGTGCCAGTCTATTCTGCTGCTTGCCAACAAAAAGAAAAAAAACACCTTTGTGCATCCACTGAAGACAATGAGAAAAAACCTACTGCACACTCCAAAAAATCTGATAAAAGTGGTCATCATCCTAAAGAGGGCATTACAAATATAATTATGAGAAGTTTCAATTATTACCAAGCACTTGATCATAAACCTTTTCATAAGCAATTCGGTTACGGTAATCAAAAGATGAACACTTTAGAGATTGAGGATTTGTTAGTCCTCCAGTTGCCCTCAAATGTACATAAGACACCAAGTTAGGCAAAAACTGAAACCAAATAAGTAATTCAGACATGCACTTTTTTCTCCCTAAGGACTCCAACTGTGTGAGGTGGTCACCATTCTCAAGTCCCACTGAGCTTAGAAAGACCTGCAGGTGTTCAGGTTCTCCCAGGAGACACTCAGAATCCATTCCTGAAATGTACTAAGTCAGTAGAGCCAATTGCTAAGAAGAGTGCCAAGTTCCAGAGGAGTGTCCTGGGAATTGTAGCAAAGACCAGGCAGATAAGCAAGTACAGAGGCTGGCAAGTCATATTTTATTAAATAAACGGGGGCTCAGTGCTTTAATGGAGGAGGCTCTTCATACATTTTTCTTGCTAGTGAGTTTTGCTCAGGGCAGGATATGGCCCTTTGAGAGTAGATAGTTCCACTATTATAAAATAGTAATTTGAAGGGCATGTATTGTAAAACAATGTATCTACTTATTTCTGTTTCAACAGAGCCTAAAGACCCCAAACAAGTTTCAGCTTATTAGGAGCTGTACAAACACACACTACAACGACCTTCCGGGCCCCAGAGAGCTCAAAACTTGGGATGACATATGCATATACACAAAAGTTAAGCCAATACTATTTCCCATGCACTTACTGTAAGTTAGACAGTATATATAGCATCTGCTTGATAGACCAGACGGTTCCTTTATAATTCAAGATAATTTTATATGATTTCATTAGTTTTTTGAAAGTTTGTTTGTACATTTAATTTTAAGGAAAAAATACCTAAGTCTTGATGCACTGATCAAAGCTAAGAAATCACTAGCTAAGTCTGACAGACTCAATTGTTATTTTATTTCACTTCCCTGTTTTATTTCCAAATATGATTTAATAGACAAAATATCAGTTTTAATTTTCTTCTACTGCTCAACCCCATGTGCAAAGTTATTGACCAGATTGTGCCTCAAATTGAAAACTTGTGCTGCTACACACGCGCCCGAGCACACAACGATGATGCTCATGCTACTCTATATCTGTCAAGTCCCACATTTCATTGGACCCAATAGATTTCAGTGAGACCCCAGTGACCAGACTTATGCCTGGCAGAATGGGTGGTGGAGACAAGTCTCAAATGGGACAGGAGGGAGCTATTTCAAAGAAAATGGAAACAACTGAGCTCAAGAAGAAGATATAAAGAAAATGTGGAGAAAAAAAAAATCAATATGACTTGACAGAAATGCTGCCTGGAAAGCAATTGGTACAAGCAGCGGATCTGGCAGGAAAGGTTCAGGTCACTTGAAATAAAATAAACTATGATCTGGGAGAAAAAAAACTTATTTCTTGGAAAGCCGTGAGAAGTTAATTAAGAACAGAGCAAAATTAACCATTTTTATTGTATTTGTTTCAATTGATATTTTTAAAATGTAAGTTTTTTATAAAGTTTTTTGCTCAGCAACAAGAAAAAAAGCTCTCAAGTGGGAACAATAGCTAGTCAGCTCATAAAATCATTAGAGGGAATACTTTTGCTACCTACCATGCAGAGGAGTTTTGCTTTTGGGCAATGGTCCAGATCAATTACAAATTTTTTTTCCTAATGCACACTAGATCAGTGAAAGGTATAGCTAATCTTAAGTCTACTTGAAATTGCTACTATTCTTTTTCAAAAGCGATGCTGCTAAGGACTCACTGAAGTACAGGCACGTTGCTTTAAAAATGTAATAGATTTGTAGGTCCGCTTTCATCTTGCATTAGAAAACCAGTTAGAAGGCAGAAGCCTATTAGTTATGTAGTCTATGTCCATGCCAGAGAAGGAGTCTCTCCTTCAATATGATCTTCAGTGCTTTATCTATTCTAATTTTAAATGTATCACGTGACCCACAAAATCTCATAGAAAGGTGGATAAAAATAAAAAGAAGAATTCTTTTGATTTAAATTGGATTTTTTTGTTATTTAAATTTTAATGTTGTTTAAAAAAATAAGCCTATTTAAAATGAAATCTGAATTTAATACAAAATATGTTAGGGCTTAAACTTATTATAATTTAGCTGTAAATGTGAAACATGTTTTGATAAGAGAAGTTTATGGAGCCAAAATATTTAAGGTAGTTTTGTTTAATACAAATAAATGTTATAGCTATTTTGTGTTTAATTAAATTTCAGTTACCATCCTAATTCAGCTTGACACAAATCATGACCAAAAGTTAACTATCTCGTACAAAAGCAATACATCATTCACCATTTTCTGACATACTAAAAATGTACAATTAATAAGAAACTGCAAATATTAAGCTATATAATTGCTTAAATAAATGCACATTGTTATACTGTGTACGTAGAAAAAGATGTACCAAATTTAGTATAAAGCCTCCATTTATTTGTAAATCAACATGTTTTAATGGTTATGCCAACCAATAAAAATGCACTTCTCTTTAGAAAACAAGTAGAAATGGAAAAATTATTAAAATCGATTATTTAAATTGAGGCTTTTGACTTGGTGATTTAAATCATGATTTTCATCACATTGATTTAAGTTAATTCACGCAGTCTCCTACATATCCTGCATCTGTACGGGCAGGAAGTATGACTAGATGACCTAACCTTCAAGGTTTCTTTCAAAGCTGGCCTTAGCATTTTTTTGGGTAGGCTGGCAAAACAGTTTCACACTCTTCCCCGTCATCAGACTCCATTAACAATGATTACTGCGCTACACAGAGGACTAATCTAAGGATTTTGAGGAGGATTAGTAAAATGGGGCTGTGTTCTGCTTAACTACACATTTAACACAAAAGTGTGTGTGTGTAGGAAAGAATGGGAAGACAAGACACCCCACAGTCTCTAGTTACAGAAGTGGAGCCCAGCTGTGGAGGATTGTGGTTAGTTGCCAATATTTAAAAAAAAAAAAAAAAAAAAAAAAAGTTCTCTCAGGAAAAAACTGTCCAAGTAAGATGGATACCTAGGGGCCATTAGGCACTCTGTATTCTGCTGAATGTTATCACACTACATGTTATCAACAGTAATTGTCCCAACCCTCTTCCCTCTGGCTAGTATTTTATAGAGAAACTAAGGCATAACAATTAAATCAGTTGACCATGGTCACAAAAGGGATGCTAGTCAGTGTTGAATTAGAAAACAGGAATTCCCTGTTCTTAATCTTCTCGGGTGACTTCTCATGGAATTCTGTTGCTCCATCCGGGGAGAGGTCATGCTGGCTACTCAGAGGAGTTCGCTCAGTTGCAGGCAGCTGATTGGGGGGGAACCTACAGCAGCACTAGTACCATGAATGAATCTTGGATGCCACTGCCCCTCATATTCGCAAACTGATCTAGAGTCCTCACAAAGAGAGTTATGGCACTGGCTTTCCCAAAGGCCAGCAGTGCAGTGAGGCATAAACAGACAGTGATTTTAAGGAAAGCTATCTTTCTCAAAGCTGTTTTAACATGGAAAAGGTCGAAGCACCTTAAAAAAAAAAAAAAAAATCAGGCTGATATTCTCCTTTACTTTTCTACGTCCCTCAAATATAGAGATAAGGAAACCAGCATTTTGGCGTAATCTTCAAGTCATTTTGTCCCAACCAGCAGCTTTGAAACGGCATCTATGCTGCAAATCCCAATATTTCAAAAGAAAGGAATCCAACATGTGGCAAGCCTTCCAGTTTTACCTTCTAGAGCCACTTCAAGTGACAGCTATACAGTATCACCATTATCAATAAATAAATAAATAAATAAATAAAGGTTTAATACAGACAAATGTTTCCATTTAAAAAAATATAAGTTCCAGAAGTCCAGCCCTATTGAACAAACCTGTAATAAACCATTTTTTAAGAACAGTCAATGAAGAACCAGCTTCAACGCTTAGAGTCAAAACAGATTGAGGGAGAAAAATATATTAGAAATGAGACATTGTAAAATGTATCAGTTTGATTTTTAAATAGTCTTAGATCTTTAATAATGAAGATAGATAACTGACTATTTGATCCAGTGTTATGCAGCTATATAGAGCAGCACGTAGCTATTGCACAATATATCTACAGGATTTCCAGTAGGAAGGAATGTATAAAAAGTTCTATCACAGACGTCCTTGGACATTAATTTTTGGTGCTGGATTCTAACAAATCTTTTGCTTCATTTACTTTTGTTGCTAAGTAGGGAGATCCACCTGAAAAAAGGGAGAAAAAATAGATTTATATCAGTATGAAATACAAAACCATTTAACTTAGAGCATCCCTTTAATTATTGGTGATGTGGGCTATTAGTTTCCTCCCCCTCCAAAAAAATCGTTCATAAGCTTACGTGAATATGTCAGAGATAAATTAAACTAGTGGATAAATAAACAGAACAAACATGAAATAAAATCTTAATCACTGCTGCTCTGCATTATTTTTCACAATCTCCTATTAAAGTGAAGTCCTCATGAAAAGTCTAAAGTTATTCTCTGAAATCATCTTATATTGGCATTTACCTGCAAGATTTAGACTGAATGCATTGTTCCTGCACCTGTTAAGCAAGGTCAGCTACCCTGAACAGTTCATCTAATGAGAACAGCTAGGATTCCCCCCCCCCCCCCCCCCGGAAATTATTAGAGGCAAAATGTTATAAGTAAATTTTTGATACAGAATATTAAGAACATACACCAAGCCTATTCCATTCTAGATTCAGAGACACAGAAATACCAGCCAAAAAATGTCACATTAAAGCTATTTAAACACGGTATGCCTTCTAACTTCTGGTCCTGAACAGTGTCATTGCTTTACGCTCCATCTAACAATCTGATTACAGTTCAGTGGTCTTTGTGTTTGTTTTTTTACTCTCCCCTTGAGTGCCAACCATCTGCCTACAGTCACCAAAAACAACATTATAAGGTCTGTATCAGTAGCTCGTCACTCACTAGAACACACCTCTATCTTTGTACACTAAAATGTGGTTGAAACATCACTGTGCCCTGAACAACCCTTTCCTAAGCATCTGTTCTGATGAATGAAAAAGTATGAATAAAATTTAAGGATACAGAAAGGACAAGTATCAGTTCTAGATGCCTGGCAACAGAAGGAGATGGGGCTTCCAAGACTGGAGGACTTCACTGTGACTTTTAGATCAGGAGTCTAAACCACTACACGCTCATTCCCAGATAGGGTTGCCAACCCTACTGGTTTCACTGGGAGTCTCCCGGAATCACGCACTTTTTCTCTTGGAGGCTACCGAAGCCAAACAGGGAGATTTTAGGCACTGGAGTCTGGCGGCGGCAGCAGGGCTAAGACAGGCTCCCTGCCTGCCCTGGCTCTGCATTGCTCCCTAAAGCTGCTGGCACGTGCCTGTGGCCCCCTTAGCCCCGCTGTGCCACCGGCCAGGAGCCGCCTGAGGTAAGCGCCTCCAGGCTGGAGCCTGCACCCCACACCCCCTCCTACACCCCAACCCCCTGCCCCAGGCTCAGCCCAGAGCCCCCTCCCACACCCCAAACCCCTCAGTCCCACCCCCCAGAGCCCATACCCCCTCCCGCACACCAACATCCTACCCCAGCCCAGTGAAAGTGAGTGAGGGTGGGGAGAGTAATCAATGGAGGGAGGGGGGATGGAGTGAGCGGGGCAGGGCCTTGGAGAAGGGGCAGGGCAAGGCAAGGGCGTTTGGGTTTGTGTAATTAGACAGTTGGCAACCCTATTCCCAGATCTAATACAGAAACAACTTAGTGAAGTCCATATTTTTTAAGTGTGTGCTGTGTTGTGTGTGTGTTTGGGGCGGGGAGGGGGGAGAATGCCTACCAATACATATGTAAAGTTTTTCTGATAACTGGGGTTTTAGTAAGGAGTGGGGATTACCAAATTGAATGTAGCTTGTCTAGTCCCCTTTGAGAGCAGAGGAATGAAAAATAAAATGATAAACTACAAAAAGCAATGCAAGCTAGAGAAATATTAACTATACACTGTTTAAATGCCAAAAGTGAATTTTCTCAAAATAAAGTCAAATTTGCTAGAAGCATTTTTTGCTACATTTACATCATTAAGTGCACAACCTATTTCGTTGCCTTCCAATGAGAGAGAAACTGGTATCATGCAATTCAATTATTTGTAATTTTAGTTTCGATACTCAGTGCAACAATTTTTGTGGCTTTCGTTGTGTATATTATTTCTCTAAAAACATTTGATTTTGATTGATTGATTTAAAATTGTGTCTTCAGATCCCATAGTTCTCTCATAACTAGCCTACATAACTGTAGTTTTAATCAGTTTCCATTGTTGTCCTTTACCCACTAACTCCAATTATCTGCTACAGCTGTGTATTGTCTTAGGCTTCGACCCTGCCATTGGAGCCACATGGGCAGAGCCCTAATGAAGTCAAAGGAGCTCTATGTGGGTATATGGACCTGCCTGGGTAGATGCAGGATTAGGACCTATGGCCCCAATTCTGCAATTGGTAATGCACAAGTGGGCTGCTGAGTCTACACAATGCCCTGTTGAAGTCTACAGAGCTCCAGGCAAGTGCAACTGTTGGCTCAGATGCTATCAATTGTGGGAGTGGGAGACTTTAGCGTATAGTATCTTCAGAACAGGGATTGTCTTAATATGTGGTACAGCACCCAGCCGAAAGGAACCAAGATCCTGATGGGGATCTCTGGGTGCCACAGCAATACAAATGATAATGTTTGTTAATCTAAACTTTTAACATACTGTACACTAAACTGTACCTCTGACCACCATAATATATTACAAATACAACAGAGAATTCCTTTCCTATTTTCAGAGTACAGAGTATACTCACTTTATAGAAAAACAAATTAAAAAGCAGAATGACAGATAACATCTAAGCAGGACTGTTTAGCCATTAGCAATCCAACGAGATAAGGCGGCTGAAAGAAAAGTGCTTACTCAACACCTTATATTGCTAGAGGTCAGTTATCTTTTTATTATGATGGTTAGGAAAAAAAGTAATCCTGTAAATCTGTCAACAAGAAATAAAAAACTTCACTTCCCCCTTTTGACTTTTGAAATACAGTGCAATTCTACCATCTGTTATTGAAAAGTAGAAACAGGAATGAACATATGGGTTCTCTTTCTCAAGCAGCTGTAGTGTACTTAAAATTATAATAATAAGCCTTTCTGTAAGATTTACATTAAAAACCTGGCCAATTAAAGCAACTGTGCCCAGCTTTACAGTTTTCCAGGATGGGTTTAAGAAATCCAGAATCTGATATATTTAGTGATTATAGCACATGTCCCTCAGAGACTTGTGTGCTCATATATTTATGGCCAGAAAAAAAACAGTTCAAGCATTTTGATGTAACGTAAATGGGAACTTCATGGCTAGTGTTTTCCCTTCTTCAAAGCTCCTGGAACACTAACCACTAGTGAAGTGCTGATCTAGAAAGTGAGCTCAAAAGGCAGCAGAGTAACCTAGTGCTGCTATTGCACGCGGATCTTGGATATCTGTCTGCTTTATTTATTAGAGAAAACAACAACATATAAAAGCTTAAGTCTCACTACTAAATATACAGCACATAATTTCATGAATTACATAAATGGCTAGCTACAACCAGTCTAAGTAAATTGAAAGGAGCTCGTAGTATGCGCTTTCCACCCAATATTAATGAAAACAACAGTGTACCTTTATCAGGGTGATTCAAAATCATGATTCTCCTATGAGCTGTTCTAATCTTGGCCTTGTCAGCAGATGGACTGTAGAAATAAATTAAAGTGCTTACCATAGTGTCAAATTCAGATTGTAAATTATCAGTTTGCACTGATTTCAGACAATTTAAAACTAGAGGTTTTCACCATCTTATGGACAAAACACCCAATTGCACCTTTCGGGATGTAACATTTTAATAAGCCTTTTAAGACATTTAAGGAAGTACACCTTTTTTTTTTTTTTTTTTTTATTAAAGCCAGTACAGTGCAGGAATACTGAGAGCTTTTGTATCCTCAAAACTCAACAGTTCCTGCCACATACACTACAGAGACTGTATCAGCACAGTTATGTCAGCATAGCTATGCCAGCATTACATTGACAGAAGGGGGTTTTCTGTCAGCGTAGGACCACCACCTCCCTGGATGGCATTAGCTAGGTCAACGGAAGCCCTCTTCCCTCACACCCCTGATCAATGTAGCTAAGCTAATATAACTTTTCATTACAGACAAAACCTTACACAGATTTAACTGTTTTTTCCACCAGTGAACAGGGGGAAATGATCCTTTTCCTGGAAAACGGTTATTTACGACCAATGACAAAATATCTAATATTTGTTGTAACTATGTATCTGTACAGAGTATTATTAAAATATGGCAATATTAAATAATTCCTCATTCTGGTGAGATCAGAAAACTCTGCATTTTTTGTTTTTCCAAAGCTGTTCAATGTGTTACACTCAGGGACATGTCAATTTACAAATGCTACAGAAAGCTGCTCCTTTCAGTGACAGGAAGATAAAATATGTACTTCAACTAAATTAAGTGTGTATCTTACCAGCAAATAGCCACTTATGGAAGCATTGTGCCAGCACAGTAGCAGCGTTCCTTCTGGTGTGCAGAGGAACATTTCTATTTGAATCTGTATGGTTTAGTTTTTTTTAAATTAGTTGACATGGGAAATGTAGCCATCATTTGCAGCAGCATTTACCACTTCAAGAGAAGCCAGAGGAAGGCAGCTTTTTGTCGCTCCACTAAAGAGTGTTATGGGGTAACACTTTTTAGTGGTACAAAATTTCATCATAGAAGGCGAATACATACTGCCCTTGCCTTTTCTTTTTAGCCTAAGGCTCCAAGAGCGGAGGCTAATACATACTTCCACCCCCATTGCTCCCTTTTTAGCTGAAGGCTCCAAGAACTTAACTCCACTATCTTTGCAGGAATGCCAGGTCTCAGCCTAACTATATTCTTGTGGGGGACTCCCCTAAATATTGTAATTGTTACTCTTCAATCACAGGAAAAATCAAAGCCTACATATGTTGCAGAAGTGGTGCACAGAACTGCACTAGAGAAGAAAAGGCAATGGGAATAAAAATTAGGCGGTCAGAGGCCCTGAAAATTACATAATAATTGAGAAATAAGATTATTTATATTTCAAATAATTTTTATATCAAACTGTTAAAGATCACAATTTACCATTATTTCAACCTATAAAGCGGTTAATAAATAGGCTGCTGTAATCTAGTGGATTGAGCACACAGTTAGAACCAAGTTTAGCTGAGTTCTGTTCCCAGTTCTGCAACTCATTGTGTAACCTGGGACAAGAAACAATCTATATACTCCAGTTACCCCACAGGCGTAGTTCTCATAGGGACAATGATGTTTGCCCACCTTTGCCAGGGGATTTCAGACCTATATTGCTAAAGGGCACTAAGTGCAAAGTATTATTAGAATCCAAAAATGAGTATTATTGTATTGTTAAGTTAGAAATTTAAATGCTCAAGAGTTAGGTTATGGCAAAATTGCATTAAAGTAGTGCAGTTCTGCTCTGAAAAATGACTGATAAAATGGCATGTAACATCAAGTTTGCTTAGTTTAACCAGATGTCACTAATCCTGCAAACTCAAAATCCTTTCTTAAACATCACCAGTAAAAAAAGGTTCTGCATTGCAAGTTACACTGCCAAGCCTCAATTTCATTAGTGCAACCTTACTCATTACCTTCAGGAAGGTTACACAGGGGTAACTGATTGGCCTTGTACATTTGGTCAGCCATATGTCTCTGGATACACATAGGAACAGATCTGTAGAGTAACGTAATGCTATTTTCCTGTCATTTTTCAGAGTATAATCACACTTGAAGGTTGAATACACAACCTCAACTTTGCCCCGTGTGTATGCATTGATTATACAATCTATTGTACTACTTCTGTAATGCAACATCTTAGCATTTTCTACAATCTTAGATTCTATTGTATATTCTTGCTATCTTTTTATTATTTCATACTTATTTTTATTGATTTATACACTATGCAATTTTTCTAGCTAACGTATCAATACTTTTATCACCACTTACATACCACATATTAAAATAATATAAAGATTTCCTTTGGAGAAAAAAAATCTTTATTTTATCTGGTAAGTTGTCTTGTAGAGAAAACAGTATGTACATTTTGAGTTTCTCTCATCTAGAACTAGCTAACTTACAATTCTCATTGGACTTATTCTGTAAATATGGAAAGTTCAGGACGTTTGCGTAATACGGGGGAGCTGGTAGCATCTACTATATTTAGATTCCCTAACATTTTCTATTATAAAAGGTTTTTGTGTACTTCTCTTTGAAAAGCTCTCTCAACTCCATTGTTTGCAGCAGGCTTTTGCTATTTGGCAGAGGGAACACCTTTGGACTAGAGAAGTGCCTTTTATTTGTCCAATTTCCCTCCTCATGGGCATCACCTAGAGACAAGAGTTCCCCCAACTCCCAAGGTGATGAGGAGAGAGCCAGGCTAGGCTTTCCCAAACCACCCTCTGGCCCCAGCAACCTATTCCCCTTCTCTCCATATGGAGCAGAGGCTTCCCAAACTTGAGGTAGAGGCGATAGGGAAGGAAAGAAAGCGTGTGTGTGTGTGCGTGTGTGAATGCGAGTCAGTTTGTAATTCTAGTGTTGATAACTCTCAGATTCTATTGTACTGTTCTCCAGCATACACAAAAGCAGCACACAAAGTACTACAAGATGCTACATGTGCAGACTATCTAAGATAATTGGAAAGTGGCATTTGAGATGCGATCACATATTTAACACTTTTGAAATACTTATACACAACAATGTATGTAATAAGCATCACCCACAAGAAATGAGTCAGTTTTAAAGTCCTAAACTCTCACAGAGCCATCAAAATATGCACATACAAAAACTAAGTAGGCACTGATCTTAGTACTGTAACCTTTGTATTTCTTTGTGTGTATCATCATATCACTGGGGCACACGGATCAGCATTCATGTCACACTCTCTGTCAGTACTCGGCCTGAGCTGGGGAAGCTAATGATCCAACCAGCAGACCAAATTCAGTGATGAATCCTGGTCACATGCCACCCAAGGCACATTGTGCATATGCTAAAGAAGAAGGTCATATCACTTCTAAGTTCAACTACATTCTGAGGCAGGGACCATTTCTTTGTATTTATTCTCTAAAGCACTAGTATGTGTTAGGCATTACATAAATAATAAAAAGAGGCACTGATAAGGGTGTGCATCCAGATGTAGCTTTTGCATTTCCTAACTTCTGAGCAAATTACATTAATTGGTTGCATATGTTAATCTCCTTTTAAAAAATAATCCAGAGTTTTTGGGCTAGTCAAATTTGCAAGACACCCTTCTGCAGTGGGAAGAAGCCTGATGGGCCAGATGCACTTTACCAAGTCTGCTTGTACTGGCGCTCCCTTTACTCCCTGGTCCTCCTGAGCAATCTCCTCTTGTGGCACTATATTTAAATACAGAGACAGTGAAATCTATCTACCCAGACTTTTTTAAATTTGAAAACGGTCTATGCAGACATTAGCTATGCTGCTAAATAATTAAAGGCCCAATCCTACAAATATGCATGAGTAACTATTTACATATGTAGTCCCATTCAAATATGGTGTTTGCAGGATTGGGCCACAGATACTAAAAACTATCATAGCTGCAGATGAGAGCACAAGTTACGAACTACTGAAAATAAAGGCTTATGATTTAAGTCTTGTTACCTTCGCTACAGCAGATGTTACCTCAGCTAACATAGAGCCTACCATAATAATACTTCACTTATAATGCCTTCCTCATAAATCTCAAAATTGAATTAAGCCCCAGAACCATTGTGAGCTAAGGATTTCCTTTTTACAGACGACAAAGATGAGGGACAGAGATTAAAATAAC
The DNA here is from genome assembly GCF_002925995.2 of Terrapene triunguis. NCBI lineage: Eukaryota > Metazoa > Chordata > Testudines > Emydidae > Terrapene > Terrapene triunguis. Next base: position 3,279,594 of record NW_020664369.1, read on the forward strand.
TTGCCAAAAGTCACAGAAATTTTATGCCACAGAATAGGGAATCACAAGACCCAAGCACAATACCATTTTTCTTCCCTGATTATGGAGACACCAGTTACTGCTCCATAGTTAATGCTGAATTCCATTTTGCATTTAAAGTACAGATTAATCCTGTTTTACGTCCACAGCCGCCACAAAATTATTGTTTATTTTGGGGGCACAGAATGGATTTTCTGAGAATTTACAAGTCTGATAATTAGTGTAAATTAAAAATTCATTAAAATTAGCCTCTAAGAAATTTAGCATCTGTCAGTGTTTGTCCCAAATGATCTTAGTAATGGAACACAGACTCTTCAGATTATCCATTGAGTTAATTTTTGTTGAAATCTTGTGCATAAATTATGTTAGAAGAAATTAGGTTGTATTTAAGCTATATTAATAATGTGTGTTGTATCTAATTGTTACATTTATAAAAACTACACACAAGGTCCAGTTAACAGCTCAGTTAACTTGTAAGTGGGGCTTTGTGACAGAGATAACTCTACAAATCACAACCGTTTCCCTACAGCTAATTTACATGCATCATTTTGATTAGTTATAATGAGTCAGTGCTATGAGGAAAACTGGACACATTCAAAATAAGGCTGTCAAATGATTGCGATTAATTTTTTTAATTAATTGTAAAAAATTAATAGCACAATTAATTGCACTGTTAAACAATAATAGAATACTATTTATTCACGTAGTTTTGGATATTTTCTACATTTTCAAATATATTGATTAAGAACATAAGAATGGCCCTATTGGGTCAGACCAAAGGTCCATCTAGCCCAGTATCCTGTCTTCTGACAGTGGCCAGTGCCAGGTGCCCCAGAGAGAATGAACAGAACAGGTAATCAAGTGATCCATCCCCTGTCACTCATTCCCAGCTTCTGGCAAACAGTGGTTAGGGACACCATTCCTGCCCATCCTGGCTAATAGCCATTGATGGACCTATACTCCATGAATTTATCTTGTTCTTTTTTTAACCCTGTTATGGTCTTGGCCTTTACAACATCCTCTGACAAGGAGTTCCACGGGTTGACTGTGTGTTGTGTGAAGAAATACTTCCTTTTATTTGTTTTAAACCTGCTGCCTATTAATTTCATTTGGTGACCCTTAGTTCTTGTGTTGAGAAGTAGTAAACACTTCCTTATCTACTTTCTCTACACCAGTCATGATTTTATAGACCTCAATCATATCTCCCCTTAGCTGTCTCTTTTCCAAGCAGAAAAGTCCCAGTCTTATTATTTCTCCTCATACAGAAGCCATTCCATACCCCTAATAATTTTTGTTGCCCTTTTCTGAACCTTTTCCAATTCCAATATATCAATTACAACACAGACTACAAAGTGTACACTGCTCACTTTTTATTTATTTGTACTGTAAAAAACAAAAGTAATAGTATTTTTCAATTCACCTAATACGAGTACTGTAGTGCAATCTCTTTATAATAAAGTTGAACTTACAAATGTAGAATTACGTACAAAAAAAGTTACTGAATTCAAAAGTAAAACAATGTAAAATTTTAGAGCCTACAAGTCCACTCAGTCCTACTTCTTAGTCAGCCAATTGCTCAGTTTGTTTACATTTTCAGGAGATAATGCTGCCCACTTCTTGTTTACAATATCACCTGAAAGTGAGAACAGACGTTCGCATGGCAATGTCATAGCCGGCATCGCAAGATATTTATGTGCCAGATGCACTAAAGATTCATATGTTACTCCTGAGGGCATTCTGTGCCAAAAAATTGAAAATTCTGCGCACATTTTAAAATTCTGCATGTTTTATTTGTCAATAAATAAATGCAGAAGCTCCAGCATGGCAGTGGGGAACACAGGCCACTGGCTGCACAAAGGTGGGAGATCACCCTGCAGCTCCTCCACCCCTGGGACATGGACTCAGCGGTGAGGCTGCACCCAACCCTGACACAGCACAATGCCAGGGCCTGCCCTAGAAACACCCTGGGACCCTGCTCCTCTGAGCCAGGTGCGGGGCAGGCAGACTCAACCAAGCAGGATCCAAGTGCGGAGGGGCTCAGTGTGGGGGGGATCCAGGTGTGGAGTGAGAAGATTCTGTGTGGGACAATCTGAGTGCAGGCAGCTCAGTAAGGTGTCTAGGTGTGGGGGGATCTGGATGCACGGAGGCTCGTTGAGGGGCTCCAGGTGCAGGGGCAACGAGACTCTGCAGGGGCTTCCAGATGAAAGGTGGTTGGGGTTCAGCGCAGGGGTCTGGGTGTAGGGGTCTCGGCGGAGGGGTTCAACGCAGGGCTCTGGATGCTGGGGGAGTGGGGCCTGGGTGCAGCTAGTTGGGGGGTCAGTGGCGTGGGGGTCTGGATGTGGGGGCTCAGGGTGGTGCAGGGGATGGAGCATCAGGGAGGGGGTTTGAGTGCAGGGAGCTCAGTGGGGAGTGGTCTGGGTTCAGGGGTGGGGATCTGCAGGCAGGGGGTCTGGGTGCAGGGGGTCTCCAGGTGCGGGGGTTGAGGTTCAATGGGGTTTTCGGGTATGGAGGGCTAGGGAGGTTCTGGATGTATGGGGTGAGGCTAGGCAGGGGTGCCTGGGTATAGGAGGTCTAGATGCATAGGGGTTGAGTGGATGGGGGAGCAGCTCCCTGTACAATGACCCCTCCTCCCATCCTCTCCTGCCTCCAGCCCAGACAGGACTAGTAGTTGATCCCGGCTCAGGGTAGGAGCCACTGGCTGGGGTGTCCCCAACCCCGTGGTGATTTACCTCTCCGCTGGCTGCTCCGGGTGCCTGAAACGATGCACCTGTGCTGCTAGGGAGTGGTGCGTGTCTGCTCTTGCAGCTTCCCTTTGCTTCCCTGTCAGAAAGTCATTTTTCTGTGGGGAAGCAAATACATTTGCAGGGGATATGAATTCTGCACACGTGCAGTGACACAAAATTCCCCCAGGAGTAATAGGTCCCTTCCTGCTTCAACCACCATTCCAGAGGACATGTGTCCATGCTGCTAATGGTTTCTGCTCGATAACGATCCAAACAAACAGTGTGGACCAATCCCATTTTCATCATCTGAGTCAGATGCCAGCAGCAGAAGGTTAATTTTCTTTTCGGTGGTTCAGGTTCTGTAGTTTCTACATTGGAGTATTGCTCTTTTAAGACTTCTGAAAGCAAGCTTCGCACCTCGTCCTATTTTGGAATGTACCTCAGATTCTTAAACCTTGGGTCGAGTGATGTAGCTATCTTTAGAAATCTCACATTGGTACCTTCTTTGCGTTTTGTCAAATCTGCAGTGAAAGTGTTCTAAAAAGGAACAACATGTGCTGGGTCATCATCCAAGACTGCTATAACAAGGAATATATGGCAGAATGTGGGTAAAACAGAGTAGGAGATACACAATTCTCCCTCAAGGAATTCAGCCACAAATTTAATTCATGCATTATTTTTTTAATGAGCATCATCAGCATGGAAGCACGTCCTCTGGAATGGTGGCCGAAGCATGAAGGGAGATATGAATGTTTAGCATACCGCACGTAAATACCTTACAATGCTGGCTACAAAAGTGCCATGTGAACGCCTGTTATCACTTTCAGGTGACACTGTAAATAAGAAGCGGGCAGCATTATCTCTCGTAAATGTAAACAAACTTGTTTGTCTTAGCGATTGACTAAACAAAAAGTAGGACTCAGTGGACCTGTAAGCTCTAAAGTTTTACATTGCTTGGTTTTGAGTGCAGTTATGTAACAACAACAAAAAATCTACATTTGTAAGTTGCACTTTCACCATAAAGAGATTGCACTACAGTACCTGTATGAGGTGAATTGAAAAATACTATTTCTTTTCTTTGCCATTTTTACAGTACAAATATTTGTAATAAAAATAACAATATAAAGTGAGCACTGTCTACTTTGTATGCTGTATTGAAAATAAATCAATATATTTAAAAATGTAGAAAAACAACAAAGAATATTTAATAAATTTCAATTGGGTATTCTATTGTTTAACAGTGCGGTTAAAACTGCAATTAATCGTGATTAATTTTTTTTAGTTAATCACGTGAGTTAACTGCAATTCATCGACAGCCCTAATTCAAAATTCTTGTTGGCAGATTAAGGAGAAGTGACAATTGGGACAAGTAAAAGTTCCATGACCACATACTGGCTGGGGCATCAGTACTTTAAAAGGCTCCCCACAGGATGGCATTCTTGCCTTTTCTCCACTGCACACTAAGATAGTACTAACTGGGGAAACAAGCAGAGCATAAAGGATACCTTTAAAGTGCATAGACATTGGAATTATGGGGCTGGGATCTCCCATCCCTCCTTTACATAGCACCTGTTCTCTAACGCAGACCTCTAAAACAACAATTCAACTGCAAATTAAGGTCCAGAATCACCAGTACATCGACTGCTATGAACTGTTCTGTCAAAGTAAACCAACTTTAAAGCCATCTAAATGGACCAGTAAGCTCTAACTGCAATGCACTACTCTGGTGTACCAGTGAATCTGCCCATACGTTTAATTTTAATAAGTGATTTAAGGTTGCTAATGCATTTCTTCAAGTCACCCAAAATACCACATGGTACCATTCTCTTTGGGTTTCTTGTTTAGTGTGTATGTATGAAATATCTATTTTCAAAACCTAAGGAAATTGCAAGACAAAAAATACATCAAGGACGACATAATTTTGGGACATATCAGTTAAAGACCCTTACAGGAATGTTGTAATTAACTTTAAATGTAACCTTAACTCTTAATTGCCTGGATTAATAAGGGTTAGCTAGGCATCATTACAACATTCCTGTAATTAAAGTCTAATTAATGTTAAGGTTACACAAACAAAAATCCAAACATGTTAACATATGGAACTGCACAGTTAAGGGAACCAAACAATTTTACCTCTGGCCTATAGTGACTTCCTGCAGTAATCATGCAATTATGATTAAGACATTTCAGCATTTGTGGCCCCAGATTAGATTAGATTAAACTATTTTTAAAGACATTCAGGGCTCCCCCTACTCTTTTCTCCCTTCCTGGAGTTGCTATTGGGAAGAATAAAGGTGGTTTGTGTGCCTTAGTTATGCATTTCCATATGTTAAAAGAAATCCAAACATGTTTAAGCAGGAGCGGCGCCAGGGTTTTTGGCGCCCTAGGCAGGGGTCCTTCCGCGCTCCCGGTCTCGGCGGCAATTCTGCGGCGGGGGGGGTCCTTCCGCGCTCCCGGTCTTCGGGGCACTTCGGCGGCAGGTCCCGGAGCGAGTGAAGGACCCGCCGCAGAATTGCTGCCAGAGACCCGGAGCACGGAAGGACCCCCCGCCGCCGAATTGCCGCCGAGGGCGGCAAAATGCCGCCCCCCCAAATCCTGGTGCCCTAGGCAACCGCCTAGGTCACCTAAATAGAAGCGCCAGCCCTGTGTTTAAGTGTAATCTTAACTCTTAATTGCCTGGGTTTGTAATGCTTGGTATTGGGCATAATCACAATATCCCTGTAATGTGTTTCACCCTTAAGTTACATATGCCTACGCTCACCCTTAAATTCATCCTAATACACTGTATTGCATCCTCAACTCCTTTAACCACAATAAAAAAAGATGTGAAGAGAGATTACACATACATTTGAAATGACAGACTAAATGGAATTGCTTTCTGCATTACTGATGCATTAATACAATCCACAGTATTGTAAATCTTTATTTTGTAGTGAGATCAGAGTAGATGATCATGTTGATCAGCATAGTATGTGCTGTTCTGATTTATATTTACAGCATTTGCCCTCCACTGCTGTAAGGGGCCTGAAGGCATGACGAAAGTTGCATGGTTGCTCATTTTATTGCATTTTTTCCCCAACCAAAATACAGTCTTAGAATGGCATATGGAACACAATTTTTTTTTAACAAGTTACAACTGTGAGCACCATATAGCCCTATTCTTTCACCTTACATTTCTCCATTCAGTCTGGTGATAGAACAGAAACAGTATTAATGCAGCACACCTACCTTATGCCTAAAATAAGACTCGCTTCTCGTCTGCTCATTTTCTGTTCAAATCCTCCTTTATAGTAGGATGAAAAACTCTATGGGAGGAGTGGAAGGGGGAGGAGGGGAGAGAGAGAGGAAAATCATTAGTTCCAGGTACATAGGTGTCATGATCTCAATGCTATTCTATTACCTTAGCAAGGTTGATTGGCATTTGATTAGAATTCATTTCAAGTGATGAAACTACTGAAAAACAAATATGGTTTAAAAGGAACTCTGTCAAACACTGAAAATCTGACCTCTTAAAAGTTACAGTTTGTGTTTTTACAGTGTCCCACTGATAACGAAAGACATTAATTGTTGCAGCCATTGATTTGTAGGGTTGAGAGTCTCCCTGCCCTTTGGCAGGGGAACCCTAATTGTCTAAATGCTGGGTAGAATGAAATTACACATGAGCACTGCCCTGGGCTTCATGTGCACACAAATTCATGCGGACAACTTCCCCTGCCAATTGGTATTATTTGCTGTTTTTTTCCCAGATCAGAAACTGAGATTTTAACCACTGTTTAAAACAACTGAAAGAGAAAACTTGTTTTGGAGAGTGAGGTGTGGTGAATTTTTTAAAAGCAAAAACTATAGCTGTCCAGGGAAGGGAGTGAGGATAAAACTGGTGCCTATCAACCATGTGTTAAAATAAATTATTGAAATACCATAGCCAGTTACACTAACTAAAGATATCAGTGTTGTTGTTGTTTTTTTAAATAAAAAGAATTAGGGACTAGTCCAGCATCACACAGCCTCAGCCCTCTGAGTCAAACAAGCCCCAGAGACAACAGATGTAGTTCCAAGACAGCCTGACTATTGGGAGCTGGAGCCCAGAAGTCAGTTAAGAAGACTGAAGTTTTGTTAACTGCCAAATTTATCAACAAGTAAACTTTACAAAAAGTAAGCTTCATCCTTTTATCATCAAAGTGAAGTCTAGCTTCAGAACTGTGCTTTTTACCCACAATTAAAATATGCCTGGCCCTTAACTTGAGATCACAGCCTAGGTCAGTCGTGGGCAACCTGTGGCCCATCAGAGTAATCCGCTGGTGGGCCGTGAGACAGTTTGTTTACATTGACCGTCCGCAGGCACGGCCGCCCGCAGCTCCCAGTGGCTGCGGTTCACAGTTCTCAGCCAATGGGAGCTGCGGGAAGCAGCGCAGGCCGGCCACCACTTCCCGCAGCTCCCATTGGCCAGGAATGGCAAACCACGGCCACTGTGTGTGGCCATGTCTGCAGATGGTTGATGTAAACAAACACTCTTGCAGCCCACCAGCGGATTACCACGACGGGCCACATGCAGCCCGCAGGCTGCCCACCACTGGCCTAAGTAGTATGGCTGCATGACTGTGATGGTGCTGCCCATGGGAGCCAGCTGAGGTCACTCAATTAGGGTGAACTGCAAACAAAACGGGGCAGACAAACCCCAGAAGCTGGTGGTTATTTCAACACTTAGCTTTACCAAGCCAGCACAAAGCAGCTTCTATAGTACCTCACTGGTTACTCAGAAGTCCAAACAACGCAGTTCCCTTAAAGTGCCCAGCCTCAGGCCTCCGTCCAGACACACCTGTCAGATATGATGATGATTACTGAAAATCTTATCTCATCACATAAAAGAAAAGATTCTTTCAATCCCAAAGGATCAGCCACATACCCAGGTTCAATTATAACTTAGATCTTACCCAAAATACACGCTATAGTCAATTCTTAATAAATTTTAGTTTAGTTAATAACAAAGAAAAGAGAGAGAGGGTTGGTTAAAAGATGAATATACATACAGACGAATTCAATTCTTGAGGTTCAGATACATAGCAGAGGTGAGCTTGTAGCTGCCAAAAGTCCTTTTAGATATAGTTCATAGGTGGCTCCAGTCAATGACTGGGGATCTCAATCCTTGTGGCTTAAGGTTTCCCCCTCTTGAAACCCAAAGCAGATCTGAGATGAAGTAGGATCGTGTCCCAAGGTTCTTATACATTTCCAGCAGCCTTTTGGCCTGAGAAAACAATAGGCTTAACTCTCCTTCTCCCAAACATCCTGGCAATTAGCACAGCGTAATTTATCCATTAAACAGTTCAGATACAGGTTACCACAACCTTCAAAGAGACATATAGACAATAATACTATTTCACTCAACTATCATCATAAATGTTAATATTCCTTTTTTGATCTTTAAATTAAAGCTATAGCAATAGACAAGAATTGTTTGCTTATATTACAAGACCTGAGCAAACATCTAACCTTCTAACAATGCAGACTTACATTTCAAAGCTCTATTCATTTACCTATCTTCCTAACCAGTTCTTAAGGTTCACCCATGGGTCAGATCAGTCTGTGAGTTAATTAACTCTTTCTGGCCCTGTCATCTTTCAATGAGATATTATATTACACTCATACCGTCACAATGACAAAATACAAACTCCCTTTTTATAATTGTAAACATTCTTCTTATTCTTCTTATTATTAGCGCCTAGGAGCTCTAGTCATGGAGCAGGACCCCACAGCACTAGATATAATACACAAAAGACAGGCCCTGCTTAGACTGCTTACTTCAGGGAGCCTTGATCTTTATAGTTTCCAAAAGGCATTAAACAAGTGCTTTGCCCTGTTCTTTTGAGAGGAAGACACTCAGGCCTGTCTTGGACCTTTAAAATCACAGCTAGGTCATTAAGGACAATGGCTTCCTTCTCAGAGGACACTTATGGCACAAACAGCCCCTTTTTTAATGAAAGTCCCAGTCCTAAAGAGATTTGAAGCTTCCTTTTTAAAGCAAAGGAAATCAGACTAAAAGCCATCTTTGTCTAGGTTAGAGGGATGGGCAAGTGAGGACAGAACATTCCTTTACAAAAAAAAAAAAAAAAAAAAAAGGAGAAGGGCAGTTTTCTAGCTACTAAAGAAGAAAGAAGTTTGATTATCCATCTAACTTACACGTGCTACTCGGACTTAAATAGTGAAGTGTTTTCATGAAGCAGTGCTACTTTTGATATTTCCTGTTAGGAAAACTCAAAGTGATAAGGGAAGGACATTTCAGGCACCCTACAATATTAAAATCAGCCTACCACATCTGCAATCCTTGCTGGGCTGGAAAGATCACAAAAGTGAGCTCTCCACTTCCTGATACTTCTGATATTTTGGGCCCCATTTAACCTTCTAGGCAGGTCTTCCTTACATGTTGTGCCCTATACAGCCCATGATAGTTAATTCAGTTTCTTGCATGAACTCTATTAAAAGAAAATGGTAAATAGCTTTAGGCCCACTCTATAAGTGTATGGATTCCCTCAGCAATCTCCAGAAAAGGGCTGTCAGATAGGGAAGCCTAATTTATTTGGGCTGTGACATCTTTAAAGACCTTCCCTGGTTCGCATAACCTACGTTTCTGTTACAATTTCTGCACCAGTAAGAGATATCCCAGTGTCCTTATGAGACTAATCACCACACCCTGTCTATATAGAAGCTATGTTTTTTATAAAATGTGTACGTGTTTCGGTATCCACAAGTCACCACAATCTCTCACTGAAGAGACGATACATAACTCCACAAAATAAAAAAGCCATTATATATATTCTGCTAGATATTAAGAATATTTTATGGGGAAAAACTATGTTAATGCAGATTTAAGGTTGCTTGATGGTATGCTGTCCCCTTGCAGTATGCTGAGTTGAACAAAACTCAAACTTCTGAAAACCAGGAAATGAAGAGTGAAGGTTACCCATGGCTCTCCCTTCTTTCAGCAATGCCTCAACACCCCCTACCCTATTTGCACACACACTTTTACTCTGCCAACCCCACAGTTGCTGAAATATACAAGCTCTTCACCTCCTTTTAACCACCCATTCACACTCAGCCACAGGATTCCATCTGACACGATTAAAGGACAAAAAGGGGGGAAATGGTGGAGTTGCCTGCACCACCTGCCCTCTACCCCTTCAAGCAATATATCCATATGCACATACTCACACTGGCTCTTGGCACTATAACATGCAGGAGGTTCCAGATCCTAGTGTACACTCACCCATACAGCCAACTTCCCAGAAAGAATACCACACGTGTACAATTTAAGAATCACTTCACGGCCTTTTACAACTCCCTTACACTTACTCACAGGATACCATCTCAACCTACACTTTCATGCAGCCATCATTAAAGCATTGGAATCCGTTCCTATTCCACCTCACTACTGACAATTCCCATTTAATAAAAGCCCTGTGCCTTGTTACTGACGTAACCTACGCCATTCTACATAAATGTGATGCATCCTGCAGGTACACATGCAGGTCTTCCCTTTCCTCACATGCTTCAGAGGGTGCAAAACACAGATTTCCAGATATCACAACCACAGTCAATTTATCTAACTCTTTTATTGAGCTCATTTATACTTTTGGCCTTTACATCATTCCCTGGCAACAAGTTCCACAGATTAACTTGCATTATGTGAAGAACTTCCTTATATTTGTTTTAAACCTGCTGCTATTAATTTCAGTGGGCGATCCCCCAGTTCTGTGTTATGTGAAGGGGTAAACAGCACTTCTCTATTACTTTCTCCACACCATTCATGATTTTATAGACCTCTATAATTCCCCCCTCCCACCCATCATCTCTTTCCCAAGCTGAACAGTCCCACTCTTTTTAATTTCTCCTCATATGGAAGCTGTTCCATAAGCCTAATTATTTTCATTGTCCTTCTCTGTACCCTTTCCACTTCTATATCTTTTTTGAGATGAGGTTTCCAGAACTACAAGCAGTATTCAAACTGGGGGCATACCATGGATTTATACAGGGGCATTATCATATTTTCTGTCTCATTTTCTATCCCTTTCCTATATTGTGCAGTTCAGAGTACTATCCACCATCTATGCAAGTTAAAAGTGAACTTAAATTCACAATTTGGGTCCCCCCAAAACTTAGTGGCTGCCATGCACTACTTGGGTAAAACTGACCAACAGAGACCACTCTGACCCACGTCACAGCAATAGATTGATCACTAGTTCTGTGCAAACCCCACTAGAAACCGTTAGAAAAATATTTTTGTTATTTCAGGGCTTATATATCTGGAACCCCAGTTCAAACAACCCAGGGGGTGGGGGGGGTGTCACTAACCATACTCTGCACTCCCACAAAGCATAGCAAATTTCAAGAAAATCTATACAAGCACAAACATTTTAGAGCGCTTAGAAATGTCCTCTAAACCTCCTCTAAACAGGAAGGCTAGACAGACAATGGAGGGAAAAGGCTCTGTGCCCATCCATCTGCAGCACAGGAGGCTCTGAAACGTGTGAAGTGGCCAATTCACCTCAATAAGGTGTTTTCAGCTGAATGAGAACACCTCATGGAGATTAATACAACCTGAAACAATAGCTCTGAGAATGAGGAGTACTTGTGGCACCTTAGGCCTGGTCTACACTATGAGTTTAGGTCGAATTTAGCAGCGTTAAATCGAATTAACCCTGCACCCGTCCACACAACGAAGCCATTTACTTAGATATAAAGAGCTCTTAAAATCGATTTCTGTACTCCTCCCCGACAAGGGGAGTAGCGCCGAAATCGACATTGCCATTTCGAATTAGGGTTAGTGTGGCCGCAATTTGACGGTATTGGCCCCCGGGAGCTATCCCACAGTGCACCATTGTGACTGCTCCGGACAGCAATCTGAAGTCGGATGCACTGGCCAGGTAGACAGGAAAAGCCCCGCGAACTTTTGAATTTCATTTCCTGTTTGCCCAGCGTGGAGGGCACAGGTGATCACGCAGAGCTCATCAGCACAGGTAACCATGCAGTCCAAGAATCGAAAAAGAGCTCCAGCATGGACCGTACGGGAGGTACTGGATCTGATCGCTATATGGGGAGAGGATTCCGTGCTAGCAGAACTACGTTCCAAAAGATGAAATGCCAAAACGTTTGAAAAAATCTCCAAGGGCATGATGGAGAGAGGCCACAATAGGGACTCACTACAGTGCCACGTGAAAGTTAAGGAGCTCAGACAAGCCTACCAGAAAACCAAAGAAGCAAACGGAAGGTCCGGGTCAGAGCCGCAGACATGCCGCTTCTATGCTGAGCTGCATGCAATTCTAGGGGGGGCTGCCACCACTACCCCACCTCTGACCATGGATTCTGAGGAGGGGGTAATCTCAGACATGCCTGAGGATTCTGCGGACGGGGAAGAGGAGGAGGAGGATGAGCTTGCGGAGAGCACACAGCACTCCGTTCTCCGTTCTCCCCAACAGCCAGGATCTTTTTCTCAGCCTGACTGAAGTACCCTCCCAACCCTCCCAAGGCAGTATCCCAGACAATGAGGCCATGGAAGGGACCTCTGGTGAGTGTACCTTTGTAAATATAAAACATAGTTTAAAAGCAAGCGTTTTTTAATGATTAATTTGCCCTGAGGACTTGGGATGCATTCGCGGCCAGTACAGCTACTGGAAAAGTCTGTTAACGTGTCTGGGGATGGAGCGGAAATCCTCCAGGGACATCTCCATGAAGCTTTCCTGGAGGTACTCCAAAAGCCTTTGCAGAAGGTTTCTGAGCAGTGCAGCCTTATTCCGTCCTCCATGGTAGGACACTTGACCACTCCATGCTAGTAGCAAGTAATCTGGTATCATTGCATGACAAAGCCTGGCAGCGTATGGTCCCGGTGTTTGCTGGCATTCAAGCAACATCCGTTCTTTATCTCGCTGTGTTATCCTCAGGAGAGTGATATCGTTCATGGTAACCTGGTTGAAATACGGGAATTTACTGAAGGGGACAGAGGTGGCCGTTCCTACTGCGCTGTTTGATGTGGCTGAAAAGAAATCCTTCCCTGCAGTTTGCTAAGCGGGGGGTGAGGGGGATCATTGGTGCTGAGCTTTTCGCATTTGGCTAGCTAGGGGTAAAGCGATCATCCCAGAGAATTGGATGGGGGGGTAGTTTGGTTTCTGCTGCTGCACATTAACAGGAAAACCGCAGCACTCAACGGGCTTTGCTTGGTATGTGGGAAAGGAGGGTGCTGCTTTTAGGAAGGCTGCAGAAGCCGAAAGACAATGGCTTACCATGGCCGCATGCAAGCCGAATTCTGTTGCCCGGACCTGCATCTGTGATCTCTAACACCAAAGCCGCAGGCACTCAATATTAAGATGCAAAATGTGACCTTGTACCGAAATCACATGTGCTATGTAATGTGAATAGTGTTGTTCACCGTGAAAGAGTATAAGCATTGTTCTGTAAAATGTATCTTTTTAAATACTTCTCTCCCTTTTTTCCCTCCCTCCCGCAGCTGCAAATTTTTCAAGCCTCCCTCCTCCGTCCCGAAGGCTATCTCAGATAAGGCGGGGGGGGAAACGGACGCGAGACTAAATGTTCTCTGAAATCATGGAATCGACCCGCAATGAAAGAGCTCATCTGAATGAGTGGAAGGACACGGTATCAAAGTACAGGAAAGATGCCAGTGAAAGTGAGGACAGGAGGGACCAACGTGAGGACATGAGGGACCAACGTGAGGAGAGGAGAGACGCTTGAGATGAGAGGTGGTGGGATGCAACGCTGGGGATGCTATGTGAGCAAACGGACATGCTCCGGCATCTGGTGGAGCTTCAGGATCACAGAGTGCCGCTGCAGCCCCTGTATAACCGCCCTCCCCCCTCACCATGTTCCATAGCCTCCTCACCCAGACGTGTAAGAATGCGGGGGGGTGGGAGGGAGGTTCCGTGCACCCTTCCACTCCACCCCAGTGGACAGCCCAAGCAAAAAGCTGTCATTATTTTGAACTTTTTTAGTGGCCTTTTCCTTCCCTCCTATCCTCCTCCCAAACCCCACCCGGGCTACCTTGTCAGTTCTCTCCCTCTTTTTATAATCAATTAATAAAGAATACATGATTTTTAAACGATAGTGACTTTATTTCCTTTGAAAGCAAGCTGTGATCGAAGGGGGAGGGTGGGTTTCTTACAGAGAATGAGTCAATCAAGGGGGCGGGTTTTCATCAAGGAGAAACAAACAGAACTTTCACACCGTAGCCTGGCCAGTCATGAAACTGGTTTTCAAAGCTTCTCTGATGCGCAGCGCTTCCTGGTGTGCTCTTCTAATGGCCCTGGTGTCTGGCTGCGCTTAATCAGCGGCCAGGCGATTTGCCTCAGCTTCCCACCCCGCCATAAAGGTCTCCCCCTTACTCTCACAGAGATTGTGGAGCACACAGCAAGCAGCAATAACAATGGGAATATTGGTTTGGCTGAGGTCTGAGCGAGTCAGTAACGTGCGCCAGCGATCCTTTAAACGTCCAAATGCACATTCTACCACCATGCTGCACTTTCTCAGCCTGTAGTTGAACAGCTCCTGACTACTGTCCAGGCTGCCTGTGTATGGCTTCATGAGCCATGGCATTAAGGGGTAGGCTGGGTCCCCAAGGATAACTATAGGCATTTCAACATCCCCAATGGTTATTTTCTGGTCTGGGAAGTAAATCCCTTGCTGCAGCCGTTTAAACAGATTAGTGTTCCTGAAGACGCGAGCGTCATGAACGCTTCCCGGCCATCCCACATTGATGTTGGTGAAACGTCCCTTGTGATCCACCAGTGCTTGCAGCACCATTGAAAAGTACCCCTTGCGGTTTATGTACTGGCTGCCCTGGTGCTCTGGTGCCAAGATACGGATATGGGTTCCATCTATCGCCCCACCACACTTAGGGAATCCCATTGCAGCAAAGCCATCCACTATGACCTGCACATTTCCCAGAGTCACTACCTTTGGTAGCAGCAGCTCAGTGATTGCTTTGGCTACTTGCATCACAGCAGCCCCCACAGTAGATTTGCCCACTCCAAATTGATTCCCGACTGACCGGTAGCTGTCTGGCGTTGCAAGCTTCCACAGGGCTATCACCACTCGCTTCTCAACCGTGAGGGCTGCTCTCATCTTGGTATTCTGGCGCTTCAGGGCAGGGGAAAGCAAGTCACAAAGTTCCATGAAAGTGCCCTTATGCATGCGAAAGTTTCGCAGCCACTGGGAATCGTCCCACACCTGCAACACCAGTCTGTGCTTGTTTCCCGGACCCAGAATCGGCGTTCCACGGCTAGAACCTGCCCCATTAACAACATGATCTCCAAAGCCGGGGCCCACGGTTTGAGAGAATTCTGTGTCCGTGTCCTCATCACTCTCGTCACCACGCTGCCGTCGCCTCCTCCTCCTTGCCTGGTTTTTCAGGTCCTGGTTCAGCATAAACTGCACAATAATGCGCGAGGTGTTTACAATGTTCATGACTGCTGTCTTGAGCTGAGCGGGCTCCATGCTTGCCATGGTATGGCGTCTGCAGTGTTCACCCAGGAAAAAAGGCGCGAAACGGTTGTCTGCCGTTGCTTTCATGGAGGGAGGGGTGAGGCTGTACCCAGAACCACCAGCGACAATGTTTTTTGCCCCATCAGGCATTGGGATCTCAACCCAGAATTCCAATGGGCAGGGGAGACTGCGGGAACTATGGGATAGCTACCCACAGTGCAACGCTCCGGAAGTCGACGCTAGCCTCGGTACATGGACTCACACCACCGAATTAATGTGCTTAGTATGGTCGCAGGCACTTGACTTTATACAATAGGTTGCCAAAAATGGAATTCTGTAAATTCGGAGTAATCTCGTAGTGTAGACATACCCTTAGAGAAGATCCTGGCTGCCTCGCAGATCCTGGCAGGGGCAGCCAGAAGGGCTCTGACACTCCCAGAGGGGCAAGGCCCCAGCTCATATGAGGAGGGCAGGGAGGGAGGCTCAGGACTCGCTAAAGGGGAAAAAGCCCCCCCATATCTGGGCACATACATGGGAAGGAAGAATCCCTGCCTCTATTCTCCTCCAGTCCTCCTGCCACTCAACCCATTGTCCCCCTTCCCACTATCCCACCTCTCCTACCCTAATCCCCAAGCCTCCCTCCCCTACCACCCACCTCCATTCATCCACCATCCCCCTCCCCTTTTACCTGATTGCAGCTCGAAACCCCTCTCCTCCTTTCCCCCCCACTTCTCTGCCCCCTAATTACCCCTTCCCTCTCAGGTAGAACTGACATCTTTAAATTTTCCCCAAAGGCTTTGGGAGGTGCAGGGTGGTTCGTGGGCAATGGCAGAGTTGTGGCATGCACTAGGTGGGGGTGCACTGGCAGAGCTGTGGAGTGCCACACTTCCCTCGCCCAAGCCCCCAAGCTCTTCCCCTCCACCACCACCCATCCCCCTTCATGCCCCTTCCAATAACCCTGTTCTCTTCACTGCATCCCCAACCCCTCATCATATTCCCCCACTCCTCCACCCCTCAATACACCTTCCCTCTCAGGAAGCATTCACATGTACAATTTTCTTTCCTTGATTACTTTGATTACACACCCCACCACCCAAAATGAAATTAATACCCATTACTCATAAATTGTAGCCAACTTCCAGCCACTCAGTCCAAAACTCCTTTTGTCTTTGGTCACTGGGGTGGGACAATAGAAGGGAGGGAAATGAGGAACTTATCCTTAGTTACGTTAATGGAAGGGTGAATTCACAGCCATAAGGAGGTCTGTGATTCATCTAGTCATCAGTACTTTTCAGTGAAACAGAACAAGGCAGCAGAAGGAAACTTTTTTTGGCGGGGACTGTAACTCAGGAACCCATGGGTCAAATGACTCCAAGTTTGGATCGCTAACCCTACCCCAGCACCCTCACAAGGCACACCGAATTTCAAAGCAATTCAATTCACCATTCAGACTTCACAGCACTTATAAGAACTGAGCTTTAAAAGCATGCAAAATGGCAGGAATGGAAACCCACTAGCTGTTTTTCTGTATTGGCATATTCACAGTGTAAAAATGATTTAGCGGGTGCCATGCATTACCTTGCGTAAAGCTTGACAGCTTGAATCATTTTGACCCACATCACATCATCAAAAGTTTGATCTCTAGCTCTGAGAAAACAAAAATATGCAGCATTTTTCAGGGTTTCTCTCTCTGGAATCCCATGCTCAAATGACTCAAAATTTGGCTCACTAACTCTACCATGCATCCCCCTGAAGTATGCCAAATTTCAAAGAAATCCAACTAAGCAAGTCGATTTTAGAGAACTTAGAAAGATCAACCTTTAAAAAGATGTCATGATACAATCTACTGTGGCACTCTGGTACCACTGTAATACCTGCACATGTTGCAAATCCCAAGATTCATTTCCTCTTCCCAGACTTTTCAACATCTTTACTTTATACATTGTGTTAGAACGGCTGACTTGAGTTATATGAACCACAGAAGAGGTGATCCCCCAATCTCATTCCTAGACTCTGACAGTCACATGATAGCCTGACTGAGTAGAATCCCAAACTCCGACTGGAAAGGAGAGAATTGCAAACTAATTATTGTAGTACTCCATGTTTGCTAAAGAGGGGATATATTCATTATGGAATAGGGAATTTCCATGATTGTGGGTACTGAGGGTCATGGACGTTCATTTTGTCTTAGAATTAATATTGTTACAGCTCAGTCTTCATATGTATCAACAATTCAACAAGGTAGTGTCATTAAAATACCTCTTTTTCATTTATTTCTTATTTTAAAAGTGACTGAAGTTATAATAATAGTAATATCTACCTCAGTAATGCAAACCAATGACTAATTAATGTTTCACTCTTTTTGGTGACAACAGACTCATGTCACCACGGAATTAGCAGAACAGTGTAAGCAGCACTAGTGACATCAGTGGCAAATGACACTTTGAAAAGCTAAGTTAATTGGAAAAGACGTGTTTCTCTGGAAAAGCCGCATTACAGGAGATGGTACGTGAAGTAAACACTTAAATCCCCTAAAAAACACAAAATATTTCCTCTAATCCTTTCACTGAAATAACATATTACAGTGGAAACTTGAAGGCTGGACTTCAGTAGTATTTTCACTTACGTATATATACTTAACTGCTGTAAGTTACAGTGATTCAGAGTAAATTTCAATACATTTCAGTTAATAATCTTAATTAAAAGTTTACCAGAATTGTTGACTATTCATGCTTTTTGCTTACATAAAAAATAGGTGAGAGACACAAGATACAGGCATTTTAAATGACCATTTAATAATCACTCAGCATGAGTTCAGTTAGTGATCTGGAAGAAAATCAGTTTGTGGTTTACTCTTTGACTGTAATTAACTGGGACTTGCTGCAAACATAAATAAAATTAGGATTTGGGTGAGGTCTCTGATTATACAGAGCCTGAGGTGAACCACAGGGAACTATAGCCCATACCCACGGGTCGCAAAATTTCCATGTGCTCAGCTAGTCTCTTCTATGATAACATTAACCATAGACAACTATGCTACTATTAAATGTATACTCCAGCAGCATGAGCAGAAGTAATGATTGCTGTGATAGCTACTAGTTCAGTAGTCAACATTGTCCGGAAAGCAATAGGTTGAAGACAGAGAGTACTAGAAGGAACTCTCTTATTGATTACGTTCTCTAGCTTTGAATCCCTCTTCACAAAAACCATACAGATAGAGCACAAAGGAGTTTGGGGAGCAGGGGCTTTTGCAGGATCCTAGGGAAAGGGTACCCTATATGCTATCTCCTTCCACAGTTGGAAGATTGAAATATCAGTTTTGTTCTGCTTTGCCCACATCTTCTGAGTCACAGGCAGAAAATAATTAAATTGATACATCTGGGAAAACATATCCCAACACCGATACTCAAGAGAAAGAAGATACTTGTAAAACAGAAATGCCAAAAAATGTTGGTTGCTGCTGGACAGTTTTTAATACACATACTGGACCATAAATTTACAATGCACTTTAGAGAAAAACAAAGTGTGACAGACCCAGACCAGTGGGGTACAGGAGTCTGGTAGAGGGCAAATATACTGGTCACTGGATGAGTAGTTTTCTGTTCCCTGAGTGACCAGAGCTGGGGCCGTACTAGAGTAATCAGGAACCTGCTAGAACCAGTTAAGGCAGGCAGGCTAATTAGGACACCTGGAGCCAATGAAGAAGAAGCTTCTAGAATCAATTAAGGCAGGCTAATCAGGGCACCTGGGTTTTAAAAAGGAGCTCACTTCAGTTTGTGGTGCGAGTGAGAGGAGCTGGGAGCAAGAGGCGCAAGGAGCTGAGAGAGTGTGCTGCTAGAGGACTGAGGAGCACAAGCGTTATCAGACACCAGGAGGAAGGTCCTGTGGTGAGAATAAGGAAGGTGTTTGGAGGAGGCCATGGGGAAGTAGCCCAGGGAGTTGTAGCTGTCATGCAGCTGTTACAGGAGGCACTATAGACAGGTGCAGTCCACAGGGCCCTGGGCTGGAACCCAGAGTAGAGGGCGGGCCCGGGTTCCCCCCAAACCTCCCAATTGACCTGGACTGTGGGTTCTTCCAGAGGGGAAGGTCTCTGGGCTATTCCCCAACCCACATGGTGAATCTCTGAGGCAAGAAAATCCGCCAATAAGCGCAGGACCCACCAAGATAGAGGAGGAACTTTGTCACAAAAGATATTGTTCCTGTCCTGGCAAACTTAATCTAAATAAGACACACAGAGGAAATAATGGCAAACAAGGAAGAAAACAGAGGGATTAAGGTTATAACAAATAAACACTGAACATGTGAAAGATGCTGAGTATGATGCTTGAAATTTTTAAGTTTGCAAATAGAGTAGGACAAGTCAGAAGAAAGAAACTGCACTGACTGGAGACTATCCTTGCAAAGCTAACCAAAATAAAGATTTAAAGAAGGAATTTGAAGGGAGGAAAAAAAG
This sequence comes from Terrapene triunguis, assembly GCF_002925995.2. Classification (NCBI taxonomy): domain Eukaryota; kingdom Metazoa; phylum Chordata; order Testudines; family Emydidae; genus Terrapene; species Terrapene triunguis. The sequence continues at coordinate 3,299,268 of NW_020664369.1, forward strand.
GGTTACTCACCTTCTTGTAACTGTTGTACTTTGAGATATGTTGTCCACATCCATTCCAATCAAGTGCGCGCACGCGCCATGTGCATAGTTGCCGAAAATTTTCCCCCCAGTAGCTCCCATCGGGTCAGCTGTGGAGCCCCCTGGAGTAGCGCCTTCATAGTGCTCAATTTATAACCCTGCCAACGTGGCCTCTCCCCAGTTCCTTCTTGCTGGCTACTCCAACAGAGGGGTAGGAGGATGGGTATTGGAATGGATGTGAACAACACATCTTGAAGAACAAGTTACAAGAAGGTGAGTAACCATTTTTTCTTCTTCGAGTGCTTGGAATCGACGTGAACAATTGGGTGACTTCCCAGAGGTGGGGTCGGAGTTAAGGAATCGCTGATTAGAGCATCGCTGTGCTGAAAGCTGCATCATCTCTAGCGTGCTATGTGATGGCACAGTGAGAGGTGAATGTATGCACCGAGGATCAAGTAGCTGCCCTGCAGATTTCTTGTATCGGGACCTGGGCCAGGAGCACGCAGCTGACGAAGCCTGTGCCCTTGTGGAGTGAGCCTTAAGATGCAGGGCTGGGACCTTTTCTAGCTCACAACATGTGCGGATACAGCCTGTGATCCAGGACGATAATCTTTGAGATGAGACCGAGAGTCCTTTCATGTAGTCTGCCATTGCCACGAACAGCTGGTTCGACCTCCTGAACAGCTTTGTGCGCTCGATGTAGAATGCTAACACGCACTGAACATGCAATGAGTGCAGCCTTTGCTCTTGGGTACTGTTGTGGGGCTTGGGATAGAAGATAGGTAGTAAAATGTCTTGGCTAATATGGAATTGTGACACTACCTTAGGGAGAAAAGCCAGGTGAGGTCTGAATTGCACCTTGTTCTTGTGGAAGACCGGGTAGGGTGGGTCGGAGGTAAGGGCCTTTAACTCCGACATCCTACTGACTGATGTGATGGTCACCAGGAAGGCTACCTTCCATGACAGGTAGAGAAGGGAGCAAGTTGCTAGCGGTTTGAATGGGGGTCCCATTAATCTGGAGAGGACCAGGTTAAGGTCCCATGCCAGAAGAGGCTGTCTAACCCGAGGATATAGCCGTTCCAGGCCCTTAAGGAAACGTCCTGCCATAGGATTAGCAAATATGGAGCGTCCAGACATGACCGGATGGAAGGCCAAGATAGCAGCGAGGTGTACCTTGATGGATGACGCTGCCGGGCCTTGTTGGTTGAAGTGAAGAAGGTACTCCAGGATGAGTGGTATAGATGCCTGGAGTGGAGGAGTGTGATGTTTGGGGGGGGAGGGAGGATAGCTCAGTGGATTGAGCATTGGCCTGCTAAACCCAGGGTTGTGAGCTCAATCCTTGAGGGGGCCACTTAGGGATCTGGGGCAAAAACAGTACTTGGTCCTGCTAGTGAAGGCAGGGGGCTGGACTCAATGACCTTTCAAGGTCCCTTCCAGTTCTAGGAGATGGGATATCTCCATTAATTATATATTATTATTATTATTATTATAATGTTGGGCACACCAGCAAGTGAACCACTTTCATTTGGCCAGATAAGTGGCCCTGGTGGATGGTTTTCTGCTGCTGAGCAGGACCTTTCTTACAGGTTCCGAGCACAGCTCACTGGGTTTAGCCATAAAGCTCCAAGCCGTGAGATGGAGGGCCTGGAGGTCCAGGTGGTGAAGGTGACCGTGGGCCTGTGTGATCAGATCGGGCTAGAGTGGTAACACGATAGGAGTGTCCACTGATAGCTCCAGAAGCGCGGTGTACCAATGTTGACGGGGCCACACTGGGGCCAGCAGAATTACTACAGCTCTGTCTCTGCAGCATTTTAGTAGTACTCTGTGCACAAGTGGGAATGGTGGAAAGGCATACATGACACGGTCTCCTCAGGGAAGCAGGAACGCATCCGAGATTGAACCCGGGCTGTGATTCTGAAAGGAACAGAACATTGGGCACCTCCTGTTGCTCCTGGTAGCAAACAGATTGACTTGGGGAAACCCCCACCTTTGGAAGATGGAATATATGACATCCGGACACATGGCCCACTCGTGATTGCGGAGGTAGTCCGCTAGTTTGTTCTGCACACCTGGGAGATAGCCCACTCCATTCACCTGGAGGCATTCTATGCAGAACTCCCATAGCTGATGGGCTTCCCGACCTAAGGGGGGAAGAGCAGGCTACACCTTGCTTGTTGATGTAAAAAATGGCCGAGGTATTGTCCGTCATTACCGCCACACACTGGAATTGGAGCCGGGATAGTAAGATTTGGCATGCTAGCTGTACTGCTCTGAGCTCTCTGATATTGATATGGAGGGAGAGCTCATCCTGCGACCATAATCCTTGTGTCTGGAGCTCTCCCAGATGCGCCCCCCAACCCAGAATTGACGTGTCCATTACTAGGGACAAGGAGGGCTGGGGGCTTTTGAAGGGGACTCCCTTGCACACTGTGCAAAGGTTGAGCCACCACTGGAGGGACTCGAGTACTTGGTCTGGCACCGTGACCACAGATTCCAGGCTGTCGCGCCCCGGGCAGTATACAGACGTGAGCCATGCTTGAAATGGTCTGAGCCTCAGTCTGGCATGCCGGACCACGTAAGTGCAGGCTGCCATGTGGCCGAGGAGACTCAGGCATCCCCTCACAGTAGTGGTCAGCTACCTCCTGAGGTTTTGGATAATGTCTGTCATGGTCTGAAATCAGATCTCTGGCAGGAGCGCCCTTGCCAGCACCAAGTCCAGCACCGCACCGATGAATTCTATTCTTTGAGTCGGTGACAAGGTTGACTTGTTCACGCTGAGGAGTCCCAGCCTCTCAAAAGTAGCTCTGACTAGTCAGACTTTAGACTCCACCAGCTCCCTGGTGCGCATCATGAGTAGCCAGTTGTCGAGGTAGGAATATACCTGCACCTGCCTCCTGCGGAGCAATGCTGCTATGACCGACATACACTTGGTGAACACTCGGAAGGCTGTTGACAGAGCGAAGGGGAGGACCGTGAATTGAGAGTATTTGTAGCTGGCTACAAACTGCAGAAATCGTCTGTGTGCCAGCTGAATAGCTATGTGAAAATATGCGTCTTTCATGTCAAGGGCGGCATACCACTCTCCCGGATCCAGGGAAGGGATAATAGTGCTGAGGGAGACCATGCGGAACTTCAACTTCACCATGAACCTGTTGAGCTCTCTCTCACAGGTCTAGAATGGGTCTGAGACCCCCCCTTTGCCTTGGGGATTAGGAAATAGCGGGAGTAGAACCCCTTGCCCCATAGCACCTGAGAAACCTTGTCCACTGCCCCTATGTCGAGGAAAAATTCATCTGGAATCATTTAAAACTACACCGAACAAAGCACTGAAGCATGTAGCACTGAAAATAATCTTGCACTGGAAAACCTAACTAGATATCCTAAAATGTTTCTCTTCAATTTTAAATCATGTTTGTGATTTTAAATATAATTAATTTTTTTATGGTAAAATAACCTCTAAACTTACAGCGGTTGCAATCTTCTTTGCTCTTTCTGTGAATACTTGTTCCAGTGGTTTCCAGACCTGGAAAGCATAGCGACCTGAAAAACAAAACAATTAAAAAAATCAAACTTCACTTAAAAAAAGAAACCTTTACAGATGTTTACCTGTGCAAACACTTAGTTTGCAAGTATAATACCAGTACAGGACTTTTAGTCTAAAAATCAAAGCCATCTCCATTTTTAATCTATTCATGTCATTTGTTTGCTGGCAAGCACTGTAACACTTTACAGCTTTTCAAGATGTTCCCTGAGCAGTCAGTTTTGTAGTCAGGCCCAGAACAGTTCTCTGATGAGTTTGCAATAGGTTGCATTTTTCAATCTTTATATTAAGAAGAGGGGGAAAGTTTGGTTTTTATCTAAAAAGAAAATAATGAATTGCAAGATTCACAATGTTTGTTTCCCCAGGCCAATATATTCAGATATGTTTGGCTAGGATAAACTGAGATATTTGCCTTGTAAATTGTAGGAAATACTGCAATTAGCAATTATAGCTTGTATTTGTAATGTAATTCACCAAAATAAGTACAGCTCAAAGTTGTTTCCAAATCTACTCCTTACAGTGTTCATACAACTTTGCACCAATATCACACTGAATGGTAATTCTTTGCATTCTTACTTTATTTATTTAGTGAAAAACGGAGTCTTTTTGGATCCAGCACCATTAAAGACCCAACATAGCCATGACCTTCGCTAAATACAAAACAGACTGGATGGAGCTCTATTCACCAGTCAGTAAATTCTACTCCATTTGGGAAAGAATAGAGTAAGTCTAGTAAGTTCAGTGTCTGAAATTGCATCAGAGCCATGGTAGGAATTATCAGTTTTTTGGTTGGTTGTTGTTTTGTTTGGTGGTGGTTGTTTTTTTTTTTTTGCTTACTATATACTAGAAAATTTAGTCACCATTATGCAATTTTAATTATTTTTTAAAATAAGATAATGCTTTAGCCAGATAGCATTTTGCTTTCATTCTTAACGATCAAGATGTCTACATAGGTCATTTCAATCATGCAAGTGTGTGCTTAGGTTTACAAAGAAATCAAGTTAATATGGTTTGATTTGATTACCTGAAGTGAACAGAAATCAATTTGTATATTTCAAGGCCAGAAGGAACCCCTGATCCTCCCACGTAACATGGGCCATAGAATTTCAACCTGTAATTCTTGAATTAAACACAATAATTTGTGGTTGAACTAGAATCTATCTTTCAAATTAATATCTCATCTTGATTTAAAGATTTAAAGAGATGGAGAATCTACCACTTCCCTCGGTAAATTGTTCCCTACGATCCCTCTAAGCTGCACGTCCGCACAGCTGCCTATTAAGCCCCACGCAGGGACTCAGGATTGCGGCGGGGAGAGATGCCTCTCCCCCCAGTGCGTACCTGCCCCGACAGGGAGTGGCGCCCCTCCCCGCCGGCCCCAGAGTGGACCTGACCCGGTGGGGAGAGGCACCCCTCCCCGCCAGCTCCAGTGCGGACCTGCCCCGGTGGGAAGAGGCACCCCTCCCCGCCAGCTCCAGTGCGGACCTGCCCCGGTGGGGAGAGGCGCCCCTCCCCGCCGGCTCCAGTGCGGACCTGCCCCGGACTTGCCACAGCCAGGGGAGAGGAGCCCCTCCCTCAGCCCAGCCCAGCCCCACTGGAGCTGCCGTGACTGGGGAGAGGCACCTCTCCCCCGGCCCCGAGCTGCATCCCTGGCCCCAGCCGAAAGCCCGCACCCCCCCTGCACTTCCACCCTCTGCCACAGCCCTGAGCCCCCTCCCACGCCCCAAACCCCTCATCCCCGGCCCCACCCCAGAGCTTTCACCCCTAGCCGGAGCCCTCACCCCCTGAACCCAATCCTCTGCCCCAGCCCTCAGCCCCCTCCCACACCCCAAATTCCTCATCCCCGGCCCCACCCCACCCCGACAGAGCCCTCTCTCCCCCCCCCCGCATCCCAACCCTCTGCCCCAGCCCTGAGCCCCCTCCCGCACTCCAAATCCTTTCGGCCCTACCCCCACCACATTAATTTTATGTGCACCATTATGAAGGTGATTTGTCACACATCACCTCCATATTGGTACACATAACAAAATTCATTCCGCACATGGACATAAAAAATTAGAGGGAACACTGGTTGTTTCTATGGTTAACTACCTTCACTGCTAAAACTTGCTAGACAAATTCAAAGTGGGGAAAAGGCGCATCACCTCTCTGCCACTGCATCTTGTTATGCCTTTGTAAACTAGATTAAAGAGCACTCTATTATCCCATATCTTCCTTCTGTGTAGGTACTCTTAGACTGTGATGAAGTCACCTCTTATTATCTTTGATGGCTAAACACATTCAACTTCATTAGGTCAGGTTTTCCAGACATCAAACCATTCTTGTAGCTCTTTTCGGAACCTTTCCAATTTTTCTACATCCCTCTTCAAGGGTGGATACTAAGACTGGACACAATATTCCAGTTATAGTCTCACCAGTGGCACATGGAACCTCCCTACTCCAACTTCTTATGCTCCTGCTTATATATCGCATTAGCCCTTTTGGGCACAGTATCACACTGGGACCGCATGTTCAGATGGCTGTTCAGTTACCTGCAAATGCAACAGCTGCAACACCCAGGCCAACTGCCATCATAGTTCTGGCCTATAACAGAAAAATTGAGTCAGTATAAAATTTAAGTTCTGATTTTAAATAAATTGTAAATCTGTTGCAACAGCGAGCATTTCTGAAGTCTGAATGTGCATACCATTTGGTCTACTTCTGTAAACCCTTTAGTGAATCTTCTAATAAGGTTTAATATTTTATTATTTTCTTATAAAAGGAAATTACAACCTTTTCTCCATGTATTTTAACTTTGGAATGCAGCAATACGTGCAGTGTGTAAAAATGTAATCAAATCTTGGATACGTTTTAATGCATGAAATTAGAAACACAGAAAACATTGGAAAATGAAAGGACACGCAAACCATTCTGCTAGGGTTACTTGAAATAATTCACACAGTAAAACTCCAATTTAGTTTAAAAGGACACAGATAACAGAAAACCCTATAATATTAACTAAAAAAACTGGGTGGTTGGATTGTGATTATGAATGGAATAAAGTTTGCATTAGGGCTTTGCACAGGAATCTCATCATGACAGAATTTCTGGGATTAGGAAAGGGAGTATTAACTCAGGCACAGTCCCTAGACCAGGGATCAGCAACCTTTGGCACGTGGCTCGCCAGGGTAAGCACCCTGGTGGGCCCGGTTTGTTTACCTGCCACGTCCGCAGGTTCGGCCGATCGCGGCTCCCACTGGCCGCGGTTCACCGTCCCAGGCCAATGGGGGCTGCGGGAAGCAGCAGGGGCTGAGGGATCTGCTGGCCGCCGCTTCCCACCGCCCCCATTGGCCTGGAGCGGCGAACCGCGGCCACTGGGAGCCGCGATCGGCTGAACCTGCGGACGCGGCAGGTAAACAAACTGGCCCGGCCCACCAGGGTGCTTACCCTGGCGGGCCCCATGCCAAAGGTTGCCGATCCCTGCCCTAGACTTACACAGTAATAACTGGGAGAACTCCCAACCTTTGGTACTCCTTCCCCAGTGCAATCAGCATCAGCTACAGCTGAGGTCACAGGGGTAAAATAGGGTCTACAGGGATATGTCTACCCTGCAGCTGGGAGCCTCCCAGCCTGAACAAACACATACTATCTGTGCTTCAGCTAGCGGATTCAAAAAACAACATGAATGTTGTAGCATGGGAGATGGTGTGACCTAGCTTCTCAAGTACAAGGCTGATCCAACCACCCTGGGTCTGTACTTTGGTGGCTAGCCCATGCCGCCACACGCACACTGTTCTTTTTAGCACACTAGCTTGAACAGAGCTAGTGCGTTAGTCTATTCAGCCTGGGAGATCTACAATGCAGCTGGGAGTATAATACTGCCTTAGGGCCTTCTAGGTCCTCTGTCCCTCAGACTTAAGACAGACCCCATCAAGGTAAAAAGTTCCGGAAGCCTTGTTTTCCCTCCCACTACCTCCACATGGGGCACAGCAGCTGAGAGGAAGCTCGTGGGGGTGTCTTTTTGAAACTCGATGTTCTTCCCCAAAGCAGCTACCTTTGTCTTCCTGCTTCAAAGGGAGCCCTTGACTTGTCCTCCTGGCTCCTATTCCTCCTGGCAAGCATCAGCCTGCAGTCTGTTTTGTTTCATACCTTGAGACCCCATTCCTTCTGACTCCCCAGGCAAGTCATTAGGGATCTGAAACTTTTGGAGACCGATGGGATTTCTCCCTCCCGCCCCCATAAAGATCAGAATTGGAGGTGTTGATGACACTAGGCCTAGTGAACCAAAGTTCTTCAATGTTTAGCTGTAATCGACCTCAAAAGCTAGATGCATGGAATGTGTAAACAGCCAATTATCAGTTACAACCTCCCCCCGGCCCCATACCAGGTACTAAGCGATAATGATAAGGTTTGCATGTTTCTGGCTGAAAAGGTAATAAACCCAGGGTAAACAAAACCAGGTAACAGTTTAAAAAAAAGTTACTAACAAGCTAAATTTATAGCCCTAGAATGATTTAACGGCTTAAATGTATAAACATGCCTTCGGTAAAAAGGGAAGGGGAAGTAAAGGGAAAAATAAAGGGGGAGGTGGTAAAAAGGGGAAGGGGGGGCTTAGTTGTAAAATGTATAAAAAAAGAAAAACTGTTTTTGCTGGTGTGCTTGATCTGAGACTTGCCTGTCTCCTTGCACCACTTTAAGATGTCAAATAAACTTTGTTTGCTTCTCCACCCCAGTATGTTTATTGGCGCAAAGCACACCGGGCAACGAACCCCGCTGTTGCTGTCCTTGGGCCTCTGTGCCGGCATCAGTCTTGGCGTCCCTGGGTGGGCTCGAGGCTGAAATTTAGCCTTGCTCGGACCCCTCTCGGAGGTCAACGGATTGCGGCAACGATCAACGCCCAGCGCGCACCGGTGACTTCATTGGGGGCCTCGGCGGAGACGTGATTTGGTCGACCCCAGAGGGTACAACGGTGCAACGCGCTCGATTAGTGGAGAAGCAGCTGCGGGCGACGGTGCAGAACCGGACCCTTGGATAAGGTAGGAACAGTCCAGTGGGGACTTTACCTGTTTTGACCTGGGGACGCCCAGTGTCTCCCTAGAGTATGGGGCAGGGACAGAGTACTGCAGGCAGGGCAAGGTGTACGCCCTTGGAATGCATTCTGGTGAACTGGAAAGTGTTTGGATCGGATCCGTTGATTAAAACTAAACTGAAAAGATTCTGTACAGTAGACTGGCCTCAATATCAGCTAGAGGACCAGGAAAGGTGGCCACCGGAGGGATCACTTAATTATAATACGATCCTTCAATTGCTTCTGTTTTGTCAGCGTACGGGTAAATGGAATGAACATATGTATGTACAGTTGTTTATGTTGTTAAGAGATAGGTCAGATCTTTTGCAAAGGTATAATTTGACTCCGACAGGTTCGGTAGTAACTACTGTTAGTCTCCAGAACCCTCCCCCGGTTGTGATGGCAGAGTCGGTGTCCCCTTCGGCTCCAACACCCCCACCATATAAAGACAGGGTGCCTCAGGTCCCAGAAATTGCCCCCTCAGTGGGATTCTATCCATTGATTACTGAGACTCAGATAGCCCGTCCTGGATCAGAAAATCACCCAGCCACTACAATGCAGGTTTACACCCATGTGCCTTTTAACCCAGTGGACCTAGCAGCCTTTAAGGCACAGGCAGGGGAATTCTCTACGAATCCAAACAAGTTTATCTCGGTCTTTGAAGGGTGTCTGGCTAGCCATAAGCCTGACTGGGATCACTGTAATGTCCTTATGCGCACCCTGCTGTCTGAGGTGGAGCGTAATCAGGTTGTGTCTAAGGCACGGGAGGAGGCACAGCTTAGACATGAGGCAAACTACTAATGCCAATCCCGATGATCAGGCAACTGAGGCAATTATAAAGGGTATCTTTACCAGCCGTGCGACCCCTGATATTAAAAGGAAACTGCAGAAAAAGGAGGATTTGATGGGCATGACAATGGCACAGATTTTGGAAACTGCAAACAGGGCTTACAGCCTTAGGGAGAGAGAAAAGAAAAAGAGGCAAGTGAAAATGATGGTTGCAGCAGTACAGGCTGGTGGCAGGGGAAGATATCAGGAAGGTGGAAGGGGCCGGGGAATGAGAGGGCGTGGGCGCCCTGGCTTACAGGAAAGGCGTCTGGGTCGCAACCAGTGTGCCATATGCTGAAAGGAGGGACATTGGAAAAATGAGTGCCCCGAAAGGGAAGGTACCCCTATGATGGCAGCGGAGGATCAAGAATAGGGGTGTCAGGGGAGACGGACTATCCTGCCCCCGGAACCCCGAGTAAACATGCGGGTGGGAGACTTGGACATAGACTTTTTAATAGACTCTGGAGCTGCAAGAACCGCTGTAAACCAACCCCTTCAGCTGCCTGTGGCAGATTCCCTCACTGTGGTGAGAGCCACAGGGAAAGGAACTAAGTGCCCAGTATATGCTCCAGCGGAATGTGCTTTGGGAAATAGAACTCTATCTCACAAACTGGTTTACCTCCCCGATTGTCCAACGCCACTATTAGGACGGGACCTGCTTTGTCGCTTAGGTGCCACCCTGCATTTCACTCAAGATGAAATAAGCCTCACCTTACCTCCAGAGAATGCCTGGATAATGACCCTTGCAATTGAGCCCTCAGCCATGCAAGCCCCAGAGTGGAGTCAGTGGGAGAAGCGGGTTCTTCCTTTGGTATGGGCAGCAGGGATCCCAGGAAAGGCAGCCCATCAAACTCCTGTTAATGTTCGGCTCTTGCCAGGAAAAGGTCCAGTGCAAATCAAGCAGTATCCGATCAAAAGGGAAGCCAGAGAGGGACTGCAGGAAACTACAGACCAGTTCCTAAAGTGCGGGGTACTTCGAGAATGCCAGTCAGCTTGGAATACTCCTATCTTGCCTGTACGAAAGCCCAATGGCACATACCGGCTGGTCCAGGAGAGCGGTTAATGAGCGGGTTAAGACTCTGCACCCCCTTGTTCCAAACCCGTATACACTGTTGGCCTCTATAGGGGGACAGTACACCCATTTTTCAGTCCTGGATTTAAAGGATGCTTTCTTCACGATTCCGGTCGACTCCCAATCTCAGGAGATTTTCTCCTTCGAGTGGGAGGACAAAAGGAGGGTTAGAAAGCAGCTTTGCTGGACAGTGCTGGCCCAGGGATTTAAAAATTCCCCCACCCTTTTCAGCCAGGCCCTGGCTAGAGACTTGAAGGAGTGGGACAACGAGGACAAAGTCCTTCTGCAATATGTGGATGACTTGTTAATTGCTGCTGTGGTTCTAACCTCTTGCCTTAAAGCCACTGTGAGCCTCCTGAACTTTGTTGGACTCCGAGGATATCGAGTAGCACAGAGTAAGGCTCAGATTGCTCCCCCAGTGGATGGAATTTGACAATGGAACACACTTCACATCCCAAGTAGTTCAGAAGATATCGGATGCCCTACAGATCCCCTGGAAGCTCCACACGCCATGGCGACCGCAGGCCAGTGGGGTAGTGGAGCGTACAAATCAGACAGTTAAGCGGCACCTCTCAAAGGCTTGCCAAGAGGCTTCCCTTAAGTGGCCTGATGCTTTGCCCCTTGTTTTGCTCCGCATTCGTGCTCTCCCAAAGGGCGGGTTAGGGCTCAGTCCCTTCGAGATTATGTTTGGAAGGGCATGGCCTATGAATGGTACACCGGTTCTGGCAGGGGAGTGGGAAACGGGGTGTGGCTTCTTATCTCAGTATATGTGCTCTCTGTCTGCTGTTCTTTGTTCTCTCCACAGGTACACTAAAGATTTGCAGCCTCTCCCGCTGGATGCCCCAATCCACTCCTTGCAGCCAGACGATTCCGTGCTCGTTCGGACCTGGAAAGACGAGCCTCTCCAAGACAAGTGGAAGGGACCCCACACCGTCCTGCTGGTCTCCCATACAGCAGCAAAGGTTGAGAGACACAAAATCTGGATTCATCACTCTCGTCTGAAAGCGGTGCCTGCTCCTGAACGGTGGACCGTTCAGCCTGCAGAGAAGACTGCCAGCGACGATCTGGGACTTAAGCTGTTATTCAGGCGACAATAGTGTCTGCTGGGAATGCCCTGTGATCTCTTTTGACAGTCGCAGTGCACTCCCCGCGAGACCTTTGAGTATTGGTTGTGTTTATTTTCACAGGACCAGCCTAACCTGGTGGCATGGTCCCTTTTGTTTTTAATCTGCTTGCTGTTGGTAATTGTTATTTTGTGGGTATTTGGGGAATTGTGATTGTTAGGCCCTAGGGTCACCTGCCCAGTATGAGTTCAGGTCCAGGGTCTGCCACAGTGGTGCTCTTTGCCATAGGGACACTCCTCTTGTTAACTCCCGTTTCCCTCCAGGCACATGCGGGATGAAAAGGAATCCCTACTAACTTAGAAACAAACACATATGAGTCCCTGAAGGTTTGCTTTGCCCAAGAGTTTAACCTCTCTAACTGCTGGGTATGCTCCCAAATCCCGCACCAGGGTTACCCTGGAGGGTAGTTCCCCAAAATTGGTCAGATATCTGTTGGGGATGGTTCAGTAGGGGGAAAAATGCCTCGGGTACTCCCTTGTCGCAAAACTGTACCATTGAGTCCCAGTATGCGTTAAGGGATGACCCCTGGAAGCCACAGGCCAACTCAACGTATATCCTTTCCCCTATTAGGTTGCGGTCAGTGGCCTTTGGGTTGGTGTGCTATTGACAGTTCAAGTCCAGCAATCACACCTGGTTTGCTGGGAATAGCACCTGTCAGTATTATTTATCCCCTGACAGTGACGCTTCCATCCCTGTCTATGTTAACGGCAAATCCGACTCTACCGCCCGGTTCGGATCGTTTAGTGATACCCAAACAAATAGGTGGAGTAGCGGTTATAATGGCTTGGTAGGGAATGTCCACTCCTTTTATATTTGCGGTACCTCTGCCTATAAGTGGCTACCGCATCGGTGGTATGGAAGCTGCTAACTAGGATATCTTGCCTCTCCCCTTCGTGTCCTCCCTAAACTGCCCCCTGGCCGCCCCAGGCAGCATAGATCTTTGTATGCCACCCCAGAGCCCATTACAGAAGGAGACAGGTTGGGTATGATCTTCCTCCCACCCTATGGGGTGGGACGACTGGCTCAATTTTATCGTAGGCTCTCTGTGTTTCTCACCAAGTATGCCAATGAGACCTTGGCCATAGAGAAAAGCCTTAACTCAGAGCTTTACCAGCTCCGGTTGCTGTCCCTGCAAAACAGACAGGCCTTAAATTATGTTTTAGCCTCCCAGGGCGGGAGGTGTGTCCTTATTGGGAGTGAATGTTGTACTTATGTCCCGGAAAACTCACAGGACATTAACAAGCACGTCCTGTCAGCCGAACAGGCTTTCGAGCAGTGGAAAGCCCAGGAAAGGGAACCCACAGTTTTTGATTCCCTTTGGAGTTGGTTGCCCAACCTAGGAGGACTGGGAAATGGCCTTGTGTGTTTCCTCCTCACAGGTGTGGTACTGTGCCTGGTCACCCTCCTCCTGATTGCTTGTTTTAAATTGCTCCTCCGTAAGCTTTGTGCCCCCCGTTCCCCAGAAATCCCAGCATACCCTCTCATTGAGAACCCCAGCTCTATGGCACTCAATCGTATCTTGTCCACAGAATATGAGAAAACTCAGCCAAAAGCTTGAGTATTCTCAAAGGAGGGAATTGTTGATGACACTAGGCCTAGTGAACCAAAGTTCTTCAATGTTTAGCTGTAATCGACCTCAAAAGCTAGATGCATGGAATGTGTAAACAGCCAATTATCAGTTACAACCTCCCCCCGGCCCCATACCAGGTACTAAGCGATAATGATAAGGTTTGCATGTTTCTGGCTGAAAAGGTAATAAACCCAGGGTAAACAAAACCAGGTAACAGTTTAAAAAAAAGTTACTAACAAGCTAAATTTATAGCCCTAGAATGATTTAACAGCTTAAATGTATAAACATGCCTTCGGTAAAAAGGGAAGGGGAAGTAAAGGGAAAAATAAAGGGGGGGGTGGTAAAAAGGGGAAGGGGAGGGGCTTAGTTGTAAAACGTATAAAAAAAAGAAAAACTGTTTTTGCTGGTGTGCTTGATCTGAGACTTGCCTGTCTCCTTGCACCACTTTAAGATGTCAAATAAACTTTGTTTGCTTCTCCACCCCAGTATGTTTATTGGCGCAAAGCACACCGGGCAACAAACCCCGCTGTTGCTGTCCTCGGGCCTCTGTGCCGGCAACAGAGGGATTGGGGTGGGTGGGGAGGAGAGAGGAAAATCATAGAAACTGCTATAGCAAGTCAGTGGTCCATCTATTACAGTATCCTGTCTTTGACAATGGCCAGTAATGGATGCTTCAGAGAAAGGTGTATTAAACTTCATAGACAAATATTTAATAACCGACAATAAGAGAGGCTTCTTCCTAACCTATCAATTAGTCATTGGATTCTGCTTGAAGCATGGGATTTATATCGGTCCTAAAAGAGGTTTTCTTCCTATATTTTATTTAGTTTTTCTGTAACTGTCAACATTCTCATTATCTATTTAAATATCTAATCCTACTTTGAATGTAATTAGGCTCTTGGTCTCAATGTTAGCATAAAGTTTCTCATGTTAATTGTGTAAAAAAAGTTTATAATCAGTTTTACAGTTGTTGCCATTTAGTGTCATGAAATTTCCCCTTGTACTATGGAAAAGGGTAAATAGGAGCACCCAATTTACTTTCACCATACCATTTATTATTTTTATATTCCCTCTTATTTATCTCCTCTCTAAATGTAATAGTCACAATCTTTTCAACCATGTGTCACACGGAAGTCTCGTCAGGCCTTTAATCACTTCACACCTGTTTTTGAACTTCTTCTATTTCTGCTATCTCTTTTGAGACAGGTGACCAGAACTTGACACTGTATTTCAGGAGAAGGCATCATATTGATACATAATTGCATTATACTATTTTTAGTATCCTTTTTGTTTTGCTGTGTACTAAGTAAAGACTTTCATTGAACTGTCCAAGTAACAGCTACATCTTTTTTCTGAGTTAAGAGCCCAGCAACATAGATTCATAGATTCTAGGACTGGAAGGGACCTCGAGAGGTCATCAAGTCCAGTCCCCTGCCCTCATGGCAGGACCAAATACTGTCTAGACCATCCCTGACAGACATTTATCTAACCTACTCTTAAATATCTCCAGAGATGGACATTCCACAACCTCCCTAGGCAATCTATTCCAGTGTTTAACCACCCTGACAGTTAGGAACTTTTTCCTAATGTCCAACCTAGACCTCCCTTGCTGCAGTTTAAACCCATTGCTTCTTGTTCTATCCTTAGAGGCTAAGGTGAACAAGTTTTCTCCCTCCTCCTTATGACACCCTTTTAAATACCTAAAAACTGCTATCATGTCCCCTCTCAGTCTTCTCTTTTCCAAACTAAACAAACCCAATTCTTTCAGCCTTCCTTCAAAGGTCATGTTCTCAAGACCTTTAATCATTCTTGTTGCTCTTCTCTGGACCCTTTCCAATTTCTCCACATCTTTCTTGAAATGCGGTGCCCAGAGTAGTTCTCTTTATTCCATCCAATGTTTATTATTTTGTATGTGTCAAAATTAAATTTCACCTGCCATTGTGCTGGATACTGGCCTAACTTTCTTAGGTCCCTCAAATTCCTCAGTTTTATTTATTCTTGAATAAGCAAAATATTTTTTCATCTGTAAAATTGCCACTTTACTGTTCACTTTTCCAGATAACTGATAAACACCACCAGTCCTAATGTGGAATGTTACAATTTTTCAGAAGTTGTGAATGGAGGTTCAGAAGTATCCAGGTTAACTGTATCTTGAAAAAAATCTGATAAACAGCTCATGGTATAATTTTTTTAGTTTGCTGGATAAAAATGGGTACAGATTTCTTAAATAAATATTAAAGAGTCATTCAGTTGAACTGGTTTAGGCACACTATGGAAGTATATTATTGAAATCTTCCATATACTAATCAAGGACTCAACTGTTATTTCAGTATTTTTAGTGTAAACTGAAGTTTCTACTGTAGAGAAATCCACTAAAAATCTAAGTTGATAATTCTATATTCTTCCACATGACCCAAGATGAATCTAAATCTATACATAAAAATACTGTGTCATTAAATGACAGATCATGAGGTCCAGTAAAATGAACAGTAACTCCAAGTACCTCTAATGACTCAATGAGTAGCCTGGAGTAAATCGTTTAGCCTTCCCTTTGTGTCCCCATCTGTACCCACTTATCTCAGCTGGATATTTTAAAGAATAATCAGTTTCTACACTGCTTTGAAACTGTAATGTGCTAAGTATTACTGATATCAAAAGCACAAATCTTGAATTAAGCTCACAGATTTCTTGTTGCTGTTAAAAGGCAATTTACTAGCACTCTCAAGGGGACAAAGAGATTTATGTTATATGAGACTAGTACCACCAAACTATTTTTTCCTCTCATTGCTTGAAAATAAGTTATACATGCAGCATAGTAGAAACTGTATGAATAAAGGGTCATTAACTTTCAACAGCATGCTTACTTAAGGTTTACATTTTGAAAAGTGTACTGTTAAGGAATTTGTAAAATATAGGCTTTAGATGTAGCTACATTTAAAGTATTCCCTTAACAGCCAAGTAACAAATTAATGTCAAAGATGTATGAAGCTGTAATGGAACAGAAGAGAAAAGCAGCTGACCCACAAACACTTCTTTCTTTTTTAGTGCATCAGCTCTCCTGGGTTAATCATTGATATATCCTATTGTGCTGATCTCAGTATTTTTATTCTTACTATTTAGTTCAATGTACAATAACAAAGCTTTTTGAATTCAGAGAACAGCAAGGAAAGTGTTGCTGAATCAGCAAAGGCTGGATTTTTTTTTTTTTTTTTTTTTTTTTTTTTTAAAGAAATGCAGAGCAGAAGAGAGATTAGAAAGGCTGCTTCAGAGATGACAGAACACACTGCTAGGTAATAAATAAAGGATGAAAAAGTGTTTACCCCCCAAATAAATGTTATTTCCATTATATCAATTCAAACAACTTCATATATTGCAAGTGTACAGAGGCCAACTCATGACCCTTTAAAGATGTATTATTCAACAGCTTTTATTCTATAACACAACAAAAAGATGCAATGATTTAATTCCTCTCTCCACAAATTCTCAATCTACTGTGTTGCATTAACAGCAGTAACGAATCACAGAAACAAAGGGCTGGAAGGGAGCTCAAGAGGTCATCTAGTGAAGTTCATCTCACTGCGCTGAGGCAGAGACAACTATACCTAGACCAGATGTGAGAGACACAGGCGCCGACTTACTGAGTTGCCGGGGGTTGCCCAGCCCTCACTCCACCCCTTGCTCCAAGCCTCTACCAAGCCCCAGCATAGCTCGGACAAGAAAACTGGGTGGGCGGGCAAGGGTGGGGGGGTGGTAGCAGGGAAGGGGCACCTATTTCCCCCCACCCCCTCCAGCTGGCCCTTAGCACTCAGCAGGCACCCGAAGATGAGACTGCCAGGGGCACACAGACTGTGGGGTGCGCCCATAGGGTAGGGGGGAGGGGCCCACCAGGGCTTGAGCTCCATCCACCTGCCCCTCCCAACCCTGGCTCGGTGTCCGTCTGCCCGACCAGCCACTTCCCTTTCCTGCCGGCGCCGTGCGCTGCTGCCCCAGTCTCCGGCCTCAGCGCTAGCCCTGCCCAAACCCACCCCAACAAGGCACACTCCAGGCGCGGGGGCCAGAGACTGAGGCAGCAGTGTGCAGCACCAGCAGGAGAGGGACGCAGCCAGGCCAACAGACACCAAGCCAGGGTCGGGAGTTCCAGCCTGTGGATTCAAGGGGCTTCGGCCTCGATTAGGGTGGGCCTTGTTGGATGCTAAATAGGTAGCCCATGGCCCGCCCAGGTCTACCTGTGGCTACACCCCCCACCTCTTTATGCCCCTCCCCACTTCTTCCTGTCCTCGCTCCTCCATCTCCCCCCATCCCCTCCTACACACCGCAGAACAGCTGATCCATGGTGGGCGGGAGGCACTGGGAGGCACTAATTGGTGGGCCTCCAGCAGGCAGGAGGCCCTGGGCAGGGAAGGGGCAGGCACTGACCCACAGGGCTCCTAGTGAGTGCTGAGCACCCACTGTTTTTTTTCCCCGTGGGTGGTCCAGCCCTGGAGCACCCACCGCATCGGCACTTATGGTGACAGATGTTTCTCAAACATGTTCTTCTAAATCTCCATTGACAGGAATTCCACATCCTCCGTTGGTAACCTATTCCAGTACTTAACTATCCTTGTAATTAGAAAGTTTTTCCTAATATCTAACCTAAATGTCCCTTGATGCATATTAAGCCAGATTGCTTCTTGTCCTCCCCTCAGTGGACATGGAGAACAACTGAAGAAATATCTATAAATGTAAAATTTCTGTAATCCATAATTCTGTGATGCTCCATTCAGTGAGAGGATTAGAGGAAAGAAAAAGTAAAAAAATCGACTATATCGAATTTCCAGCCACATGTAAAGTTTTATTGCAGGACTATTGTGTAGGAATAACAATGGCCCTGTACTAACAGAACCACCTGATACTAATGTAAAACCAGTCTCTACATTAATTTTTTAGGACATATCAGTTTACACAGAAGAGTCAAAGCATGGAGCTTTGAATCCTATGAGTAGGGCACTATGAAATTCACATTAGTAAGAACATGGACGGAATCATGGAATCAAAATATTAACGTGGCATCCTGCTCTCCCCAGCACTAGGACCACGCAGAGCTATGTGCAGCCACACTTAAAGAGAGTCAAGCTGCTCTGGATTGGGAGCCTCAGAAGCCTCCTGATCTGCTGCACAGAGCCGGGGGGCAGAGGGCTAATGTTTGGGTGTCCCCGTCCCTCCCGCCGGTGAACCTGGTCTACACTGAGCAGGGGTGGGTGCCTGTCTTTGCACCAGCCTTTGGCTCAGGAGTGGCTGGTGCCTACTACTATCTGAACAAGTGTTCAGGCTGGTGAGTGCTCTGCTTAAAGAGACAGCATGCTAACACACAAAGTCACCCGACACACACTCTCTCTCTCTCTCACACACACTCCCCGGACATACATACGTCCCCCAACATACACTACCACTCACATATTCCCCCAACACACACACCGTCTCTCTCACACACTACCCCTACACACACACACACACTCACAGACTTCCCCTCTCCCTCCCTCACTTCTGTGGACTTCTTGTGTTACTGTTTTTCAGGCCTTTAAGTAGCTAAAGTCTATCGCAAAGGACAGGGAAAGAGAAAGCACTTATCTAGCCCATCAGAACTGATAAGATTTGGCTATTGATACTGGCTTAGGACCCAGTTCAGCAAGGTACTTAAGCATGTGCTTAACTTTAAAATATGTAAGTAGTCCCTTTGAAATCAAAGTTGACTTAGGCATGTCCCTTAGTTTGATTTTTAATTAACTGTAAAAGAAATAAACTTGAAATCTAATCAGTTTCAAAAAGTGAAAGAGAAGTAGTTTCAGGTACCCCATCTGGCAAGGCCCATGCCAATTTCTGTAATTCTACAACCACATTTTCCTATTTTTAGAAACATCTCTCTCACACATTTGGGTGCGTCTTTCATGCTGAAACAGGGGAAGCTGACCAACATATTCTGTTAATACCTCTTTTAGAGAGCAGTATCAGTCAAACTCTTTGAAAAATGAATAACTAGCTCAATCCTCAAGAAGTCATCACTCAACCCTGGAGACCTCATCCTGTCTCCAAAATCCCATTCCTAGACAAAATAATTCAGAAAGTAGTAACCATCAAGCTCCTACATAATGTGATGGCCAGCATCCTGGATGCTTCAGTCAGATTCAAGCTAGGGCACAGAGACAGTCCTAGTGGCCCTAAAAGATGGACATGGTACGTACACAGGCACAATGCCCATGTTCATATTGCTGGGTTTCTCTGCTACACACCAGACCACAAGATGCTAACCTGCCTAACTGGCATAACAGAGTAGATGGTACAGCACTACAGTCACTTGAATCATTCCTCTCCAACAGACCTCAGAATAGTGATGTCTAATTACACTGGTCTACAATTTTTGAGAAGTCGTCTGCTTTAAAGATAAAATGTGCTATTTATTATGTATTTTGATGTGCTGAATTCAAATATGACAATTAAAACAACTGATTGGCTACTGTTTCTAAGATATTTAAGTTTTTACATTTTATGTCTATGTATATTGTGTAGATAGTAGAGTTTTAATCATAAATTGTAAACCTAAGTCTTTTCATGTGTTTATGGTTGCTTTACATGATAATATTTCACCTGTCCTGTTTATGTAACACTTTAAAAATCAGCAAAAGGGTTATATAAATAAAATTTATTATGAAACAAAAGGCAAAAAACTATTCTGTACATAGTTTAGTCCTATTCAGTGTCTACTCGGCGCTTCTTGGCTTGTCTCTTGTATTCATTAAATGGAGCATCTCTTGTCACTGTCCAGCAATAGTCTGCAAGCACTGATGGGCTCCATTTGCCCTGATAGTGTTTCTCCATTGTTGCAATGTCCTGGTGAAATCGCTCGCCGTGCTCGTTGCTCACTGCTCCGCAGTTCGGTGGAAAAAAATCTAGATGAGAGTGCAAAAAATGTATCTTTAGCGACATGTTGCAACCAAGGCTTTTGTATGCCTTGAGGAGGTTTTCCACCAACAACTTGTAGTTGTCTGCCTTGTTGTTACCAAGAAAATTTATTGCCACTAACTGGAAGGCTTTCCATGCTGTCTTTTCCTTGCCACGCAGTGCATGGTCAAATGCATCATCTCGAAGAAGTTCACGAATCTGAGGACCAACAAAGACACCTTCCTTTATCTTAGCTTCACTTAACCTTGGAAATTTTCCACGGAGGTACTTGAAAGCTGCTTGTGTTTTGTCAATGGCCTTGACAAAGTTCTTCATCAGACCCAGCTTGATGTGTAAGGGTGGGAACAAAATCTTCCTTGATTTAACCAGTGGTGGATGCTGAACACTTTTCCTCCCAGGCTCCAATGACTGTCGGAGTGGCCAATCTTTCTTGATGTAGTGGGAATCTCTTGCACGACTATCCCATTCGCAGAGAAAACAGCAGTACTTTGTGTCTCCAGTCTGCAGACCAAGCAAGAGAGCAACAACCTTCAAATCACCACAAAGCTGCCACTGATGTTGGTCATAGTTTATGCACCTCAAAAGTTGTTTCGTGTTGTCATAGGTTTCCTTCATATGGACTGCATGACCAACTGGAATTGATGGCAAAACATTGCCATTATGCAGTAAAACAGCTTTAAGACTCATCTTCGACGAATCAATGAACAGTCTCCACTCATCTGGATCGTGAACGATGTTGAGGGCTGCCATCACACCATCGATGTTGTTGCAGGCTACAAGATCACCTTCCATGAAGAAGAATGGGACAAGATCCTTTTGACGGTCACGGAACATGGAAACCCTAACATCACCTGCCAGGAGATTCCACTGCTGTAGTCTGGAGCCCAACAGCTCTGCCTTACTCTTGGGTAGTTCCAAATCCCTGACAAGGTCATTCAGGTCACCTTGTGTTATGAGGTGTGGTTCAGAGGAGGAGGATGGGAGAAAATGTGGGTCCTGTGACATTGATGGTTCAGGACCAGAAGTTTCATCCTCTTCCTCGTCTGACTCAAGTGAGAATGATTCTGGTGCATCAGGAACCGGCAGTCCTTCTCCGTGGGGTACTGGGCGTATAGTTGATGAAATGTTTGGATAATGCACAGTCCACTTTTTCTTCTTTGACACACCTTTCCCAACTGGAGGCACCATGCAGAAGTCACAATTGCTGGTATGATCTGTTGGCTCTCTCCAAATCATTGGTACTGCAAAAGGCATAGATTTCCTTTTCCTGTTCAACCACTGGCGAAGATTTGTTGCACAAGTGTTGCAGCATATGTGTGGGGCCAACCTCTTGTCCTGATCTCCAATTTTGCAGCCAAAATAAAGGTGATAGGCTTTCTTAACCATAGTGGTTATACTGCGCTTTTGTGATGCAAAAGCCACTTCACCACAAACATAGCAGAAGTTATCTGCACTGTTCACACAAGTACGAGGCATCTCTGATCACTTTGGCTAAACAGAAACGTGTCCCTTTGCAAAATCAAACACTGACAAATAAGACAGCATGACACTGTATGATTTCTAGAGCTGATATAGGGCAATTTGTTCAGCAGAGTGATGTAAGCTTCGTTATGATTGCATCACCCATGACTTCTAGGAATAACATGATGCAATTCATATCATGTATGACGCAATACCAGCTTCAGATTGCATCATTCATTGTTTTGCTTAAAAAGCAAGTACTGTCCAAACCCAGTCATAGATTTATTCATAGATCCAGTCAAAGATGTATTTTAGTCATTTCTGGTTTAAATTGAGATCCCTTCCCTTTATAACTCACTTATCCTCCGCCATTCCCAAGTCAAGGGTCGTATATACTGACCCAATAGCATATCTTGAAAACTAGAGCCAATCAACAATTTTAAGCATCATTTTCGTTCTCAGTGACCCAGAATTAGTAAAGTTTGACTACATTTATTTCAGAAGCATTTTGGCTGTAGAGCAGTGTTACTCCTTCTCTCCATAGGTCCTCACCTGCTGAATCCCAGAGAGATTCAGATCACCCCTGTCTGCTTTTCAATATATTCAAAACCACTGGGAGAAATAGTGACATACTGTCGGCTCAGCTGCCAATAATATGCTGATGACTAGAGCCCTACCAAATTCATGGCTGTGAAAAATGCCTCATGAACCATGAATCTGATTTTCTCCATGAAATCTGGTGTTCAGTCAGGGGCTCCTACCCTGTGCAGGGCTCCAGCTGTTAGTCCCAGCTGGGGATGAGGTGGGACAAGACTTTCTCTTCCCTGGCAGGGGCTGCTCTCAGGACGGGTCAGACATACCTCCAGGAACCTCCCCTGGCTGCAGCAGTCAACCCCCCACATGGTGAGGCTGCATCTCCAGCTGTCTCCCCTCCAAACACTGGGGCGGGAGACTGTCAGGAAAATCAGACATATGGTAACCCAGCCCCCAGATCTGATGACCCACACTTCTGTGCTGGTGGCACTGGCTTTAGAGCTAGCTGCCCAGCTCTGAAGGCAGGAGGGCAGAAGTAAGGGTGGCAATCCCACTACACCCCTACAATAACCTTGTGACCCAGCCTACCCCCGACCCTGACCACCTTTTGGGTTTGGACTCCCAGGGTTACAACACTGTGAAATTTCAGATGTAAACAGAAAATGACTAATTTTAAAATCCCCTGGCCGTGAAATTGATCAAAATGGACTGTGAATTTGGGCCCTATTGATGACACTCAGCTACAAGATTTTTCACCACTGATGCAACCATCCTCACTAAGATATCACAAAGCCTACAGAACATCAGCTCTTGGATTAAGTGTAGTTGATTCAAACCAATGCCAAGCAAGACTGAAAACGATGAAACTTTTTGAAGAACTAGCTGAGATACAGTTGACACCATCCATTGAAGGCATGCAACCCCTATTCATTGAATCACTGCAAAGCCACCTTCTAAAATCTGACTTCTCACTAAGCTTGGATGATCAGGTAGCATCAGTGAATAAAAATGCCTTCTTTCACCTCCAGCACTCTAGGAAACTTCCACCCTTCCTTTCCAACAAGGACCTGGCCACAGTGATCCATTCATTTTTCAGCTCTAGGCTGGAATACTGCCATTCACTGGAGCAAAATGCAGTGATACTGGAACAATTTTTATAGTGTGGATACTGAAGACTGAAACCATGTATTTTGGTTATTACTATTTCAAGACAGGAGCTACAGCAGCACCCCCAGCACTCCTAGTTTCAGCACCTATGGCTGAATGTGAAGACAATGGATTGGCTTCAAATAGTACAAAACATGGCTGCCCGCTTTCTCCAGGTTCTAGATCACCATGAGCACGTAAGGCCTGAATTCAAATCCCTACACTCGCACCTACTCAGTTTCAGATGCCACTTTAAGGCTCTGATGCTAATCGTCAAAGCAATTAATGCATCAGTCCCAGCTACATTAACTGAATTTCTATCTATGAACCACTCTGACAGCAGTGCAAGGACAATGCAGATCACAAAACCCAGGATGAATCACATGAGAGCTGGGAACAAAGGGATCCTCAGCTGAGGGGAACCGTCTATGCCAGGGGTCAGCAACCTCTGGCACGCGGCTTGGGCCAGGCCAGTTTGTTTACCTGCCGCGTCGGCAGGTTTGGCCGATCGCGGCTCCCACTGGTCGCGGTTCGCTGTCTCAGGCCAATGGGGGCTGTGGGAAGCGGCGCGGGCGAGGGATGTGCTGGCCGCGGCTTCCCGCCGCCCCCATTGGCCTGGGACGGCGAACCGTGGCCAGTGGGAGCCGCGATCGGCCGAACCTGCTGACGCGGCAGGTAAACAAACTGGTCCGGCCCACCAGGATGCTTACCCTGGCGAGCTGTGTACCAGAGGTTGCCGACCTCTGGCATAGACTCTATGGAATGAACTTCTAAAGGGGATTAGGTGAATCCTGAGTCTGACCCTCTCTAGAAAATACTGCAAAACTTGCCTCTTTGTTTTACCATAGCAAGAAAGACATTAACATCATCCTCCCCCCCCCCCCCAAAAAAAACCCACACACAATGAAACAACCAACACAAGCACAACACACAATACCTGAAGTGGAGTTTGGTCTCCCCTCTCCAGAAAGGGGGGAAGAACCAGAGACTACCAAGTCCACTAGGAGTTTTACTATTGCTATTCACTTTACGTGGAAGGCACTCAGCTACTACAATGATGGATGGCAGTGTTATAAAACCCTAAGAGAGACTACACAGAAAACAGTGAACCTAACTATACATGAAGTGCTGTCAAAAGCACACAAAATGAATCTACTGAAGAAATGAAGAGGTTGGGGGTGGGGGGAGCTCTAAAATTATAGTAATCTTAACTTGTAACAACAGTGGATGAAAAATTCATACAGAAGTGATTTTTAAAAAATTGATAGTGTCCCTTCAGAGTAGAAAAATTCTTTGCGCTACAGCAACACAAATAATGACACGAGCAAAACATATCACAGGGCATATTTTAAGTGGTGAAAGTTTCCCCATTGCACTAGAAGCATGTTTACTTTCAGTAATGACAACTGTGGCCAATGTTTTAATAACTGATCCATGTAGTTGCTTCAATTTTATTTTTCACTGTTCCATGAACTGATCACCAAAACGCACATAAACAGACACAAGATAAGGGTACAAAATCTTTTCACTAGACTGTATTACCTAAAATTCAGCAGGCATTTTACCGCCATTTACTCCCCAATTTACCCAGTGCTTCATGGGCTCTCTGTCTGATGAGAATTAAATTTCCTAAGTGTAACTCTCAGAGCTCAGAAAATAATTTAAATTTAGAATTAAAGTAATAAAACTAAAACATCAGATGAGAATTTTACAGATAATGCCTTTTATGGTATGCAAATAAAATAATCCTAGGCCCTGTCTCTACTAGGGGGAAACTCCTGTGTACGCAGGCCCCATACTGTTGAAACAAGCTTTTTTTCCTAGATTCCAAGGCCAGAAGGGACCATCGTGATCATCTAGTCTGATCTCCTGTATAACACAGGCCATAGAACTTCCCCTAAATAATTTCTACAGCAGATCTTTTAGACAAATATCCGATCTTGATTTAAAAATTGTCAGTGATGGAGAATCCACCATGATGCTTGATAAACTGGTCCAATGGTTAATTATCACTCACTGTTAAAAAAAATTACCCCTTATTTCTAATCTGAAGTTGTTTTGCTTCAACTTCCTGCTGTTGGATCGTGTTACTTTCTGCTAGACTGAACAGCTATTATTAAATATTTGTAGATACTCACAGACTATAATCAAGTCAAGTCACCCCTTTTAAGCACCAGGTCAGCACTGAGGTCTTAATCAACATGGAGCTTAAAATCTTGGCGGTAGCAGACAGCTAGGGCAGGGCTCCCAATTTGGCTCCCACCGGTGGAGCTGTAGCGTGTTAGCAGTGGTGGCACAGAACACGTGCTAGAGTGACCCTACTCACTAACCCATTTACCCTCTCAGGTGTATTTTCCTTCCCACCCCCTGACGCCGGCGTTCCCCGCCACGCACGAGCGTGATTTCCCGCAGTGCCCAGCGCCGGGCACCGGGAACCAGGCAGGCTCCTTTGCCCCCCGGAATTTTCCAGCCAGCGCCAAGGATTTATCCCTAACGGCTGCGGCGCGCGTGACTTCGCGCGGCGAGTCCCACTCGGGCGGCGGAGCATGGAAGGGCCGGACTGAGGGCGCGGGGTGGGGGCGCGGAGCGGTAACCGCCATCCTAGTGGCTGGGGGAGGGGAAGGAGCGCGACAGACGCGGGCTCCCTGCCCGACACTTACCAGCCCCCTGTCCATGTCGGGCTCGCCCTGCCGGCCGCTGCCGAGGACCCTCGCGTACTCAACGTAGCGCAGGGTCTCCGAGGGGGCCCCGGCACCTTCCATGACAGGCCGAAAGAATGAGGGCGCCGTACGGGGCCCCGCTAGGGACAAGCGAGCTCCTAGGGCGGAGCGCACTAAACAAGCGCGATTCGCGCCGTGCCAGCCCCCCCCCCCCCGCCCTTCCTGTGAGGGGCGGGGCCAAGTGCGGGCGTCAGCCGCCTGTGCAAGCACCTCCCCGCCTGAGTCAGAGGGGTGGAGTGTGCGCGTGAGGCAGCCGGGCGGGGCTGGGGTGCCCGAAAGGGTTAAACTTAGTCCAGTCCCTGGGGGCAGGAGGGCACCCAAAGGGGGCATTCATAGGACACACTCTGACCCTGTCACTGGGCTGGGGTGGGGACAGAAGGAGGCTGCTAGTGTAGTCAGGGCCTGTGAACACAGCCCCCGGAGCATTTAGTGCCTTCCAGAGTCAGCTATTGCCCCCTTCCAAGCTGGTTGGCCCCACAGAGTCTTCCTGCCCCCCCAATCTTAAAATGTGCCTTTCACATCGTTATGTTTAAAAAAATGTAAAATAATACACATGGCTCATCGTGAAGTGTTGTCACCACTAAGACTCCCATGCCCACATGATAAATTACATCACCTTTCTACCTGTCCACCCCTCAATCCCCAAAAGAAGGGATAGGCCCAGAGGTGAAAGTAAGCCGGTACAAGAGCCAGTACGCTGTGCCGGATTCCTGGGCCCCTTAAAGCGGCGCCCAAGCCCCGCTGCCGGAGCCCCGGGGTAGCAGTGCCAGGGCTCGGGCAGGGATTTAAAGGGCCCAAGGCTCCAGCACCTGTGGGGAGCCCAGGCCCTTTAAAGTGCCACCTGAGCCCCACTGCCGGAGCCTTGGGGTAGCAGTGGCAGGGCTCCCATGGTGATTTAAAGGGCCCTGAGCTCCGCTGTGGTAGCAGTGGGAGCTCCAGGGGTGATTTAAAGGCCCCGGGGCACCCAGCCACAGCCGGAGCCCCGGGGCCTTTAAATCTTCTGGTTGAGGCCACGCCCCCTGCGCAGGACTCCGGAGTACCGGGGTAAGTCCTTTAAGTTACTTTCACCCCTAGATAGGCCTCTCGTTGCACCCTGAAGGTCAACAGGTTCAGGGTATGTCACACCAGAGCAGAAAGCAAATTCGTGAGCCAAAGGCCCCCCAGTGAGAACACCTTGTTCCCATGTGCACAAATCTAGGAACTGTTTGTCTTCTCTTTACCAGACCCTTTATCTGACTCCTCACTAATTTGTGGTGGATGAGGACAGGAAGACTCCCTCAGTGGATTTTAAGGGTTTGGTGTAATTCCTTCCTTAGGCCAGGGAGGATTTTGCAGTTTGTGTCCTGGATGGCAATTAACCTGTATTTGGAAGGTGACACTCAAATTCCCTGTAATTCACTCCCACAACATGAGCTGCTCACTCTCCCAAATCCCAAGACAATTGAGGGGAAGGAGGATCAAGAGGAAGAAATGAAGGGATGAGAGATAATGGTAGGTAGAAACTGGAACAGAGAGGGGAGAGAGAACACTGAAAGTAAAGAGATTAGGAGAGAAAGGCCAAATCAGAAGGAAAAAAAAAATCTTGGCCTAGATAGAAGATTTCAGAGGAAGATGAAGAAAAAGAAAAAACATTTATACATATGAAAAATTCAAGAAAAACTGGTCTGAGGGAAGACATAGACAATGAAAGAGACTAAAAATGCATGAGTGTTTCTTTCAAGTTAGTCAAATATGAAATATACACTTTTATACTTAAGTTTCACAAGTCTCTTGTAAATCTAGACGAGGGTTAGTCAATTATTTTTTGTCAAGGTCCAAATTTCTTGGTCAAGATCCAGACTCCAGAGAAACATTTTTCACAGTGCAAGTGCCCCTGTTCAACAAACACCTACAATTCTGTGAAATATACCCAGGGCCTATTGCTTATAATGTTATTGCATTAAATGAAAAATAAAATCAAACCACTGTGTGTAACCTGAAAATAACCCCCAAGAGAGGTGTAATAAATTACATCTGAGACTTTGAAAAAGTACTTAGATAAAATGTCAAATAGCATTAAAACACTTTCAGATACCTTTTAAGTTTTGAATGAGTTTTGTCAAATACAATTATTGTAGGCATATCTGTATATAGATAAACATATTCAAAACTTTTCAGCCTCTTGTGGTTTATATAACAGTATCAGAAAGAAAATAATACTTAGTACATATGAACTCTTTATCTTTTATGATTCAAGTCTTTCCAATAACAAATACACACCCACCTACATGTGTATTAAGCAAAAGAATCATAAATAATTACTGTGACATACCTGTTATTACTGTAGTATCACTACTGAAAATGTAATTTTATACAGCAACACAAATTTAAAATAAAGTATGTGTGAATGATGTATAATTATACTACTGCCATCAATAGGAAAAGTCCTCTGCTGTACAAGGGCCTTGAAATTTGGAGTGAGTTCAGTCAAGATAAGACGGAAGCAATTGCACAGACGATTATCAGTCAGAATGGAGCGATTATGCGATTTATTGTTGTTTGTTGTTGGGAATGCTGACTCACACACATATGTTGAGCCAAACATAGTCAAAATGTTAAATGCCACCTTCCTCAAGTGTGGATACATGGAGTCCAGCACAAGGGTTGTCCAGAAAGTTTCAGATGTCGTTTCAGTGTGCCGCACCTTAAGCACTTCATCCGCTTGTAATTCAGTAAACTCAAGCTGTAGTTTTGCTTTTCAACATCTGGAAAGTATGCTTTTGCTTGATCACACCAAGTACCATTTGCTTGTACAACAAATGGGTTCCTTACAAACAGGAAGATGGCTTTAACACTTTCAAATTCTTGGAACCTCTGCTGGAAGTGTTGAAGAAGCCTGTCCAGAGATGATGCCATCTGATTCACGTCTGCAGTGTCCCAGCAGCTTAGCAACGTTGGGAAAGGCAGCATCTCCCCAGTTTTCGAATCAATTTAGAAGAGATTAAGTTTGTTTTGAAATGAAGAGACACTGCTGTGGAGATCCACTACATTGCAATTTTGCCCCTGTAGCTTTAAGTTGAAATCATTTAAGAGGCCTATTAAATAAAAGAAATGGACATACAGCGCTAACTGCACTGTGTCTCTCAAATCACAGCATTTATCCACTGCCATGGAAAACAGCCTGCCTGGTGTTACCTAGCAGCTCTGTGTTCTTGGAGAACCAGGGCGCAGAACCCAGCCTGTTTGACTCACGAAAGACCTTCTCCCTCCTCCCCCTAGCCTCTGCTTGAACCAAATCTGCATCAAAAGAAAGACTTACAAAAAGCAATGAAAAGGCAGTGGGAGACACACCTAAACCCCTGGGATAAGGATGACGGGATTAAGGAAACTCTTCTAGCCTCGTTTGCATTGAAGATGGGACAAAGAGGCATCTCCATTAGCATATGGAGATTCCAAGGCAAGAACTGCACGGAACTGCAGAAAAGCAGGGAAGCACTGCATGATTGGGGATCTCTGCTCCAGATGTTAATGAACCCATGCCTGCACACACCCAGCTCAGTAGTTATCAGACCAATTCTAGTAATACACCTCTACCTTGATACAACGCTGTCCTCGGGAGCCAAAAAATCTTACTGCGTTATAGGTGAAACCGCGTTATATCGAACTTGCTTTGATCCGCCAGAGTGTGCAACCCCGCCCCCCCGGAGCACTGCTTTACCGCGTTATATCAGAATTCGTGTTATATCGGGTCGCGTTATATCGGGGTAGAGGTGTAAATCCTTTATTGGTATCCAAAATAGTGAAGCTCCCTAATTGCATTGTGAGCTCCCTCCAAGGAACACCGCCCATAGCCAGAAATGATCATCTCCCATTGTTTAGACTGAGCAAAACAGCTTTGGTATACTCCCTTGAGCCATCAGTTTACATATAAACAAATCTAGTGTTCTCCCTTGAACCATAGTTGTTTCTCTACAAAAACCCCTACCCATGCTCAAGTAAGTGTTGTGATGTCTGGATCCAAAATCTGCATCAGTTCCTTTGGGACTTCATCTTCTCCTGACTGATCATGCTGGGGGCTCTGCGTTCCAGCACTCTGGACCCTCAGTTACCACCACCACCTGGGACCCCCGGTCAATTCAAGCTTCATGGAGTGGTGAGAACCCAGCTCTCTCTCTCTCTCTAAGTATAGCCTTCTGACCTTGACTTGTGTGATCAGTTATAGTTTTCTAAACCTGACTTTTATAATCAAATTTAAGTTAGATTTAATATTATAACTGCTTTGTTTGTTTGGCTCCCCTATGGTTATTATCTGGCAATAAATAACTTTCAGGATTAAACTGGTTGCCTCTCTCTCTCTCTCTCTCTCCCCTGCTCGTGGGTGTTTTTTGGTTTCCTCATTCACTCTGCAGCAACGCTCCTCGTACCTAAGCTAAAAGATCCCTGCAGCACCCAAAAATCCTGTGGGGTTTGCTCATCAAGTGGGTTACTACCAGAACAATTGTAACGTGAAAGTGGGGCTAGGGACGTGCTGAACTTGGGACATATGAGGGTGGCAGCTTGGAAGTGCTGCTCGACGCAGTCTGCTGAGTCCAGGGGCATATGAGGGTGGCAGATTGAAAGTGCTGCTCAACCCAGCCTACTGCGTCCAGGGACATATAAGGGGTCAGCTTGGGAATGCTGATTAACCTGGTCCTCTCAGATGCGCTCTGTTCATGTGTGTGTATGTGTTCGTCTGATTCTGGGGCTGGAAGAACCCAGCCTTGGGGAACCTAGGTCCTGCAGGATAGCTCCATTGGGAGGGAACTTGCAGCAGGGAGAAGTCGAGCTCTGTATGAGAACATAAGTGACAAGCAGCACATTGATAGAAGTACAGAATCCCGCCCCCCTTAAGAGTAACCCTAATAAATGAGCATACCCCAAAGTAAAGGGCAAAGCTGGTAACACTGGCTACCCCAGGAGAATGAAGGAGAAAAGAAAGAGACACTTGAAAAGGAGAAACAGGACACTAGAAAACACTGGTCACAGCATAAAAGCAGTCATCAGGGACCAACTTTTCCTGACCAAGAATTAAACCCTGGCTGTGGTAGTGAGAGTGCCAAATCCTGACCACTAGGGAGACGAGGGTAAAGGGCTCTTTGTGTCCAGGCTAGAGACCAGCTTGGGACATGTGTGAGATGACCAGCAGGGTGAGGAGTGGCCAGAGGACAGGTCAAAGGCCCTTCCAGACCAGGCCCTGGAGAATGGAATTTGAAAGGAAGCATGGGGAAGGAGAACAAAGGAGAAAAGAAAGAGACACTTGAAAAGGAAAAACAAGACACTAGCCACAGCCTGAAAGCAGTTGCGAGAGACCAGCCTTCCCTGACTGGGAATTGAACCCAGGCTGCAGCAGGGAAAACACTAAAGCCTGACCACTAGACCATCACGGAAAAGCCCACAACAAGACCTTGGACAGCTTCTGCTCACACATGTGGGCTCTGCTGCCACTCAAGCATTGGGAACCTCAGCAGAGGAAGTGCTGCACTCCAGCTAACTGCAGGAGATGGTCAGCCAGAATGGACCAGGGCCCCAGCAAAAGCCACAGAAGGCTTTCTCTGAGGATCAAACTCAGGACCTCCAAATTATGAGACTGACATGCTACCTACTGTGCTAAGAAGGCCCCTTACCAAAAATCTTGCCACTGCCAGCTGCATGGTCACAGCCACCTAGGGTGACCAGATAGCAAGTGTGAAAAATCAGGACGGGGTGGGGGGGGAGCGTAATAGGAGCCCATATTAAAAAAAGCCCCAAATATCGGGACTGTCCCTATAAAATCAGGACATCTGGTCACCCTACAGCCACCTGACAGCACACCAGTTCAGTTACAGGATAGCGTGTCACATCACCCACCTGAAGGCAGAATCAGCCCACCTGGCTACCTCGTGGCTGGGCCTTCAAGAGAATGGCCAAACTGGGTCAAAACAGTGGTCCATCTGCCGAAGGAGCCTCTCTTCTGACAGTGGCCCTTGCCAGAGGGCTCCCCCTTCCCCCGGGAATGAAGCGGAGAGTGCAATTTTGCATGAGCCGTCCCTCATCGTAAACTCTTGCCATCTGGCAGCTGGAGGTTTGGGGACCCACAGAGCATGGCCTCACAGCCCTGACCGTCTTCGCTAACAGCCATTGATGGGACCGACCCTCCACAAACTTATCTCCTGCTCTTTGGAACCCACTTATGCTTTTGGCCTTCACTACACACAGCCCAGGTCAAGCAGTTCCACAGGTTGACTGTGCCTTGTGTGAAGAAGTATCTCCTTTGCTTTGGTTTAAACCTGCTGCCCATTTATTTCATTTGGTGACTCCTACTTCTTGGTTTATTTATGAGAAGGGGTGTCGAACACTTCCGTAGTCCCTTCCTCTGCACCTTTCAGACCATCGCCCTCCATTGAATCTTCTGTCTCTATGCTGAGGATGTTGTGAAGGCCAAGACTATAACAGGGTTTTAAAAAGAACAAGATAAGTTCATGGAGGGCAGATTCATCAATGGAGATTATCTGCGATGGATAGGGTTGATGTCCCTAGCCTCTGTTTTCCAGAAAGTGGGAATGGGTTACGGGATGGATCACGTGATGATTACCTTTTCCGTTCATTCCCTCTAGGGCACCTGGCATTGGCCACTGTCGGAAGACAGGATACTGGGCTAGATGGACCTTTGGTCTGACCCAGTATGGCTGTTCTTATGTCTTGTGGGAGATGGGGCCCCCACAACTACATTCAAGCTTTGGTCATACCAGGGATGGATATAGTGGCATTATGATTGCTTCTCTTATTATCTATCTTTCTCCTAATATTCTCTTAGCTGTTTCCACTGCCTCTTCGTATCGAGAGGATGTTTTCAGAGAGTTAGCCACCATGACTCCAAAATCTCTTTGAGTGGGAACAGCTAATTTAGACCCCATCCTTAACTGGGAGGTGCACCAGGCCTTGCACTTCAGCCCCATCTGAGGCATGCAGGGACTCAGGGCTTCAGCCCCACACAGGGGGAAGAGGGTTCAGTCCTAGCGCACCTCCCATGGGGCTGAACCCTGAGTCCCGTTGGGGCTGAAGCCCCAAGTCCTGGCTTGCCCTGGGGTCCACTGAAAACCCTCTGGCGGTCCGGATTTGGACCGTAGGCTACCTATTGACTATCCCTGATCTAGACCATACTGTCATAATTTACTCTGTTTGAATGTATGTGATTATTTTTTTAAGCCTTCAGTGGAACTGCATTTCTTGTAATCATAAAACCTATTTTAAAATCAGTAATAATGTCCTTACCTAATCCTTTCTCTGTTCATTCACATAAAGGTAAGGAAGAATGACACATTGCTTACCTACTCTTTCAGTTAGTAAATACAAGTAAACCTCAAATAAACTAGAAGTACTGGCATCTTTAAAAATGTGTAGAATAACTTAAACCTCTTGCCTTTTACTACAACTTGTTCAGGAATTTGAGCATTTTTTGAGGCTATTATTGATACACTTTGTCAAAAGGTAAGGAACAGTAGGAGAAGATGCCGTTGTATGTATCTCTTTTTGGAGAAACAACTGAGATTGTGGGGAAGTGAAGAAAACAAACAAACAAACAAGGTTGGAGGAGTACAAGAAATGACTCAGATTAGTGATGGGAGGAACTATCCAGAATGAGGGGGCTGATTTTTCCAGTTTAGGGCCAGATTCTGCAGTCTTTGCTCACTAGAAGTATTTACTTACACAAGTTAGTCCTACTCAGCTCAGCGGGACTATTCATATATGTAAGTACTACTCAGCATGAAGAAGGGTTATAGAATTGGTCCCTTAATGTTCAAAGATTTTTTTTCCTCTCTTAAATTTCAAATGTGCATTTACAAAAAAAAAAAAAAAAAAAAAAAAAAAAAAAAAAAAAAAAAAAAAAAACAAAAAAAAAAAAAAAAAAAAAAAAAAAAAAAAAAAAAAAAAAAAAAAAGCGCTAACTTTAAAATTTTGTGGATACTTCTGAACAAAGCACCTGGATTCCTTTATAGTATTAGTAAGACCCAGAAAACAAAAATCAATGCTCTGAGTACATCAATAATAATACATTTTAATAATGCTTTGCACTTCTACACTACCAAAGCAATTTATATGGATTCATCCAAGCATTCAGGGATACAAAAGACATTTACAAACATTATCTAATTAAGCACTACAATATCCTTGTGAAGTACATTAGATAAAGGAGCCAAAGCGATCTTTTTATCCACAATTGAGATGCATTCACCACTGGAACAAAGTATGTCAGCTGTTCAGTAATGCTAAATTACAACAATTTAGGACTGGAAATGAAGAAAAATATTTTCTCCCATTGAAAATGCAGAGAAAGTCCAGGTAGACAGAATAATTACCTGACTAAGCTTGTCCAGGTCACCGAGGTTAACACTGGCACTCATACAAACAAGAACACTAGGGGGGGAAAAACAGAAGTACCAAAGAAAAGGCTGTTCTCACAGTATTTATGTCCTGAAGGAAACCTAAAAATATTATAAGTCTTGTGAGAAAGCATGATAGAGTGAGATTTTCCAGTCCAATTTCTAAGCCAATGAGCTTTTTTGGGTTAACCTTTAAGGTGTGCTTATCACTAATTTATTTATTTCATAGGAGCAAAGTCTGCACCTCTGCCTGTACAGTAAGTATATTTTTCCTCATTAAACTAGATACATTTATGCTAGCTTATGCACAACACACAGGAAAAACATTTATCCGTCTTACATTTTTTAAATGGTTGTTTTTATCTATTTTTCTCTGGTGCTTTTTCACTGCTTTCAAATTGAGAAGTCCTAAGAAAATTTGGAAATCCACTTGCTTAACTTTATTGTTTTTATCAGAACTGCCTACAGACAACAAATTGTGACTGGAGAGTGTTTTGCAAGTCTTACCAGAAGAAGCAAAAAACAAAGAAATGAAGCCAAGGAAGCAGTCTGGGACTTTGTAAAGGAAAACCGAGCCAAATAAGAATGTCTTTACTTTTGACTTCAAAATATATTTTCAGTTATTTGGTTGCAAACAGCACTTGAAGAACCAACATCAGGCTATGAGAGAGACAGCAAAATGCCCCTCTGTATATGTATCTAGCATCTGATTCTAGAAAAGGGGTATTGTCCATCACACATTAGTCTAAGAGTCACTTAGGGTATGTCTACACTATGAAATTAGGTCGATTTTGTAGAAGTCGTTTTTAGAAATCGATTTTATACAGTCGATTGCGTATGTCCACACTAAGCTCATTAAGTCGGCAGAGTGTGTCCTCACTACCGTGGCTAGCATCGACTTACGGAGCGGTGCACTGTGGGTAGCTACCCCACAGTTCCCGCAGTCTCCGCCACCCATTGGAATTCTGGGTTAAGCTCCCAATGCCTGATGGGGCAAAAATATTGTCGCTGGTGGTTTTGGGTACATATCGTCAGTCGCCCCTCCCTCTGTGAAAGCAATGGCAGACAATCATTTCGCGCCAGACACCAGGGCGATTAGAAGAGCACAGCAAGGCGTGCTGCACATCAGAGAGGCTTTGAAAACCAGTTTCATGACTGGCCAGGCTTTGGTGTGAGAGTTGTGTGTGTTTCTCCTTGATGCAAACCCGCCCCCTTTGTTGATTTTAATTCCCTGTAAGCCAACCACCCTCCCTGCTTCAAAATAAAGTAACTGTTGTTTTGAAACCATGCATTCTTTCTTTATTAATTAAAAAAAATGAGAACGGACAAGGTAGCCCGGGTGGGGTGGGGGAGGAGGGAAGGACGAGGCCACATTGCTTATTGTAGCCACACTAAAAATCAAACTGTTTGAATGACAGCCTTCTGTTGCTTGGGCCATCCTCTGCAGTGGAGTGGGTGGGTGCCCGGAGCCTCCCCCCCACCCGCGTTCTTGGGTGTCTGGGTGAGGAGGCTATGGAACATGGGGAGGAGGTTATACAGTGGATGCAGTGGGGATCTGTGCTCTTGTTGGCTTTCCTGCAGCTCCAACAGACGCTTCATGTCCATTTGCTCCCCCAGTAGCCTCAGCATCGCGTCCTGCCTCCGCTCTTCGCGCTCACTTAATTCTTTCCTGGCCTCTGCCACTGAATGCCTCCATGCATTAAGCTGTGCCCTATCAGTGCAGGAGGACTGCATGAGCTCAGAAAACATGTCATCGTGAGTGGGTTTTTTTCGCCTTCTAATCTGCGATAACCTCAGGGACGGAGATGATAGGGGGAACGTAGAAACATTCTACGCTCTACAATTCTGGGGGGACTGCTGGTCACCTGTGCTGCTGAGTTCGCCACGCTGACCAAACAGGAAATGAAAATCAAAAGTTCCCAGGGCTTTTCCTGTATACCTGGCTAGTGCATTGGAGTTCAAAATGCTGTCCAGAGCGGTCACAATGGAGCACTCTGGGATAGCTCCTGGAGGCCAATACCGTCTATTTGCGTCCACACTAACCCAAATTTGACCCAGCAAAGTCGATTTTAGTGCTACTCTCCCCCCCGGGAGGAGTACAGAAGTCCATTTTAAGAGCCCTTTAGGTCGACGGAATGGGGTTGGTTGTGTGGATGCATTCATTTTTAAATCGACCTAAAGCAGCTAAATTCAACCTAACCCCGTAGTGTAGACCAGGCCTCACAGAAACTTCTTCCAGAGATACTTCATTGTTGTAATAATCCAGTAGATATTTATTGACTTAAACTTTTTATATGATAGTTCCTCTTCTCTCTAAGATGTGCATTTTAATAGTTTCAGGCCAGATCCCATCACACACCCACTGAGCCTAATCCAAAATCCATGGAAGTAAATAGCCCTATTGATTCAGCAGGCCTGGTTGTGGCACAATGTACTATTCAGTGTGAATAAGGGTGGCAGGATCTGACATTGAAAGATATATGACCAAACTTTGGTCCAGCCATACAAGTGTATAATGTGGAATAAGACTTCCACCTGGCAGAAGGGTTACATTGCAGTCCATAGTATATGTTTCTTCTTGATTTTTTTATCATGGTTCATTTGTATGCATACTACAGATCAGCAAGGCTCAAATTCTGACTGCCAAATTTACTAAATTGCTTATATCACCTTTTCTCTATGATCTCAGAAACTTCAGATTTCCATCATCAAATTCCAATCACTGCCATCTCAGATTCCTTTGCCCTGGTACTATTTTGATGGGTGCTTTAGAAATGCTTAGTGCAGGGGTCGGCAACCTTTGGCACGCGGCTCGCCAGGGTAAGCACGGTTTGTTTACCTGCCGCGTCCTCAGGTTCGGCCAATCGTGGCTCCCACTGGCCATGCTTTGCCGCTCCAGGCCAATGGGGGCTGTGATAAGCCGCAGCCAGCACATCCCTCAGCCCGCGCCGCTTCCCGCAGCCCCCATTGGCCTGGGACGGCGAACCGTGGCCAGTGGGAGCTGCGATTGGCCGAACCTGCGGACGTGGCAGGTAAACAAACTGGCCCGGCCCGCCAGGGTGCTTACCCTGGCGAGCCGCGTGCCAACGGTTGCCGACCACTGGCTTAGTGGCAGATAGCCATTTGCAGTGGCTTCACTCCCCACCATCAGGTGACTCTCAATTTCCTAAGTCTAGATTCCCCAGCACCTCCCAAATCCTCCTGACATCTAAGCTCTCCTTCTTTCCCATCAGAGCCATCTTTGAACACAGTTCACACCTCCATCTTGGAATACTGTGTACTGTGAACGAGCCCCTGATGGTGTGGCTGATGTGGTTAGGTCCTATGATGGTGTCCCTTGAATAGAAATGCAGACAGAATTGGCAATGGGGTTTGTTGCAGGGATTGGTTCCTGAGTTAGTGTGTCTGTTGTATTGTGTGTCCACTAACACTAACCCAGGAACCAATCCCTGCAACAAACCCCAGTCACACCATCACCTGCACATCTACCAATGTGATATATGCCATCATGTGCCAGCAATGCCTCTCTGCCATGTACATAGACAGTCTCTATGCAAAAGAATAAATGGACACAAATCAGACATCAAGAATTGTAACATTCAAAAAACAGTAGGAGAGCACTTCAATCTCCCTGGACAGCACATGAAAAGATGGGAGTTGCCTTACCAAGTGGGGGCTCAGTGCTAACAGACTTAAAATGGCCATTCTTCAACAAAAAAAACTTCAAAACCAGACTTCAATGAGAAACTTCAGAGCTGGAATTAATTTGCAAACTTGACACCTTGACATCAAATTAGGCCTGAATAAAGACTGGGAGTGGCTGGGTCACTACAAAAAGTAATTTTCCCTCTGTAGATACTCACACCTTCTTGTGAACTGTTGGGAATGGGCCACATCCACCCTGACTGAATTGGCCTCGTTAGCACTGAGTCCCCACTTGGTAAGGCAACTCCCATCTTTTCATGTGCTGTATATTTATACCTGCCTACTGTATTTTTCACTCCATGCATCTGATGAAGTGGGTTATAGACCACAAAAGCTTATGCCCAAATAAATTTGTTAGTCTCTAAGTTGCCACAAGGACTCCTTGTTGTTTTATCATATAACAGAATGCATGTACAATACAAACCTCCTCCAGCATCAGAAGGGCTTGAAAAAAGACATTCCAAGTCTAGAGAAAAACAAATTCAATGTGAAAATTTTGGTTTCAAAACACAAAAGTTTCTTAGTAACAAAGATAAATAAAATTTCTATTCAAAGGTATTATTTTAATATTGACAGCCTCCTCAGGGCCTTTTTCTTTCTGACCACTGCTCCAAGAGTAGTGGTGGAATAAGTTTATTGCTCTTGAAAGCATTTGTACAGTTTGCCAATTACCTTTGCAACAGTCTTTCCCAGCAAATCTCTCTCAAGTGTTTTCTAATGGCATAAAACATTCATTTCCAGTACTAATGATTCCCAAAACATCAGACCTTTAAAACAGGCCTGTTCTATTATATTATTAATTATTATTATTTATATAGCACTATGGGTATGTATGGCACTTTATAGACATAAGAATATATTGCTCCCTGAGTATAGCAATGCTTTTTCGGCACTAGTTCAGGACTGAATGTAGCAAGTCCTGAACATCAGAACAATGTAATTTTCAATCTCTGGCTCCTTTAACTGAAGTGTAACAGCTAAGCAGAGAAGACCATGCTGTAATACTGAGGCATATTGCAGAGAAAGTAGGGTTCAATTTCTTTCAAAGAGTGTAGGGTGATAATTTTTGACAGATACTGTCAGTTTCAGCTTTTGTAACAAAATGGAAAGTGTGTGTACCATTTCTCATCTCCTAAATAGATTACCCACCATAAACACACACACTTGTCAAAGCTAATTACATTCTTCCTGCTGAGTCTGAGAAATTCCTGTCCTGAATCTAAACAAGAATAAATCTTGGCCCAATGTAACATTTCACCCTTCTTCTAGGGCCAGTTCTCCAGGGAGCAGTGACATTTCTCTCCTTCGCATCACAAGCTCTTAAAATTAGTGCTATCAACCCTTCAGAACATTCTGGTCATTCATAATGGAACATTTTATGTGAACTGTACAAAGTTGACAACAAGAAGAACCAAACAAATATTGTAGCATTGAGTCACAATATGTCATGTGTTATTGGTCTATTAGATTTCTGTGAGCTTAAATGTTGCACTAGTCATAATGTATGCTTTGGATTAAGTATTTTAAAAACATGGCTAAATATTTCTGTGTTTTTTAATTTCAGGCTTTTATTTCTTGGTTAATTGTACATCTTTCCAACTGGATTACATAAGAATCTGATTTTTCATTTAAAACAAGTTTCTAGTCTTCATGGTTATGGAAAAAAAAATTGAAAAATGTAAACTTTAAAGGTTTAGAAACCAGATTTTAAAATTGTGGTTTTTTTTTAAAAAATGCATCATTTGCAAGCAACATCATGATTTTTTGAAGGGTCTAATTCATGACTTTTGAACATGGGTTGTGCAATAGTTCTCTCTTCTCTGCCCTCCTCTGCTCGGATGTGGAAGCTTCTTTCCCCATGTGGTATCCCCAGAAGTGGGGACAATATGGGATGCTGGGGGTATATTTTGGATCTGGATAGCTAGGGAGAAGGAAGCCCAGTCCAGCCTTGCCCAGCTTCCCTCCTCCCCACTGTAGCCCACTGCTTCAACTGCTCTGGCAGCTCCCAGGCATTCCACTATAGGGCATGCTGCTGCTGCTACTGCTTTGGTGGCGAGGGCCAGCCTTAGAATGTTCTTGTCAGTCACCATTTTGTCAGCCTGCCAGAATTTTCCTGAGGAACACAAGTAAGAAAGGAAAATGGTGATTTTTAACACTTTACAACTCAGCTAAATCTGGATGGAATTTCATGAGACTGAGGAAAGCCATCAGTGTTGAGAAGTGCCTTTCCTTTGTCTCATGATATTCATGAAAGGAAAGGCACTTCTCTACATTGATGGCTTTCCTCCAGCAAAATATCAAAGGCTTGCTGCCAATAATGCAGGAGTTTGTGCTTTGCACAAAATAGCTCTCCACTCTTTCTTTGTATTTTTAGATAGAATATGGAATGAAGAAAAGAACCCAAAGCAGTGGAAGAGAAGCC
The DNA here is from genome assembly GCF_002925995.2 of Terrapene triunguis. Taxonomy (NCBI): domain Eukaryota; kingdom Metazoa; phylum Chordata; order Testudines; family Emydidae; genus Terrapene; species Terrapene triunguis. The sequence goes on from NW_020664369.1 coordinate 3,339,770, forward strand.
TTATAGTAAAATTGTCAAAGAAGGGTGACCTTAGCAACTGCAATAACTGGAAAAGAATCACATTACTATCAGTGCATGAGAAAATCATATGCAACATTATTCTGGAACATATCAAGAAATAAATAGGCCTTAAACACAGAGAAGAATAAGCAGGATTTAAACTATTGAGATCATGGACAGACTATATTGTTGTTCTCAGACATTATAGAACGAAGTGTGGAGTGGCAAGTACCTCTTGTGATAAATTTTATAGATTTCCAGTAGGCTTTTGACAGCGTACACAGATACATTCTTTGGAAAATTATGGCATATTATGGAATACCAGCAAAGTAATTAGATTAATCAAGGATCTATATGATAATACCAAATGTGCAGTCAGAGATGGTGACAACATCAGCCAATGGTTTGCACTGACAACTGGAGTAAGGCAAAGGTATATTATGTCCCAACTATTGTTTGCACTGGCCATGATCATGTCATGAGGATAGTAACCACAGAAGGCAACTGAGGAACTTTATAGAAGAATAATAAAGCACAAATGGATGACCTTGTTTTTGTTGATTGTCCTGCTTAGTTCAACAAATTGTTTAATGGAAGAAAAGACATCACTTTTGGCAGATACAGTAAAACAAGTTGGTTTCTTCACCAACAAGAGGAAGACAAAATATATGGCTATCAATGTTCCCAAACTAACCATTTGATTGGACGAAGAAACACTAGAAGAAGTAAGCCATTTTACCTATCTAGGGTGTGAGATGTGCAGTGATGGTGACACCATGCTAGATGTCAAGCAACAAATATCAAAATCAGCAAACAACTTTCATAAACTTGAAAAGATTTGGACAATTAACAATAATTGGCACTGACACAAAGAAAACAAATATTTAACACCAGCATCATGTCTATCCTGCTTTATGGAGCAGAGTCATGGAAATCTTCAACAGAAATTGATAAGAAAATCAACTCATTCCAAAACAAATGCCTACAGAAGATCTTCAGAATCCATTGGAAGGAGTTTCTTGCAACATCAGAAATTCTAAGTAGAGCAAACCAATCTAGAGCATCAAATATGGTAAGAAGACAATGATGGATATATTTAGGACACACTTTAAGGATGCCACCAATGTGACTTCCATGGCAAGTGATAATAGGTACATAACCTGGAAAGAGAAAAAAGTGTGACCTATTGTGCAGAACAATAGAGAAAGAAGCCAAATGTATCAACACGACACTCAGAGGCCTGAACAGACCAGCACAAGACCAATATAGATTGCAGAAAACGGTGAATATCTTATGCACCTGAGGGTGTGGGATGACAAAGAAAGTAAGAAGAAGAATTTACTACCTGTGAGATGCCTGCCATCTTGGCTGACATGTTTGAGTTTGAAGCAGAGACCTTCAGAGTTAAAAGCATGAGCTCATATCCTCTGTGGATTAGCACAGAAAGAAACTTGTAAAACAAACTCACCGGTGAGTGTACACGCTATCTTAACCCAGTCCAAATTAAAGGGCCCAGAACAGACATCTCCATTAAATTAAATGTAATCAGACCTCATTTACTTGCCTCTGTAGCTAATCACATGCTCCATTGCTTCTGGTCCAGATGACTAAGGAAGGATATTTTCAAAATAAAAGCTAGATACATTGATTCTAGTATATTTATCTCTCCATGTCCCCATTTCTATTTTCTCTGTCTCTCAGTTCTACTGAAATTTTTAACCCCATTCGCTCAGAACTCACTTCTTTTTTGTTCTTCCTCTCTCCAACTCCATTTCAAGCCCTGCCTTATTTGTCACACCTCTCCTTTGTCTGTATAATCTGTCCTCCTTATCTTTGTTCATTTACTTCCTCCATTTCTCTGCTTCTGACTGGATAGTGGTTAGTTTTGCCAGTCGCAGAAAGCTTTTCTCTTCTGGTCCAAAAGGATATTTCCCTTGATATATTAGTGGAATGGAAAAGTGTTATCACTATCATGTAATCTCAATGTTGTTGTCATCAAACCAGTCCTGATGGCGGCGGGTAGCAAGGCCAATGGATTCCTTGCAAACCTCAGGGATGGTCTGTTTTAGGACTTCCCAGTCTTTTTCGACACTTGTGTTGTCATTTCCAGGTGTGCATATGCACAGTTTTTCACTGAGGAGTGTTTGGAAGTTCTCTTGGTGCACTAAGGTTTGAAGTCTTTGGAGGTTGTATTGCCATCTGTGTGATTTGGATTGCTTTCTATGTTTCGGTGCAATCCTGATGGACATGACTGACCTCACCAGGCAGTGGTCAGTCCAGTAATCATCGGCTTCTCTCATGACATGGGTGATTTGGACATCTCTTAGATCCTGTGTTCTTACAGTAACATAGTCTAGAGGTGCCACTGTTTTGAGCGGGGGTGTTGCCAAGTTGTTTTGTACTTGTTGCTTTGTCTGAAGACTGTGTTTTTGATCACAAGGTCATGTTCTGTACATTTGCTGAGTAGAAGGATGCCATTGGAATTGGTCTTACCCATTCCTTCTTTCCCAATGGTGCTACTCCATACGTTAGAATCTCGGCCAACTCTTGTGTTAAAGTCCCCTAGGAGGATTATCTTATTTGTTTTTTATCAAGGTCAGTGTAGAAGGATTCTTTCTGTTCTTCTTCAGCATCAAGAGTTGGTGCATGTGCACTGATGATAGTGGCAAATGACTTATTGACCAATTGGATGCGGAGGGTCATAAGGCGCTCATTGATGCCAACGGGGAGCTCAGTCAGGCGGTTGACTAGGAGGTTTTTGATTGCAAAGCCAACACCGTGTATTCGCCTGTTGCTTGCTGGTTTGCTTTCCAGAAGAAAGTGTAACCGCCGCTCTCTTCCCTCAAGTGGCCTTCATCTGCATGTCTTGTTTCACTGAGAGCAGCAATGTCGATGTTGTACCTTGAGAGTTCTCAGGCAACAATTGCTGTTCTGTGTTTGGGTCTTTCACTTTTTGATTCGTCTAGTAGGGTACGGACATTCCAAGTTGTAAGAAACATTTTTGTTTTTCGTCTGCATTGGGAGTGATCCCTCTGGACATGGTTATCCAGTCAGGTATGGTGGGATAGCCGATATGTTTGGGGCACCTTTTATAGACTCTTTCCCATATGGGGTGAGCAGAAGGATTCCAAAAAAGGCCTGCTCAGTCATGACCGCTGCTGCCAAAAATGCCCCCTATCCCAGTCCAGGTGCACATGACGACCATCTTGCAATCATCGCTTGAGTGTGGGTCTGTGACTAGTGACTCCTGGTGATCACTTCACCTATCCCCGTAGTCACTCGCCCATTGCCACAGCACTTTTATGGGTAGTGGTGGGGGAAAAGTTCTTCCTGTGAAAGAAGCCTGCATGTGAATAGTTTAATATGGGGGAGCTGATGCACACCAGCAGCCACACAAATCTTGGTGGAAGAGGCAACTGTGTCTGGTAGCAAGGTCCAAGACGACTGGGGGTATCTCCTCTGTTGCAGCCTTCGTCCACTTCCGCAGCCGTTGAGAGGTGATCCTGCTTCATCTGCCGGTTCTGCCGTTGAGGTCTTATACTGGGTTGTGCTGTGGTGGGCTGCACTTTGTGTGGTACCTTGCCTTCGACCTTACCGCCATGGGTGATCCTACCAGGAGTACAGGACTCCAGACAGCATCGCTCGTAGGGTCTTAAGTATACGTAAGCTTCTCCAACATGTCAAGGTGGCAGCCCAAGGAGAAGACTCTGTATCAGTGATCTATCATCTTCATTATTGACCATTGCCCCGATTTTTGTGTCATCTGCATATCTTATCAATGATGATTTTATGTTTTCTTCCAGGCCATTGATAAAATCTTAAATAACGCCAGCCAAAAAAAACAATCCCTGTGAGGCCCGCTTGATGATGATTCCCCATTTACAATTACATTTTGAGACCTATCAGTTAATTTATCTGTGTCCGGTGTTAATTTGATATCATTCTAGTTTTTTAATCAAAATGTCATGTGGTACTAATTAAAACGCCTTTTAGAAGTCTAAATATATGATATAAATACTATTACCTTTATCAACTAAACTTGTAATCCAGTTAGTTTGACAGGATCTATATTCCGTAAACCCATGTTGGCTGGCATTAATTATATTATCCTCCTCCTTTAATTCTTTATTAATCGACTCCTGTATCAACTGCTCCCTGATCTTGCCCAGAATTGATGTCAGACTGACAGGCCTATAATTGCCTGAGTCATCCTGTTTACCCTTTTTAGGTACTGGCACAACATTAGCTTTCTTCTAGTCTTCTAGAACTTTTTCCAGTGTTCCAAGACTAATTGACAATCAACATTAATGGCCCAGGGAGCTCCTCAGTCAACTCTTTGAAAACACTTGGGTGCAAGTTATCTGTACATGCTGATTTTAAAACATCTGACTTTAGTAGCTGCTGTTTAACATTCCCTTGATATATTAGTGCAATGGAAAAAGTGTTATCACCATCATATGATATGATTACATCATATGTTTTTTCCCCAAATACAGAACAGAAATATTTATTGAAAACTTCTGCCTTTTCTGCATTATTATTGATAATTCTACCATTTCCATCTAGTAATGGACCAATAGCATTGTTAGGATTCTTTTTGTTCCTAATATACTTTAAAAAAACCTCCTTCTTATTCTCCTTAACACTGCTGGCCATAGATTTGCTTCCCTTATCAACTTTCTACAATTCCTAGCTTCTAATTTAAATTCACTACTATCAACATCCCTTTTCTTCTATATATATATATATATATATATATCTGCCTTCACTTCCCCCTCTAAATCAGGCCACTCTTTAAACCAGTAGGCATGTAGGGGGTGTGGCCCTCCCTCGCTGTCAATCTCTGAGGGAGGCAACACTTTTTTGTTGTCATACCTCTGGAATAGCAGTCTAACAAAGGGGGGAAATTAATAGTCTTTAGGGCTCAAACCCTTAGGCAGGATAGAGCAGTGAATAGTCCAGAGACTCAGGTTGGACAGGGCCCCAAGCAGTCTAGGGCTCCAACCTTCAGGCAGGGTCAAGCAGGGAAAAGTTCAGGGGCCCAGGCCCTTAGGCAGGGCGTGGCACCAAGCAGTCTAGAGCTCCACCCCTCAAGCCAGGTAGAACAAGTAAGAGTCTAGGAGCCCAGCCTTTAGGCAGGGGTGAGCCCCAAACACAGTCTAGCATCCTAGCTCAGCGGACAGTAGATTATGACAGGCCTCCTGGACTAAGGAGAGGAGGCTGCCACCCCACAGGTTGGGTGACAGGGGGTTGGAGGACGGAGGCCCACCCAACTCCACCGCATCCCAGCCCAGGGCCCTAACAGTGGCAGAGTGATCTGCCACTGGGTTAGTGCAGATCCAACCACAACACACTGACTTGGGTTCAGCCAGCAACCCAGCCAGTAACCCAGCAAGTAACCCTGGGATACTTCCTCCCCTCCCCTCAGGGTGTACTTGGATCCTGGGTTTGTCCTCCATTTCCCCAGGGTACACTGCCAGTGGCAATCCCAGCAGGTCCTCAGCATTGGGCGTGTCTGGCAGTTCTGGTAGCTCAGGGGCATTCTCGGGACAGCAGAAGTCTCCTGCAGGCTCTGGCTCCAGAAGCAGGCTGAATGCATCTTTCTCCTTTAGCGTCTCCAGCCCAACTGAGTTGCAGGGCCCGCCTCTTATACTTCCGGTTCCTGTCGCGCCCCTCAGCTTCTGGCGTGGTGAGCATGGACTTCCTGGTTCCGCCCACCAGGGGATGTCTGGCCCTCCCTTGCTGTCAATCTCCGAGGGAGGGCACACCTCTTTGCTACAGGGCATCTAATAAAATGCTCTTAAACAATTCATACATATCATTCATGTTTTTCTGATTAAATTATTCTTCCCAGCTGATTTGGCTCATAATTGCTTTAAGCTTTGTGATATTATGATTGTAAAGCACCAAGTATAGATAAGCAGATATAGATAGATAGATCTAGATCTATACTATATCTGGATTTTATTCTGTTTTCACATAATAAATGGGATCAAGCAATGAACACTTTTACTTAATGACCCTTAATTTTTAGTTCTTTGATCAGTTCTTCTTTATCTGTCAAGATGAAGCCTAATATAGAATTCCCCCTTGTTGGCTGCAACACTTTTTGGGTTAGGAAATTGGCATCTATCATACTTAGAAATTCCAAGGAAGTTTTAGTACTGACAGCATAAGACCCCCAGCATATGTCATTCAAACTGAAGTCCCCAATGATTGAGCACATTTTTTTTCTATACATTATAGATAGGAGTGTAGTGAGCTGGTCATCCTGTTCCCTAGTGTGATTTGGTGATCTGTAGTAAACGCCAATTAATACCCCATCTTGTGCTTTATCTGTTAGAACATTGATGCATAAGCATTCAAGATTTTTTTTTCTGAGTTATTAGTGATTGGTAACAAGTAATGCCATTTTTGACATAAATTGCCATTCTCCCTCCCCTTTTGCCATCTCCATTCTTTTTAAATAAGTTATAACCATTGGTTTTAATATTCAGATCATGTAATTAATCCCACCAGGTTTCAGTAATACCAACTAGATATGGGGTGGGCAAACTACGGCTGCATCCGGCCCGTTGGACCTTTTAATCCGGCCTTCGAGCTCCCAGTGGGGAGCGGGGTTGGGAGCTTTCCCCGCTTCGGTGCTACAGCTGGGGAGCGGGGATTTCCCTTCCTCCACTCCATGCATGCAGCAGCTCCACATGGCTCCCAGAAGCAGGGGCAGCCAGGGGCTCCGGCTCCAAGCACAGTTCCCATTGGCCAGGAACAGCGGACAATGGGAACTGCGGGGGCAGTGCCTGCAGACGGGGAAGCGCGCAGAGCGGCGTGGCCCCGCCTCCACATGGGAGCCAGAGGGGGGATGGGCCACTGTTTCCAGTAGCTGCTTCAGGTAAGCGCCGCCCAGATCCTACACCCCTGAGCTCCCCCCACGCCCCAACTCCCTTCCCCAGCCCCGATTGCCTTCCAAACCCTTTGATCCTAGCCCGGAGCACCCTCCTGCACCCCAAACCCCTCATCCCCAGCCCCACCCCAGAGTCTGCACCCCCAACTGGAGCCCTCATCCCCCCCCCGTGCGCACCGATCCCCTGCCCCAGGTGGCCCACCATACAATTTCCATACCGAGATGTGGCCTTCCAGCCAAAAAGTTTGCCCATCCCTTAACTAGATCAAATTTCTGCTCATAAATGAGCAATTCCAGTTGATCTTCTTTGTTACCCAGGCTCCTACATTGGTGTATAAGCAATTAAAGAATTTTTACTCTGAACGTCCTTTGATTCCTTGATTAATTTTGTTCTCAAAATCTCGATTTTGTGCCAAGTGCTCAGATCTTCCCTCTTTTTACCTTTCCCTTTTGCTACTAGTTTAACGTCCTCCTCACTACTCTAGCCAGCCTGTCCCTGAGAAGATTGGTTCCACTTCTAATGAGGTGGAGGCCATCCAAACTATAAAGCCTGCTCTCCCCACAGAAGGTGGACCAATATTCCACAAAACCCAAACCCTACACCCTATGCCATTTACCTAATGGCATAGGGTGGATGTTCACTTCCAGCGGTTCACTTCCAGAATCTTCTGCCCTCTGCCATCCTTCCCTCGTGGGGCAGGAAGGATGTCAGGGTACATTGCTTGGGCATTCTTTTTTTCAGCGTGCTTCTGAGTTCCCTGAAGTCATCTATTATCTGTGAGATATCCCATGATGCAGTGTCATTAGCGCTTACATGAACCATCACCATATGAACCATAGCGACACTAATATGGCAATCAGGGAGAAATGTCACAGGCCCCTGGGAAAGGAATCACCAGTTCTAGAAATATGTGGCAGTTGAAGGCAACTAGGAGCCATCAGACCAGAAGGAAGCTGTTGGCAGAAATTCAAATGACAATGTTGGGGTCCTCAGACTTACGACACAATTCGATCCTCAGAATTGCATTGTAAGTCAAAACGTTGTAAGTTGAAACCGTTTTTCCCATAGGAATCAATGATATAAAGGGAGATTGGTTCCTGAACCAAGGTTTGATACACTATTTTCACCACATTAACCCAGATTTTTGTGCTAAATGAATTATAGATGACTAATGTAGCAACATCAATGTATTTATTTGGTAAACAGCATTCAAATAAACAAATAAAATCACATATGCTTTGACTTTCCAATTTCCAGAACTTTTTGAAGGGCTCTTGGCTGGAGGGTTCTCTGAAGGCTGGGTCCCTTGCAGTCACTTGTCTGATTGGCTTTCACGGCCAGGGTAGCTTGTTGCTGGGTAGCCTTGCTGCTTTTTTTGATTGGCTCCCAGCCTGGGGCTCAGCCAATCAGAAAGCTTGACCGGTGAAATCAGTGATTGGCTGAGTCTCAGCATGTGATGTGTGCTGTTCTCCCTGCCAGCGTTTGTCTTATTCATAGATTCTAGGACTGGAAGGGACCTCGAGAGGTCATCGAGTCCAATCCCCTGTCCTCATGGCAGGACCAAATACTGTCTTAAGGGAAAACAAGCGTTGCAGGGGCGAAACGGGCAGTCAATTGAAAAGCATAGGAAGTCCGAGGACTCCCTGTAATTGCTTCCCTATAACTGGCTGTGGCTGCTGCTGCTCAGGAAGGATAAAAACGGTCCTGATGCTGCAGCAGGCTGAAAGTGCCTTACTGCTGCTGGAATTCTGAAGGCCCAGTAACTTCCTGTGTTGTTTGTTTGTCCATAAGTGCCTACACTGCCACTGACTCCCGTTAGACAGGATGCATAGGGTGGTAGAAAGAAAGAATCAAGAAAGAATATTCCTTCCTTCCTGCTCTGTATTCCTTGTAGGATCCCTTTACACTGCAAAAACAAACAAACAAACAAACCACCTCGCCCCCCAACATGTTATTACATGCCTGTGTGTCCCAGTTAGGGAGCTGGATTAGTCTGGTGCGCTAGAAGAAAGCAGAAAATGCATATAAGTGTAGATGGTAGAAATGATGGACCTGCAGCAAAATAGTTGCTGGATCTATCAGAATAAAGGTCCCAAATTAGACTTGTGGCTGTTTTGTTTTGTTTTGTTTGTTTGTTTTTTGTACCAGATATGTTGGTGGTCAAATTTTTTTTTTCCAGTATAGTAGAAGCAACACTGGCTATTTTTATTATACAATTTCTGTGTTTGTGGCCCAAAACTGGTAAGATACAGCGGGATCCAGATGATGGATCTGAGTTTTCGTGGTTCTATTACACTGGGGTCTGGATTTTTTAGGTGTAGTAGCAGCTAAATGTGTTCTCTGTTTAGGCAATAAAATGTGGGCTCTTGGGACCAAAGCCTGGCGGAATAGAGAATCTACATGTTAGCACTGGATTTTGTTGATACTGTTTTATTTATGAATTAGCATCCAGATTTCTTTGGTGCAATCTGAGCAGCTATCTTGTTCTTTATTTAGCCAGTGGCATTTGGGAAACTGGTCCCAACTTGCAGGAATCTGGCAGGATTTGGGTGTTGGATCTAGGTTTCACCAGCTCTGTTGCACTGGGATGTGTTGGAATCCAGATTTTTTTGTTAGAAATTAGAATAGGAGCAGCTAAACTTGTTCTCTATTTAAGAAGTGAAATTTGTGAAGCAGGTTCCCAAAATGTTCTGGATCCAGCAGATTTCTGATGCCAGACCTGAGTATTTGCGGTGCTGTTGTACTAGATGCATCAAGATCCAGAGTTTATTGGTTTTGTTTTCTTTTTTGTTAAGAAGAGTGTCTACATTTGTTCTCTCTTCAGGCAGTAATATTAGGAGGGTTGGAGCCAAACATCTGCTGGATCTATCAGGATCCAGGTATTGGATCTGGGGTACTGCAACACTGTTGTGCCAGGATTTGTCAGGGGCCAGGATTTTTTGATGCAGTAGGAAAAGTTAGGCTTGTTCTCCAGTTAGGTAGTGTAATTTGGGGCACTGGAGTCAACACTTGAAAGGGATCTAGCTTTTACCCAACCCCTACTTTAGATATTTCAGGTATGTTAATTCAAAGAGAGCTGAGGCTGCACAAACTATCACCCTTCTGGGCCATTAGAATGAAGAGCAGAAAAGCTTGCTATCTGTCCATGAACTCCTGTCCCGAGTAACCATTTGTGGCCTTGTTAGTCAAGTGATCAGTTTGAGCTGCAGGTGGAGTAGAGGTGATTGAGTGAATGAGGAAGGCAAAGTGCTCCTGCATGTGTCAGAGCAGGGAGGAGCTGGTTTGGGGCGGTCTTATAAGAAATTGAAACCAACTGACTGTAACTCAGCAGTTTTTTCTTTCTTTTCCTGGCTCCTTGTTTTGTTGTCAAAAGTCCCTGGCTGGGCTGCATTTACAGCCTTCTTTGACAAGACAGGCCACACTTCGAGACTATGTACAGGGCAACAGGATGGGAAAAAGACAGCAGGCGCGGGGTGGCTGCTGCCTCCACCACCTCCTATCCTAGGGGTTACCAGGAGCGGGAGAACTCTGGGCTGACAGAGGGAACTGGAAATCCCAGGGGGGACCTGACTTCTGCAGAAGAGTTGGGGAGCCAAAAACCAACCTGGCAGCAGCAGGAGCAGCAGTAAGTAGCAACCAGTTTAGCCAAGTTTGTATGTATTTACACAATAATATTGTGAGTATTAAGTGCCAGTTTTTCACCTGATTCTGTGTATGTATTTATATAAAGGATGTGGGTATAGAGGAAGATTTTTTGAAAGAGCTTAGAGTCAGACTTTCAAAATGCTCTGCCCTTAACTTTTCTGAGAATCTGACCACTTGTATTAGTGCCTAAATGAGAGCTGAGCTCTTATGAGGACTCTGGAGATATGGTTCAGAGATAATATTGCTGTGTGACCATGCACTTAATATGTTCATGTAAAAAACATAAGCATTGTGTGTGTACATTATGTGCAGTGGGCTTACACACCAAATTCTGTATCTCTATTGCTATCTGTTTCTAAGCAGATGGTATTACATACGTTGTCAATGTATGTATGGACTCCTTAACTGGAGAAGGTCTTGAACTGGAATTCAAAGCCAATTCTGATAATCTTTTTCACCTAAATTTAATCACAGGAGATGGATACAAACTGCCAGTTCCAAAAAAATCAACTTTGGTTCTGAGCTAGAGCTGATTTCCTTATGCAGTTTGGATGCAACCCATGATGGCAGGAATTTAAGACCAGTTTGTAAATGCTTAACCCTGACAAATGTAAAGCCAAAGCCTTAGCCCTGAGCTTGTAGTTTAAACCTACCTGGGTTCCAGCCATCTCTAATTTTAACTTCCAGTGATTGTAATTAGATATTCTGCAGGCTGTATGCTCTGTGTATGCATATGCACCTACTATATGTATGCTTAGCTGGGCAAAACTATTAATCACATTTTTTTCACCCAAATTTAATTATTTTTTGTTTTCAAGTTATTTCTACACGTAACACTGTTAATGATAATGTTAACTATTCTGTTGATCTTGCTGTTTTTCATTTCTTTCAAAGTGTAGCTGATTTAAATTAGTACTGCCCACTAGAAGCTGTTTCAGTTTCCTTTCTTTCTTTTACTGAAACTCAAGGGAAAAAAAGGGTGGAGCTAATACGTGACAACTGTGGGACAAAAGATCATAAACAGTTGGATGTTTCACTTTTTATTTTAATTCTCTAATGTTGAATGCTTGAACATCTAACAAGTTGTAAAATGATCTACTTTTGGTATGTATGGGCTATTAAGTTATGTGAAGTTATCCAGATCTAATCTTCTGTTTGGGAAGATAATCATGCAGTTATGAATCTGATTAACTTCCTGCCTCTTCCAAAATCAGAAACAGGCAGAACAAAGACCATTTATGCCACTTTTTTTTTTTCTTGCTCTATTCTGGGGCCAGCCAGAGATCAATTCAGCCTCTAGCATAAATTAGAATAGCCCCAAGGCTGCTCTAATTAACACCCAGATAACTATGAGCTCAGGGTTTTTTTCTGGCAGCTGGGAATAGCTAGAATGCAGAGGCATTCTGGCCACCTCCTTTTCTTTGCATGCCAGTAACACTCCTTTATACCTGGAAGCTTGGGAAATCCTATGATTGTCTTTCCAGCTATGTGCTCTTACGGAATTTGAAGAATAATCAGACCAAAGTAAAATCTCAAACTCTTTCAATCTGTTTCTATTCCATCAGGATGCCTGGCAATGGGAGGGAATCACCTGTCAGGAACTTAGCCAGCAGTAATGTCTATTCAAATTCAATTTGGAAATGAAACTGAAATGCCTGGGCAAAACCCTATAGAATATCTTTGAAAGCCGAAATAGGGGCAACAATGAATCAACAGGGTGACAACAGCTTGAAAACACCTACTACTTGCTACAGTCAGTTTGTGCTTATCAGGTTGCTTGACTTCAAGTGTGTAACATGCTGTGAGATTACATTTACTTGTAAAAGTTGATTTCCAAATTGCATCTGTTCAGAACAAACCTGAAACAAAAGCTTATCCTGAAAAAATAAATCAGCAAAAGGTAGAAAATGAAAGGGCTGCAGTGTAGTCAAGTGACTAAGAAAGAAAAAGGTTGTGATGGCCCCTTTTGTTCAGCAGCCAGCCTTGACTCTTTAAAAAAATAAATAAATAAATCGGACAATGTGTAAAATAGTTTCCAATAAAATCCACCTTCAAAAAACAAACCTGCTATCATAAAATCCAAGGATATGACATTGTACAAATGGGAACAAACATCCCTTGCCATGTAGGATGAAAAGAGAAAGGAAACAGTGGAACACTTGTTTACAGAATTCTAGTACTTAGCATTTACAGTTTGGAAAAAAACTAGATTTTTTTTTAATCTTTATGCTCAATAAAAAAAACCCATGCACTCTTCAATCTGTTACCAATAGAAAGCTACTTGCACAAAGACTGACAATTGAATGCTAAGTCCATCTGTGAGTATCCTTGAAGGTGATGATACAACTCTCCTTGAGCGTTTGCTCCTTTAAGTCAACTAGCCTTCGTTTTCCTTAATGCAGTATTTCATGTAAACTTTCTCTGCTTCTTTCCATTGACTAATCAGAATAAATGATTCTTGTCCTCTTTATAGCATTCCTTTTCCATAGCTGTTGGCAGTTATAATGTCTCCCCGAGCCTCTCTTTTGTTTAGACCAGGGGTCGGCAACCTCTGGCACGCAGCTCACCAGGTAAGCACCCTGGCGGGTCGGGCCAGTTTGTTTACCTGCTGTGTTGGCAGGTTCAGTCGATCGCGGCTCCCACTGTCTGCAGTTCGCCGTCCCAGGCCAATGGGGCTGCGGGAAGCCAGGGTGCTTGCCCTGGTGAGCCGTGTGCCAGAGGTTGCCGACCCCTGGTCTAGACTGAACTTGCCCACATCTTATTTTTTCAGGCCTTTCATCATTTGTGATGCTCTCCCTTGGACTCTCATGTTTCTATCTCTTACTGCAAACTGAACATCAGATGAGATCATCTACGGCCATGGAGAATGGAATAATTAGCTTGCAGCCATTTGTCTTGGTGCATATGCTATAGAACTGGAAATAACTAATAACATTTGCAAAAGTAACAGTTCCAATTTCATTAGCATGGCTCTGCAGGGATAGTGATAGGAGAGTGCTCATGCTGCTACTCGCATTGCCTCTTGCCAGGTAATGTGAGAATTTCCCAGCCAAACGGCAAAAATAATATGTGAAATTATCAATGGGTGTCATCTGGCAAAATAGGACATGTGCAACCAAAACAGTCTTATGTTGTATAATTAAGTAATCAAAAACTATGCACAAGGAAGCAGAGTTAAGGTTATGAAGGTCCAGGTCCTGCAAGCATTTGAAGTACAACTTCATCAGGACTGTTGCATGAGTAAGATGCATACATAAGAGTATGTACACTTCGTTGTTTATTTCTTCTTTACTTCATATCTTCTCTATTTGAAATAGTGTCCCTACTCCCACCCACACAGTCAAATACTCTTCCCCTCCATAGAATATGTGAAATTTGTCTTCACAAACTCATAACATTTTTCTTTTTAAAAAGAAAGTGCACTGCGGTGTCAGGCACCGTACTCAGACCAATATCAAAGAAGTCAATGTTTGCTCAAAAGTGGTAGTCAGCCAAAATGTATTTTCTCTGTTTCTGTGAGGAAAATCTCAGAAAATCCATTAAGGATTTTCAGAGCTCATTAATTGGATCTCTATTGGGGGGGAGGTGGGGCAGAAATACATCCTCTATAACTCTAAAGAGACATTACAAGGAAAAGTTTTTAAAAAAACAAAACAATAGATTTTTCATTAAGCACAAAATAAACTATTTTTTTTAAATCATTATTTTGGAGCCTGAGTAGTAGAAAACATTTTATTTCCTTTTTGTTTCATGCTATTTTTTTCATACTCTTTGTACTTCACATTGTGTGCACTATTGATAATTTGAAATAATCTTCAAAATTAGGACATTTCATTAATTTCCAGCAAGGCAATTAGGATAACTCATTTCTAAATACAGTTACTGCAGTAGCTCAGATTCTGCTTAAACAGAAAACTGACTGGAATGTTAAATTGCCCACTTGTAACTAGGATCCTGTAGGCTTTGCAGGATCAGAGTGTCTGTAAGAGGATATGTCTGACATGTGGTATTGCAAACTGGCTAAAACACAGAGTGAAAGAATTCCTTTCATAAAGAGGAAAAAGCAACAGTTAATGCAAAGGTCTCAAGGAAAAGGGCAAAATAAATTAGAGTATGGATTTAAGCCCTGATCCTGCAATTGACAGTCTGTGTGTTGACTGCAGTGGCTGTACAGAACCCCATTAAAGTACACCCATGGCAACTGCAGGACTGGGGACTTAGACTTTGGTCCTGAGTTTCCACACGGACTGATTTCCAGTTAGCCTTGGGTGTCCAAAGCCACACTGTGACTGTTCAGCTGGGTCTTCTCTAATGTTACCAACTCATTTACCAACTCCTAATGGTGCACACCTGGAATCTCCTCATCAATGACTTCCCAACCCTACACTTCTAATGTAACTTACATACATGGCGTAGGTACATGCGTAGGGACTTTAGTAAAGGGAGATCAACAAGATGTTTACCTCCCCATATTTTGAACTGATAGTTAAAATAACCAAAGCACTATATCAGGGATTGGAAGCCTGTGGTCCACGGCCCATCAGGGAAATCTGCTGGCGGGCCGGAGACGGTTTGTTTACCTGCAGCATCCAATGGGTCCTGCGGGAAGTGGCGGCCAGCACATCCCTTGGCCCGCGCCGCTTCCCACAGCCCCCATTGGCCTGGAACAGTGAACCGCAGTCAGTGGGAGCTGCGATCGGCCGAACCTGCGGACGTTGCAGGTAAACAAACCGTCCTGGCCCACCAGCGGATTTCCCTGATGGGCCGCATGCCAAAGGTTGCTGATCCCTGCACTATATGATAGACTTGAAGGAAGCCAAAGCTGGTTTTGTCCCTTTCCTACTCTGCATCTGCCTCTCTCCTACTTATTTTGAAGCTTTCATCTGGTTTCCAAATCAACTTCAATAATGTGAAAATCCATTCAGCTTTTAACAGTCTCCTTTTAACTGCACAGGCTTTTATGGTGCTGTTTATGTCTTGTCCCTTGCACTGATGCATTTGTTGCTGATACATACATTTGAGCTAATAGGAATGTCAGACTAAGGAAATGATCATCTTTATGGAGATTATGTATATTTTGGATTTGATTACAGTTCTTTCCATAGATATTTTTTAATATAGTGTTGTGGTTTTTTTGTTTTGTTTGTTTGTTGTTTTTAAACAAAAACTGGGGATCTAAAGGAGAGGAACCATAATACTGTGAAATTTCAGAGCCTTACCATATGAGAGTAAATTTAAAGGCTAATTCCTATCTCTATCTGTATCCACAACCTTTTATAGGGCTTATCACCATAGTCCCTGAAGTCATCCTGAAAAAGGAAACTATACATAATTTTCTTTGACAAGTTTGGAGAGACAATACAGGAAACAAGAATAGGACTGAAGAAGTTGACAAACTCGTGTATAACATCTCAAGAGAAGATGTAGTCTGAGATCTGGCTAGTAAAATACCATTAAAAACAAACCTAACAAAACCTTCAAAGAGTAGAGTAGATGACATTCAAGCTTAGTTGCGAGGGAAAGTCTAAACATTTTAAAATACAGCCAAGTAAGGGAATGCTTGGAGAAGCATACAGTAATATGATCAAGAATAACAAGTTGTGTTAAATAAACAAGGATAAGTTTTGCTAACTTGCCTTAAATTGGTCATTAACTTATGTGCAATACTTGAACATAAGAACGGCCATACTGGGTCAGACCAAAGGTCCATCTAGCCCAGTATCCTGTCTTCTGAAAATGGCCAATGCCAGGTGCCCCAGAGGGAATGAACAGAACAGGAGACCATCAAATGATCCATTCCCTGTCGCCCATTCCCAGCTTCTGGCATACAGAGGCTAGGAACACTGTCCCTGCCCATCCTGGCTAATAGCCATTGATGGACCTATCCTCCATGAACTTATCTAGTTCTTTTTTTGAACCCTTGTGGTGTGAATTTTCATCTGCACAACCTCATAACACATCATGTTCACCAAATTTGTGATGGTGCAGTACATACGGCTTCCACTGAGTTTTGCAGCACTCCAGTTGTTAAGGATATTTGGCTGCATGGAAAATGTTCAGTGGTTATCACAATAATAAGATAAGAAAGGATTGTATTAGCTGGTTCCATTAATGCTAGCAGCTCCATCTTTACTAGTTTAATTTTTTAAATTAATCCACCTCCTAGAATAAGTCTTCAAAGAGAAATCCGTAATTAAACAAATATAAATACTTTCCTTCCCATCCCTGGATCCCATTGATATGGCGGCAGACTGCTTTTTGCAATTGGAGCTTTGTGTGATTTATTTATTTTTTTTTCCTGTCCCCTTTTCAGTTGCTTTTCCTAAGCACCTCCTGCCTCTCTCCTTTGTAGTTCTCCCACTGCCAGCCTTGTTCTTCTTGCCCCATTCTTTTAATGTCTCTCTTTAATACCCTAGGACAACTGGGACCCATTCTGGATTGCAGGATGGGGGCACGGGGAGGAGGCTTTCAGGCACTACTGCAAAATAATAAATATGCCCAGAAAATTTAAAGTCCTTCATAAGCATTAAGCTTCATGACACCACAGTGATGTACTATCCCCATTTTATAGATGAAGAAACTGAGTCACAGGCCAAAGATGGACATCAATAGGTGCTTGAGAGCACTAGGCACCTCGTAGGATGGAGCCTGGGAAGAGGAATAGAACCTAGAACTGCTAATTCCCGTTGCCTTTGCTGTTAGACCACATTCATCTGATGTTCATGGACAGGATGTACTGTATAATGTTTTGTAGCAAATCTATGGAAATACAGTCTCCTATGTCTTGAAATGAAGGAGATATGATATGATATCAGTGAGGGTGGGACTTTCATAAACAGAGTTAAGCCAGTGCTGAATATTTCTGAAAATCTTATTCTTGACACATATGACATACACATACAGCATGGCTTGTGATTGAAAACATCCCTATGTATATACCTACTGCAGAAATCATACATCCAGATTGTTCTAAACCTTGTAGCTATTCTTACAGAAATTCTAAAGGTCCATATTGAAATAGAGGATAGTAATGAATCCATAGGTTCATGTGACAGTAATTAACAACTTTCTTTCCATTCCAGTACAGGCGCATATGTCTTGATACCTCCAAATGAAACCAGAAGGAACCAGATACAGAAAAGTAAGTGCATTATCTAACACACTCAATATGAATTTGTTTGTTTTGTTTTTACAAATTGCAGCTTTTGTCTCTGTGCTTTATGACCCTTGCAGTTTTATCTCAGCCTTTACATTGGTTTTATGTGTGCAGCTGTGATAATATTAAAGCCACCACAACATAGAATCCACGGCCAGAAGGGATCATTGTGATCAGTGCTTAATTTGTAATGAAAGAGATGCTGGGACTCGAGCAGTTTTTTTTACTTTCATAACTGATGCGGCAAGCCTAGAGGTGCCGGGGCTCAGCCCTGGCAAGCCCCAGCACAAATTAAGCACTGATTGTGATCACCTAGTAAAGGCAAACTCCATCACCATGCAGACTTTTCTTGCATCAGTTCTAAAATATTTTTCATGGGTAGAAAAGCAAAATTAGGAAAAGACTAGTTCAACCATAGAAAGATGTGATATCTGTAAAATGTTCCCATTAGAAAGATGGTATCATAGCTGTTCAAATTAAGTTCTACAAGACACATTCAGAATTAACTTGATGCCCCTCCTAAAGTTCATAACCCTTCTCCTCTGTCTCTCTTTCCCCCCCCCCCCCCCACCACCCAGGTGTCGAGTTTAGGTTTGAAGATCAAATTTTGAGTCTTGTTTAGCTATCCATGGTCAAGTAAATCTTTCTCTAATTCTAGTGTTGGCATAGTGTACCTATTGCATGTTTATATAGTTAAATTGTTCACATGTGTACTGTTTTCAGAGAGAAAAAGGCCATTTATAGAATGTGCTTAACAAAATTCTCTAAGTACAACTGCACAATGTAAGGCACTTTACCGCCAATGATTTGATTTTTTTGAGCAGCACTGAATATCTACATCTCCTATTGTTGCATGTCTGAGTTAAAGAGTTGAGATTGTCGAATAACCGGCTCAATTGGAATTATTTAATCAAAGATTATCAATCAGATTAGTACAGCATTACGCAGAAAGAAATAGATACATTACCACGCCTATGTTGTCAGACCAAGAAGTGGCTCTGTGTCTCTCCTTCACTGTATCTGGAGGGAGGTGCAGTTCTTATTCCCCAATTATGTTCCCTTACCAGTGTTGTCATATAGGGTTTTAGGCAAAGAAACCCTCTTTGCCAAAATAAACAGATGTTCTGATGTCACTTCTATGCGTTCTCAGTTTACCTGACTTATGTGTGAAGGCATGATTATTTACAGTTGAAAGAACCAACAGTTCTTCAAGATAATGTCTTTCAGTGAGTCCTTCTGACCCCACAATCATTCTTCCTTGTTTGATTCCCCAACAGAAAACATCTGTAGTAACAATCATCCCTCACTAGTTTCCCAAGTTTATATGTGCATATGTATATAAATATGTGTATGTTAAGGAGGTGGTTTCCAAGAATATCTGGAGTTTTATAGACTTGAAGGCACTACGAATTATTAAATACAGCCTAACTCTCACAGTTCCTGAATAGGGTTCCTTATTGGTGAAGGACCAGTGTTCTGGGCCTTAGAATTCAGACATACTCTTTGTTGAATATAGAGTCTAAGGAATAGTTAATATATAAATGACTCAAATATACAGAAAGAAAGAACTAAAAGGTTTAAGATTTACTAACAGATACTAAATCCATTAAGCTTCAATGAGATCTTGTAGATATTTGCTGCCTCCCCAAACCAGGTCTAATATCTAAACTTTCCCTCCATGTTGAGGGACTCAGTGAAATGCACCAAGCCCTTAAGAATTGCAGTAGCCCATTTTACTGAAAATTTGGAGTATAAAATAAAACCATACATCATGCACATTAAAAAAGAGAACAGCACAAAATCCAGGAATCACAAGAACTGTGTACATAAATTCCTTGGTAACAAGCTCAGACACAAGTGACTTACATAAAATTTTATGAATGCTGACAGGATATACAGTTTGCATACAGTAAACCTTATTTTAGATGGCAATCTAAAGTATTCTTTCATTGTAAAAGTTCTTATTGTTTGGCTTAACGATTTTTGTTTAGCCACTGCTAGTAAATAATGCATACACATTCTGGACAGAAAAGATTAGGAGTAAATTAAGGGGTTTTATTTGGCAGGAACTGGAAGATTTTTCATAATTTTTATTCTTATATTTGGGAGTAACTCTGCTATGTAATTCTTCACCAATATCTTTCATAGTGTCAGAGAACTACCATGACTGGATAGGAGCAGTGGGTCAGCACTGTGGTTTGAAACACTTTGGAGAGTATGGTTAATTTAAATTTCTTAAGTTTAAGGCTCTGTAGTTGATCCAGAGTTCACTTCACCTCACTCCTGGAGTAAGTTGGCGTGGGGTTGTGGCATTCTCCTCTAGAAAGAATGTGAACCTGGTATCTGTTCCATTGCACCAAACCACCACCATCAGCCCAGGAGGGAAACAATTCAGGCAGACAGTGCTGCTGTGATGTGGTAGTTGTGTTTGTATTGTGACAACAAAACGCTAGGGCCCTAGTCCAGCAGAAAACTTAAGCATGTGCATGGTCCCATTGCACTCAAAAAGTTCTGAAAGCACCTTGCTGGATTGGGGCCAAGATGCTTTACAGACAAGTAAAATGACAGGTGGGGGAATTCTTCCCAGCACTTGTGCAGAGTGGCATGGTGACAGAGGCCTTGTTTTCACTAGGAAAGAAGGTATGTCTGAACATATGTTAACCAGAACACGTTTTACCCTACTGTATAGGCGGTCTGAGAGGGGAGGTTTTATTTTCCCTTTACTAAGGCTGTCAAGGATCAGACTGGCTCCTGGAGCAGGTTAGAACAGCCCAAGTGCCACCCTAGATTGTGTCCCCTGTTGCCATAGTCCCCATGCAGAGGGGAATTACCAAGATGCAGAACTGCCACAATCCCCACCCCATCTTCTCCAGCCTGCTCCTGCCCTGCCCTGCCCTGCCGGGATGCCATAACTCTGCACCTCACAGGAAGGTCTGCTGGGCTGGGGAACTTATGGGAGGGCGGTGCAGCTAGTTTCCATGGACAAAAATGGCTGCAGCGAAGAGATGAACTTTCTTGATAGTCCCACAGCCTATCACTGGTCTACAATTTTTGAGAAGTCATCTGCTTCAGAGATAAAATGTGCTATTTATTATGTATTTTGATGTGCTGAATTCAAATATGACAATTAAAACAACTGATTGGCTACTGTTTCTAAGATATTTAAGTTTTTACATTTTATGTCTATGTATATTGTGTAGATAGTAGAGTTTTAATCATAAATTGTAAACCTAGGTCTTTCCATGTGTTTATGGTTGTTTTACATGATGATATTTCATGTATTTCATGTCCTGTTTATGTAACACTTTAAAAATCAGCAAAAGGGTTATATAAATAAAATTTATTATGAAACAAAAGGCAAAAAACTATTCTGTACATAGTTTAGTCCTATTCAGTGTCCACTCGGCGCTTCTTGGCTTGTCTCTTGTATTCATTAAATGGAGCATCTCTTGTCACTGTCCAGCAATAGTCTGCAAGCATTGATGGGCTCCATTTGCCCTGATAGCGTTTTTCCATTGTTGCAATGTCCTGGTGAAATCGCTCGCCGTGCTCGTCGCTCACTGCTCCGCAGTTCGGTGGAAAAAAATCTAGATGAGAGTGCAAAAAATGTATCTTTTAGTGACATGTTGCAACCAAGGCTTTTGTATGCCTTGAGGAAGTTTTCCACCAACAACCTGTAGTTGTCTGCCTTGTTGTTTCCGAGAAAATTTATTGCCACTAACTGGAAGGCTTTCCATGCCGTCCTTTCCTTGCCACGCAGTGCATGGTCAAATGCATCATCTCGAAGAAGTTCACGAATCTGAGGACCAACAAAGACAACTTCCTTTATCTTAGCTTCACTTAACCTTGGAAATTTTCCATGGAGGTACTTGAAAGCTGCTTGTGTTTTGTCAATGGCCTTGACAAAGTTCTTCATCAGACCCAGCTTGATGTGTAAGGGTGGGAACAAAATCTTCCTTGATTCAACAAGTGGTGGATGCTGAACACTTTTCCTCCCAGGCTCCAATGACTGTCGGAGTGGCCAATCTTTCTTGATGTAGTGGGAATCTCTTGCACGACTATCCCATTCGCAGAGAAAACAGCAGTACTTTGTGTCTCCAGGCTGCAGACTAAGCAAGAGAGCAACAACCTTCAAATCGCCACAAAGCTGCCACTGATGTTGGTTATAGTTTATGCACCTCAAAAGTTGTTTCACGTTGTCATAGGTTTCCTTCATATGGACTGCATGACCAACTGGCATTGATGGCAAAACATTGCCATTATGCAGTAAAACAGCTTTAAGACTCGTCTTCGACGAATCAATGAACAGTCTCCACTCATCTGGATCGTGAACGATGTTGAGGGCTGCCATCACACCATCGATGTTGTTGCAGGCTACAAGATCACCTTCCATGAAGAAGAATGGGACAAGATCCTTTTGACGGTCACGGAACATGGAAACCCTAACATCACCTGCCAGGAGATTCCACTGCTGTAGTCTGGAGCCCAACAGCTCTGCCTTACTCTTGGGTAGTTCCAAATCCCTGACAAGGTCATTCAGTTCACCTTGTGTTATGAGGTGTCGTTCAGAGGAGGAGGATGGGAGAAAATGTGGGTCCTGTGACATTGATGGTTCAGGACCAGAAGTTGCATCCTCTTCCTCGTCTGACTCAAGTGAGAATGATTCTGGTGCATCAGGAACTGGCAGCCCTTCTCCGTGGGGTACTGGGCGTATAGCTGATGGAATGTTTGGATAATGCACAGTCCACTTTTTCTTCTTTGACACACCTTTCCCAACTGGAGGCACCATGCAGAAGTAACAATTGCTGGTATGATCTGTTGGCTCTCTCCAAATCATTGGCACTGCAAAAGGCATAGATTTCCTTTGCCTGTTCAACCACTGGCGAAGATTTGTTGCACAAGTGTTGCAGCATATGTGTGGGGCCCACCTCTTGTCCCGATCTCCAATTTTGCAGCCAAAATAAAGGTGAAAGGCTTTCTTAACCATAGTGGTTATACTGCGCTTTTGTGATGCAAAAGTCACTTCACCACAAACATAGCAGAAGTTATCTGCACTGTTCACACAAGTACGAGGCATCTCTGTTCACTTTGGCTAAACAGAAATGTGTCCCTTTGCAAAATCAAACACTGACAAATAAGAGAGCATGACACTGTATGATTTCTAGAGCTGATATAGGGCAATTTGTTCAGCAGAGTGATGTAAGCTTCGTTATGATTGCATCATCCATGACTTCTAGGAATAACATGATGCATTTCATATCATGTATGACGCAATACCAGCTTCAGATTGCATCATTCATTGTTTTGCCTAAAAGGCAAGTACTGTCCAAACCCAGTCATAGATTTATTCATAGATCCAGTCAAAGATGTATTTTAGTCATTTCTGGTTTAAATTGAGATCCCTTCCCTTTATAACTCACTTATCCTCCGCCATTCCCAAGTCAAGGGTCGTATATACTGACCCAATAGCATATCTTGAAAACTAGAGCCAATCAACAATTTTAAGCATCATTTTCGTTCTCAGTGACCCAGAATTAGTAAAGTTTGACTACATTTATTTCAGAAGCATTTTGGCCGTAGAGCAGTGGTAGAGAACAGATGAATGCAGAGAAGGAAAACAACAAAAAGCAACAAGAGTGAGCAGTGATGGATGGCATGTGGCTTGGGAGTTCTATGCATTTATTTAGATTATTTTAAATAGGTAACTTGCTGGTATTATCGGGGAGACCTACTAGCTGGGAATGACCATGACTATAGTCTATATATCTATAGTAGCCAGCCCTGTTTAAGACAAAAATAATAACTCGAGGCTTTCAGGGATTAAAGCCGTCCCCTGGCTGGTAGCCGACACCATAGGCTCATTAATCTTTTATATGGACCAGCCATTAGTGTGGATT
Organism: Terrapene triunguis; assembly: GCF_002925995.2. Lineage (NCBI taxonomy): Eukaryota > Metazoa > Chordata > Testudines > Emydidae > Terrapene > Terrapene triunguis. The sequence goes on from NW_020664369.1 coordinate 3,363,370, forward strand.
GACCTATGTTTGTGGAGAATAGAGTCGACCTGCCCATGAGTGGGCATAGTTTTTAATGTGATGTAATTTAACAATATTATAAGTTCCTTACAGTAGTGGCTCTTATTTCTGTATGCGGATTGTTTTCTTTTTGATTTAGTTGCCAACAAAGAACTGGAGAACTTGGAGAGGTGGAAGGAACAGCACCGGCCAGGAGCAATTAACCTGAAACCACAGAAACTGGGTAAGGAAATAGAAGTGAGCTGACTTGGTGGATTAAATGAAAAATGTTGTGGTTTTATTTTATTTTTTGCTCTGGTTTTTAGAGATTTACTGTAGGTTAAAATGTTAGCAATAATAGCTACTTTTAGTGGGATTTTAATGAACTTGACTATGAAGAAGTTCCTAAAACATAAATACATAGCTTTCTCCTTCATGAAATTTCTTCTGACTGGTGCAGAAAACCCTGTAAAACATTATCACTTAGATATTTTGAATAGTTATTTAGGCAATGGAAGAACAACTTGAAGGAAGCACAGTGGCTGAGAGCACTGAAAACTGTAAAATGAAAATTATAACCATAAAAATAGATACACATATAAAAGTAAGTGCAGCATTAGGCTGGAATTTAAAAACGGACTCTTTTTTTGAGGTGAACTCTAACAATAAGGGGATGGGGGAAATGATTGACCAGCACGTCCGACCTGCTGTTTTTCTAAACTCTTCTGGCTCCACGCAGGTGGCTGAACCCCTGACTGGACTTTCAGAAGAGGGCATGAAACTACTTACATCTTCTTCCTGAAATACATTATGTGGTGCCCTAATCACTGGTGTTTACAATGAAACTGAAGGGGGAGATCACTTTTTCAAGTTTCCGGGTGGATGGTCAATGAATCAAACTGTGGGTGTCTGGGTTGTAATTTTTAAACTGCAGATCATATCATCTTGTGCTCGAGGAAGGAACGTAACAAAGCATTTTGTAAATGACTCATTTTGGCTACCAAAAATCATTCCGAGCAGCCACATTTTTGTGAAAGATGATCAAAAGGTTTAGGAAATGTAACCTATGAGGAAATGTTAAAGAAACTGGGTGTGTTTAGTCCTGAAGAGAAGACTGGGCAGCAGGGGACCTGATAAGTCTTCAGCTATGTTAGAGATCTAAAAAGGATGATGATCAATTGTTCTTGTTGTTGTCCTCAGAAGGCAGGGCAAGAAGTAATGGGCTTAATCTGCAGCAAGGAAGGTTTAGGTTAGATATTAGGGGAAACATTCTGACAATAAGGGTAGCTAAGCTCTGGAATAGGCTTCCAAGGGAATCCCCATCCTTTGTAGTTTTAAAGAACTAGTTGGACAAAAACCTGTCGGAGATGGTGTGGGTTTACTTGGTCCTGCCTCAGCACAGCCGGCTGGACTTTATCATTTCTCGAGGTCCCTTCCAGTCCTACATTTCTATGAAATTTGGGATCCAGGTTGCTGCAATTTTGCTGTCTATGTATGAAGGTAGGCAGAAAAGTTAAGGTGACTTTTTGCCTACCCTCATGCACAGAGACTGTTGTATTGATGAAGTTGAAACCTCATTCACAAACCAACCTTTGTAGTTGTGGTTTTGTTTTAAATAAGAACAGTATAACTGAAAAACAGTATGTAAAACTGGAGTGAAATCTTTCTTTCAAGCAATCTTGAAAGGGTAGAATACAGGGCTAAGGAGGTGTATGGAAGGGGAAAGTGAACTGCAGGGTTTGAAAAACTTACAAGATATTTAGGAGCTGAAGGTCTAAACTTATTTAGCTCAAGACTGAATGAATGCTTTAGATGGAAGAGTGGTAGTTGAATGTTGCAGAAGGGAAAAGCCCACCCCTCACACCATCTTCTGGGAAGGAAGGAAGGCACCCTCTTCCATATCAACCACTAGCTACTGGGTGTTTAACTTTGAAAGTGCATCTCCCAGCTGCTGGAAAGGAAAAGGAACTGTCACTCTCTTGTCCTGGCTCGGTGTGTGTTGTGGGGGAAGGGTTCACTGTTTGCATCCTAGTTGCTGAGCAGAGAGAGTTCTCCTCCACTCTGCCTCTCTCCCAACATCTGTGTTGGAGAGTCCTCCTCCCCTCTGGATATACAATCAGCAACAGGCTTTCATTATCCTATCTGAAATGATGCTGAATGTGGCTTGTCCTTGTTGATAATTCCTATCAAACCATGTTCAACACTGTTTCAGCAGCTCCCATTGCCAGTGTGCAACTTCGGTAGCACAGACAAGGCTAGCAAGGTGTTGAAGAAGGTGGAGCCTTCCCCAGTCAGAATTATTATCCAAAAGGACATGGACTCAGGGGTCCTCTTAAACAAGGCATGTTGTAGTCAGGGCTATGCGCCTCCTTGTGCATGGAGATCCCTAATGACCATGGATAAGAACTTGGTTCAAAGGGTATATGGTGACAGTTCTACAGAAATAGATGACTTAATCCTCCTGAGATGCATATCTCTGCCATGGAAAGCTTCCCAGTGGTTAGTAGGCAAGTTATTTTTCAAGTTCTGGTGGACTTGGCATTCTGCCCCCTTATTAGCTCAAATGTGCTAATACTAATGCTGCCTTCATGTGCGTTTTCTTGAAATGGCTCAAGTTACGCCCTTGGAAAAGAGAGAGAACTTCAGAGCTTATGGCAGTAGAAAGAGGAATCTGAAGGAAACTAAAGAGCTGTTGGTGGGTGTTCTCAGCTCCATAAAGTGAGTGGCATGACTAACAGGGAGCCTTGGAGCTTCCGTCAGAGGAATCAGAATTGTGGGAAATGCGCAATAATTAACGCAGATTCACTTCCTTGGTGACTTCATTGTAGATACAGATCAGATGTGGGAAGAAATAACAGGCTTCTGACATGTAGAAACTTCAGCATTTAAGGAGGCTATATCGACCCTTAGAGTGCTGGTACTTTCCAGATTGAAGCAAATACACATGGATGATTGGTGAAAAATGTCCACTATATTCAATATTTGGTGTTAAGAACTTTAGCTCTATACTTGTTCGTGTGCGTGTGGGCTTATGAGGGCCAGCAGAGGCTTGAAGAAAGGAGAGATTCACAATGGCATCTTTAATGGCACAATTGAAGGGGCTCATTAGATCATAAATTCTTTTAATACCTCTTCTCTGAGAGTGACTCTTTTTAGAAAGACTGCTGCATTTTTAGTGTCCAAATCATCAGATTTCCTCAAATTGAAGTTCTATAATTGCTTGGCTACCTTGATTAAATATTGTAAGAATTCCAAATCTGCACTATTACTGTGACTGGCAGACATCCAATATTTCCGGGACTAGGTAATTTCAGGTACCATAGAGTAGAAACAAATAAATTTGAGTTCCATACTTTCCCTTACACTAATTTAGAGTTCTATTATCTAAGTTTATAAAGAACAAATCATGCCTGACACCCTTCATTGTTGTTTTTTATATATAAAGTGAATGCAGGAGTTATAACACATTTTGATTTGATTAAAACATTTGATATACTGCTTCACAAAATCTTATTTGAAAAATTAATTCAAGCTGTCTTGGATATGAGCTCTGTTGAATGGATTGAAAACTGGCTGGCAGGCTGCAAGCAAAGGGTCATGATGAACACCAATATATTGAATAGTGGCTCATGTCCAGTGGTGTGCCTGCGTTGGAGACTGATGATGCACATTGCTTTAATTAACATCAGGAGCTGGAGCTGATGTAGATGACACTAAAAGGCAAAGTGTTGGCAATACCAGGAAGGGGAGAAAAAATAATACACAGGGACCCAGAGAGGCTAGAAAAGGTTCAGGGAGTACAGGTCTGTCTCAGCTTACACGGGGGTTCCGTTCCACGGTTAGCACGTAAAGTGAAAACCGCGTATAGTCAAAATTACATTGAGTTCAATGGCGGGCGGAATCGCCCGCACTACAGGTACAGTATTAAAATTGTTTTTTTTTTTTGCCGACCTCGTAAAGCTGAAATCGCGCATGTTAAATGCGCGTAAGATGTGACAGACCTGTAACTAAAAAATGCTCAACCTGGAAAAATTATTTATAGTACCAACTGTGTGCTGATTATAGTGCCAACAGTAGGTATGTTGTCTTGCATACTACACAGTCCCATTGATTCCTAGGGGGACTACACAGGTGTATAAAGTTAAGCCTCAGGGGGTCTGCACAGACTAGGAAGGTAATAGTTCTCTATGTAGCACTAATGCAAGCAGCTTTTGTACTCTTGGGTACCTCTGTAATGACAAAGATGTTGACCAATAGGAAGGAATTCAGGGAAGAAAAATAGAAATAATTATGGAGCTACAATTAAAGGAATTAGCTTGCCCAAACAACAAAGGGAGACCCGATTGCCTTCTATAAATGGAGGGAACATCATGGAAAAGAGGAATTGTTCAGAGTAGCCTAGCATAAGAACTGAGAATAATAAGATTTAAATCAATTCACTTCTTTCCCCATGCCCTGCCATGGGAGTGAAGATCTATTGGGTCCCTCTTGCAGTCTGTTCTAGAGTTTACAGTTTCATGGTTAGAGGCTGGGTATTTTCAATAGAGGACCCATGCCTCTGAAAACTATACCTCCTACTATTTGAGCCTTAGTTTGGTAAGGCTAAGATGCAGGTGAGGCTTGTGTTTTTAATCAGGTTTTTGAATGCTTTAAAAAAATGAGTGTTTTTTTCCCCCTTGCTAACAAAGAGCAAATTCTGTGTTTTCGCTGATGTTAGCTGCTTTGGTGATGGTTAGGGGCCATCCAATTAGAAATCTCAATAAAAATTTCTATCAATTTTAAAGAAGTATTTTTGTGAAACAAATTCCATTTTATTTATTTTATTTGACCAAATCTAGCACCAACATACTGAGTAAAAGAAAATTTAGGATGACCATCAGGAAATTAATCTAGAAGGCAAGACACTGTTAAACTGTGAAATAGTCTCTCTCAAGTAAAATGATGAACCCTCATAACATCAGTTATTTATCAATAAGAAGGACAATACAGTGAAGAATATTCTGCAAATAACAATCCTGTGCTGGTGAAAGACTTACATTAGGAAAAGAGATGAACAAAAAGATAAAATAGGTCTCTTCGATCTCTCATTTTTATCAGCATGATTATGAAAATATTCTCATGTATGCCTAATGTATTTATTATATTACAGTGTCTCTTGTTGCTGACACTTGGGCTTAAAATTTTCTAACATGCAGAATGCAATTTGTGTTTTCTAGGCGGAACAGAATCCGAGGCTGAAGCTAGGCAAAAACAACACATCCGACTCCTGCAATCTAAATACCAGCAAAAGGTCAGGAGGAATACATGTAATTTTTAGTTTAATTTAGGAAATACTGTTATTGGGTTTTTTCCCCCTCTGAGGGCCGCTGTTCCATGTGTCTGTAAAATGAACTCCCTGTTTTTTGACAAAAGAAATAGAAGTCATGAGACTTCAAAAGAGAGACAAAGAAAAGGTGGACTTGAAAGACTTCACAGGAATGTAGAAAATGAGAAGACTGTTACATAAGTGTGTGTAAACAATGTTGCAGATCACTTCTAAAGTAATGAGGTTAATGATAATGCCACCAACATTGCCCTTCATATTTTCAACATGCTACATAAACAGTAACCAGTCAATCAACACAGCAACCCACCTTTGAGGGCTGTAGGTATTATCCTCATTATAAAGGGCATACATGCTTGTAAAGGTCAGTCATAAGAACGGCCATATGGGGTCAGACCAAAGGTCCATCTAGCCCTGTATCCTGTCTTCCAACAGTGGCCAATGCCAGGTGTCCCAGAGGGAATGAACACAACAGGCAATAATCAAGTGATCCATTCCCCTGTGGCACATTCCTACCTCCTGGCAAACAGAGGCTAGGGACCCATCCCTACCCATCCTGGCTAATAGCTATTGATGGACCTATCCTCCAGGAATTTATCTAGTTCTTTTTTGAATCCTATTATAGTCTTGGCCCTCACAACATCCTCTGGCAAGAAGTTCCACACACTGTGCGTTGTGTGGAAAAAATACTGCCTTTTGTTTGTTTTAAACCTGCTGCCTATTCATTTCATTTGGTGGCCCCTAGTTCTTGTATTATGAGAGAGTAAATAACACTTCCTTATTTACTTTCTATGCACCAGCCATGATATTATAGACCTCTATTATGTCTCCCCTTAGTCGTCTCTTCTCCAAGCTGAAAAGCCCCAGTCTTATTAATCTCTCCTCATACAGAAACCATTCCATACCCCTAATCATTTTTGTTGCCCTTTCCTGAACCTTTTCCAATTCCAATATATCTGTTTTGAGATGGGGTGACCACATCTGCACACAGTATTCAAGATGTGGGCATACCATGGATTTATATAGAGGCAATATGATATTTTCTGTCTTCTTATCTATCCCTTTCTTAATGATTCCCAACATTCTGTTCGCTTTTTTGACTGCTGCTGCACATTGAGTGAATGTTTTTCAGAGAACTATCCACAATGACTCCAAGATCTTTCTTGAGTGGTCACAGCTAATTTAGACCCCATCATTTTATATGTATAGTTGGGATTATGTTTTATCAACACTGAATTTCATCCACCATTTTGTTTCCCAGTCACCCAGTTCTGAGAGATCCTTTTATAGTTCTACGCAGTCTGCCTGGGACTTAACTATCTTGAGTAGTTTTGTATCATCTGCAAACTTTGCCACCTCACCTTTTTCCTGATCGTTTATGTATATGTTGAATAGGACTGGGCCCAGTACAGACCCCTGGGACCCAGTGTGGATGCTTGCATAACCACCTCCTGATAACCGATAGTTCAAAACTAACATCATGGATGAGCTATTGTACAGTTCATGTCTTTGTTCTCTAATTACAGTGAGGGGGCACACATGCTTGATTTTTTCTTTGTAACTTCATCAGAATCAAAATTTAGGGTTGGAAGAGGTACAATACAAAAGCCAAACTACATTGTCTCTGTATGTGTTCTTCCCCCGATACCATATAGCTGAAGAGAGAAGAATATGCAAGAATCAAGAAGGAGACTGAAGAAGCTGGAATCCTGACAATGAAAATGATTCAAAGAGAAAAGGTAAGACTTGTTTGAGTCTTCAATAGTCAAAATATCTCACTGGAACAGTGCTTTACCTGGATAAACCCTATGGGATGGATCCCTTGGCTCATGTAAATTGGCTATACTGATTTACACCAGCTGAGGATCTGGTCCTTCATCTGAAGTTTTGCATATCCCCTTAGATGAAATCTGGGCTAATGTTGTGCTGTGCTCACAAACTCATTTTGATTTCTGTGGCTCTAGTAGGGAAGCAGGTTGTTCTGGGTGCCATGCAAGCTGTTCGGTTACTTGAGTTGTATACCTAATGATTAGAAATAACTGTTCCCCCAAGAAGATGTGCAGAGCTGGAACCACTGTGGCTCCTAAGAGAGGAACCTGTTAAATTTCCAGAAGTACCTGTGACTTAGTCACCAGACCAGAATGCTGTGCCTATAGGACCATGGATCACCTACTGGCCTGGAAGTATACTCCATCATGCTAGCTTCAAAACAAGGTATATTGGAGGCCCAAATTGTAAACAAACCAGTTCTGGAGGTGGAGGGTGCACTGGAATATCCTTTTGTTTTGGCTGGTACATGTTGGTTTTTGTTTTGGTTGAGAACAGTAAGGATAACTCTGCTCTGATTCAGGGAATGTATCTATAGAGGTACATCATCTCTTCAAAAGGCTGAAGGACAGGTATTTTATATATTAAATAGAATGCTCACCATTGGCAGCTGTACAAAAATACCCTATTTTACCTGCCCTCTGGCTGTGTAGCGTGATGTGTTTGAATTTATGAAATGAAGATGGCTACCCTAGACCCTCCTCAACTGATGTTGAAAAGGGTTGTCCCATTGATGTAGATCAGTGGTTCCCAAACTGGGGTTTGTGAACCCCTGGTGGTTCACGAAATGTTAGAGGGTTCTCAGGGGAAAAAATTCCCTAATGGCGGAAAGAGCTGTTCCCAGGGATCCCGGACAGCACCGGGTCAGCAGCCTGGAGCCCCTGAACTTCCAAGAGCTAAGCAGATCAAAGCAAGCATATCTATCATACTGAGGAGATTTAAACTTCAAGACTCCTTATAAGAAATGGAAAGGGAGGTGGATTTTTTTTTTTTTTGCTGTTTTTAAAATTAAATAGGCAGGTAGTATTATTTTTAAAATTATTATGAAGAACAAGTTTAAGCTTTGTTGTAACGTGCGTTGTTTGCCTGGACTACTCAAGACCTGAATGCTTACGTAGGAGGAACTCTTTGAGTTGGCTTCTTAAATACCTTCATGCTGTTTCAAATCTGATACTCTTTGATGAAACATAGGAGCCTTGTCTCATAACAGGCTTATTCAAATTGATACAAGCTACGGAAGTGAGACCTTGGAAGAGTGTTGCTGTTTTCGTAATGTAATAAAAATAATGTAATTATAAATTTAATAATAAATAGTGTGTAATAAGTATGTCATAAAAACAAATTTTATATTTCCAAGATCACTGCTTTTATAATTTATACTCAGGTAAAGGAGAAAATCCCTGGAAATATTCATTTTTAGGAGGGGGTTCACGAGACTTGACATTTTAGTGAAAGGGGTTCACAGGTTGTTAAAGTTTGGGAACCACTGATGTAGATGATGACATTATGGCTTCATCTACAATGTCCACTGTAAGAGCAGAACTAAGGGTAAGAAGGCACAGAACAATGTTCTAATGCAGGGGTTCTCAAACTTTCTTGCACCACGACCCCCTTCTGACGACAAAAATTATTACATGACCCCAAGACAGGACCAAAGCCTGAGCCCACCTGAGCCCCTCCACCCTGTGCGGAAGGCCAAAGCCCAAGGGCTTTAGACCCAGGCAGGGGGCCTGTAACCTGAGCCCTGCCACCCAGTTATGAAGCCCTGGGGCAGTGGGGCTTGGGCTTTTGCCCTGGGCCCCAGCAAGTCTAAGTCAGCCCTGGTGACCCCATTAAAATGGGATTGTGACCCACTTTGGGGTCCCGACCCCCAGTTTGAGAACCGCTAATGCCTATGGCAAACTTCTGTAATGCTGCACTTTCAGATGTAAACCTGCAAATTCAGATGGAAATGCCTCCATACGCTGAGGTCATGGTGAAACCGTTTTTCCTTACAGTGGTGGTCACTTTTTCCACTGAAACTCCAGTGGCAAGTGGTATCCCTTCCTTCTTCCAAACTGCAAACTTTCAAACCTGTCCATTCTTCTGAAATGCAAACCTCCCCAAGTGGTAAGTGCAGACATGGTTTTGTTGGGAGGTATTTACTCCAATCTCGGGAGAACTTCAAAAGAAGTTGTGGAAGCTCAGGATGAAATCCAGGACCTATTGAAGCCTCAGAGTCCAGTTCTTAAATAACGCTATGTGGTCACATGTGGCCTCTAAGAGCCCATGTATTGTGGCACCCTATCTGCACATAAATGACCTATCAGCCACACTATCACTGATAATGTGCCTGGCAATGCTCACTGATATGCTATCGGGCCTACCTTCTATTGCTCTCTTCTATCTGCAGTCCTGCATCAGTTGTAATGCCAGCACTGCAGTATCAGAGTTCCTACTTGTCCATCATCTTACCGAGTTGTACTAGCTGACCAGCTTGAATGTCCCATCTGTATATGAGCCTTGGACCAAAATGTTTTATCAAGATGGTGTAAACACATGTAAAATAGCCCAAGATATAATTAGATTTTCCAACATGGCTGGATTAAACCATTATTTCCCATAAAAAATTGGAAACGTTTTCTGGGAAAATATTATCCGGGCCACCCTTTGCCCCCACCCCAAATCCCCATTGGGTGGGGATGTAAAGGTTATCTGTCTACTCAATGCCACCAGCCTCCATTCTTCTGGATACATTAGGGATTCAAAAGGCTGCCTGTAAGATTGCCTTGTGCCCATAATGATCCCTGTAGGTCCTTCTGTGGCTCTGCTCTGGAAAGCAGACTTCCACACTCCCTTTTCCAGTATGCAGGCTTCAACCTTTGCCTCTCTCTGCCAGGGACATCATTAGCTATGGGGTAAAAGGGCCAATTGTCCTCCCCCACCCCACCCCCCAAGATGTTAGACCCAATCTTTAAGAAAGCAATACTTGCTTAAATTTTCTCCCCATTCCTGATGCTATTTGGGACAGAGAATGTTCTATATGCTGACACAACTTCACACCCCTGATCCTCGGTCTCTGCTTCCCTCCAGAGGACGGGGATACGGTGTCTTTAAGAAACCCTTGGGAGACTAATTAGAACCACTTTTATGCAGATTACAGGAGACTTCAATTTAAAATACAAAATTAGTATGTGTCGACAGTTTACAGAAGCAAAAACAAACATAAAAATGTTGTAAAAAGATTAAAGAGACCTGTTTGGGAAACACAAAACCATCCCTTTCAAGCTATCCCCCCATCTTTCAGTCAAAAATAATTGCATGGCTAACTTTGTCACATAGTAGTGATCTCTTGGCTGTTGGACCTTCAAAGTCCTGAGGCAGATTCTATGCTGCTCTTTCAAGAGTCTAGGTTCCTCTGGGGGCTAATATGGCCGCTAGCATAAGTTATAGCAGCCTCTCCCCCACAACCCTCCCAGCAGATCCACAGGCCAAAATTTCCAGATTGCAAAGTGCTCTCGCTCCTGTACTAGGGATTGTGATGGGGTCAGTTTAGGGTTTTGTACACTGCCCCTGTGCAGGAAGAATGCCCCCTTAGTCTTCTGGAGCTATGTAAAGTGGTCAGAGGAGGAGCCAGAATTTGGGCCCATGATTCTAGACTATACTCAGCCTATCAGCTGAGAAAAGAATGTGAGGTCAGCCTAAAAGCATCTCAGTTGCAAGCCCCTTGCTTTTCAATAAGAGCATGTCACAGTTCCAGATATACATTAATATTTGATTTAAGATGGCCTCCTTTCTAAGGTCAGTCACTATACAAAAGGTAACTCCCTCCATTCTAGTACTGCTCAGTAGTTTATTTCACAGATGTTGCTTATCTACAGACTCTTCTACAAAGAAGCTCTTAGTCTTCCTGGTGACATCCTACAGCTGAATAAACCTTCATAAATAACCTTTCAGGTTTTTGTTGTTGTTTGAGATATGGTAGCACTTCGTTCAGAAGATAACATAACAATAAAGAATCTTCTAATGATAGGCCACTGATTGTGTCATGGAGGCACAGTTTAAGTTTTAAGGTCAAGTGGTAAAGACAGCTTAAGAATAATCTTCAGTCTAGAGATCAAAACTACTAGGCTCCCAGGGTTACTTCAGGAATTCTTGCGGTATTAAGTTGTCTATAATGGGGAATATAAAACTTGCAGTATTGGGGCCTTCAATGGCTACTCCTGGAACCTTTGAAAACTGCCATGAATATTTACAAACCCATGCACAAAAATCCCCCTGCTCCAGGCTTTTCTGTGAGCATTTATGATGGGGGAGGGGGAAAGGGAAACAAACTTTATTCACTCATTAAATATATTGAATTATTGTCCATGACAACTGGACAAGTTTCAAGTCTGCTGTAACTACAGTTATACCCAGAAAAAGTATTGATGTAGCAGTTTTGTTTTCCTACTTTTACAGTTTCCTGGCATTCACATCCACAGAATGTAAAATGTTTATAGGCCTTGTAGGTAGTAAAATTCTAAATAGTGATTTCGTTTAAAAGTGCAATATCATAGCAAATACCTCTACCATACAAACTGTTTATTTCCTAGAATTAAATTCATATTTTTAAAGCAAGTTGGGGAATCTTGCAAACCAAATAAGTAAATAGGTATCAAAGGGAACTTTAAAAATAATCAACTAGTCTGAAGATGTTTTTTGTAGCAACCTGGGGACTGGTGGGGATTTTGACTGAAATATATTAACATGCTGAATAATCCACCCTGTTTCGTAGAAAAGATCTGCAGTGCACTACAGAGCCACAGAAGGGTGTTGATTTGGCTTTTGCCCCCAACAATCTCAGCTCAGTTGCAGACACATCACTTATGATCTGAAGAAGAAATGGGGAAGGAAGGCAAGAGAGTAAAAATAAAGGGAATAAGCTTCCCAATTCTGCAGAACTTTGGCCCTGCTGAGTCAGACAGTGGAACAGTGTGGTGTTTTGTTTGTTTGTTTGCAAATGATATCTAATCTAGCTGAAAACTAGAAGAATTGCTAGCTGCACCTGCAGAGCATCAACTAGGTGCATGTCTTTTGATCAAAAGGAGGATTTCTATAAGATATGGGGCAGGGGGAGGGTTTCTGATTTTTTTCAGGCAAAGTCACTATTCATTTAATAAAAATAAATTGCATGACTGTTTGAAAGGAGATCCTGGCTAGCTAGCTGTTTCAGCAGGGGCATTTGGAACTTTCACAGCTGGAGAACTACTTTGCCATTCATGTTTGTTGGGAAAGAGCTACAAAATAATGTGTGATGGTTAGACATTGTGCTGAGATGCTCAAATAATAAAGAGGAGTTTGTGTAAGGATGATGCATCATAAATCAATGCTACTATGTATAGACACAACCTCTGTATGTGATACTGCTCAATGTCATCTCCTACCTTCTCTTGCTGCAGAGAATAATTCTTGTTCTGGGGAGGGAAAATAGAATCGTACACTCTCTTCTTATCCTTGCTACTGGGAGGCACAATAGGGTGCATAGGAGAAAGATGGATCTCAGTGTTTTCTACAGAATTGATTTGTTTGCCTGGTGTTCTCCTTGTTGTCTTCTGTCTATCAGCCTAGGCTAGGAATGATCATCAATCTTGGTTGTTGTACCTGTAATCCAGGCTAATGTGAGGAGCACAGATCAGCTCTGCAGACTCCCTGAGATTCTATATGGAATCTTCAAGACTGCTAATCAAGTACCGCTGAGCTATGTAAATCCCGCAAGCCCTTCCTCATTTCCCCTCACCACCCCGCCCCCCCCAATCAGCCTCCTCTTGTCTAGGTGATGATGCTGGAGCACTCGCTGAGAAACTTTAGCAGAGACCATCTGATATTAGTGAAGATGTCCATTTTCCATGTTTATGGATGTACCTAATCTGTAGGAATGGAGGGAATAGATGACCAGAGGCAGCATTCCTGGTGCCTTTTAAGGAGACTCTTACAATTCCAGATAGTGCTGAGCTTTATAGACTTCAAGTCTCAAAAGCCCACACAGGGGTTAGTTCCAGAAGCCCTTCAGAATGAGAACTTCCTCCTGATAGAAACTTAAGTTCACTTGAACTTTATTGTAGAGTCTTCAGAATAAAAATCCTGCAAAAGCTTCTGGGGGTGGGGAGAGGTAGATAAAGCTGAACTCATGCCATCAGTATATATGGTACAGGTGTAAAACCCTAAACAAGACATTCCCACCCATAGCTCAAAAACTTCTGAAAGCATCTGTTTCTGGAACAGTAAGGTTTCCTGAAATCAAACGCAGTATGATTGGGTCAGATCTGTTTTCTCTGTCTGGCATGTTCTGGTCTATAAGCTTGTTATTCCATTAGCATTTCCTGCACATATTCTAAAGTTACATAATTTGAATCTTTACACATTTAACTAACTGAAGTGAGAATACTATTGCATGTAACTAACTTTTTGCTGTGGGTATCTCTCTAAATAAGGTTCTTCATAAATGGCAGTTCTCTCCATTTAAAATAAAGAAAACAATATGGAATTAAATCTTGTCTTATCAATGTGCTCTGTATTTTGGTAACAAGTAACTGTACTAGCAGGCTTTTTTCATTTTTAGTATTTGCTGAAGCCAGGAATTTTGCAGCCTTTCTACACACATCTCTCCCAACATGTTTATCTACAGTACCACAGCTGTTCTAGTCCTGGCCCTCTTTGAAGAGAGAGTGCCAGTTGTGAAGTGCTTTTATGATGTTTGAGATCACTCTTTCATTTATGACCTAAGCAAGGATTTCAAGCTAAACTGATAGAGGTGAAAGGCTAGTGCAGTAGCCAATGGCCAATTAGTTCAAGCCCTATTCTGCATGGTAGTTATTGGAGAATCGTTGCTGCCTTTATCCATTGTAGTCCAATATTTCCTGCAGTTTCTATTTCAAACACAAAATCACTCTGATGTGACAAATCCCTGCTTTTCTGTATGAACAAAAATATGTCTGGAGGAGACGAACGTGGCTGGTGTTTCAGCCAATAGTGCCCTCTTGAGTCCTGCAATGCTAGGGAGTTTTCCATCATACTGGGGAGCCTTCCAACACCGCCAGTAAGATGGATTCACGACCATCTGGTGGTTAAATTCTTGAGACAATGGATCGGTTGTTGAAGTGAACAGTCCGTGTCCCTTTGGGAGGTCAGGGTGCCAACTTCCCTTTAAGAAGCATTATGTCCTTATTCATGGAAGCCCGCATAGGGTGACCAGATGTCCCGATTTTATAGGGACAGTCCCGATATTTGGGGCTTTTTTTAATATGGGCTTCTATTACCCCCCACACACCGCCTGTTCCGATTTTTCACACTTGCTATCTGGTCAACCTAAGCCTGCCTGTAATACCAATAATCTCTCTAATTGTCACTTTTGTGGTAGGTGGTGTTTGAAGCCACTCTGGCAATAGCTGGTGTGCTCCAATTTCCTCTGACACTGATCAGTCTTATTTTAGAGCCAGGTATGGCACGGATACTTCATCGATGAGGGATAAAAGTCATGTGTCCCTGTTGATTTTTCTGCATCCGTCAGCTACTCTTGATACATTTGACACTGAGACACAACTGTGGATTCCTGCAAGGATTAAAAAAAAAAGTTCCAGGTTGCACAAAATGTATCTGCCCATGTGAGGGGCTCTGCTTACATGGAGCACATTACTTCTGTGCCAAGCAATTTGCACAGGCTTCCTTTAAATGCACCCAGAAATGAATGGGTATTGGTTTTAACCTACCATAGAAACCTTAAATAGGTTGAATCTTGGCTACTTCATAGACCACCTTAGTCTCACTGTCATATTGCTGTTATTAACTGAGGCACCAGAGCTCAGTCTCTGGATTTTAATCATGAGGGTGCTGGAAACAAGATGTTTTTAGGGCATCTTCAACTGTGCATTTAACTTCCCCCTCAGTAGAATTCCTCAGAGCCCACGTTTGCTGACCTTCAGGTCTTGCAATAAGATCTGTCTGGTGTCCTGGCTTTTGTAGGGGGAGAGCTATCTAGCTGACTGAGGCCTGTGGAGGGAAGTTGTTTTGAGTTGCAGAAGTGGATACAAGTTTTATAAACACATTTCACACACGTAACCTAAAGTTGTACATACCCCTTTCCCCATCAGAACATTGGGTGGGTGCATTTTTGTAAATGTCAAAGTAGACTCTGGCCCAGGGGTTGGCAACCTCTGGCATGCGGCTCGCCAGGGTAAGCACCCTGGCAGGCCGGCCAGTTTGTTTACCTGCCGCGTCCGCAGGTTCGGCTGATTGCGGCTCCCACTGGCCGCAGTTCGCCGCTCCAGGCCAGTGGGGACTGCAGGAAGCAGCGTGGGCCGAGGGATGTGCTGGCCACGGCTTCCCGCCGCTCCCATTGGCCTGGAGCAGTGAACCACGGTCAGTGGGAGCCGCGATCGGCCAAACCTGCGGATACGGCAGGTAAACAAACTGGCCCGGCCTGCCAGGGTGCTTACCCTGGCGAGCCGCGTGCCAGAGGTTGCCGACCCCTGCTCTGGTCTCTTGTCTGCTTTTGATACCTGTATCAAGATACTTATTTTAATTGCTTTGCATTCTTTAATTCTGTATGCACCAGTATTTTTGTTCATTTCAGTACTTCTGCTTATAGTGTTTCATTCTGATATGCTTACATGAGCTAAGGGGGTAGCTTACTGAATGAGGATTTGATTTTTTTTTTCCCTTCAAAATCTGTCCCCAAGTTATTCCTACATCACTGTTGCACTTGCTCATTTAGTTACTGAGCCACTTACAAAATATGGTGCAATCGGCAGACATTAGACAGAAATGGCTTTACTCAGTGCAAGCTGAAGACTGATTTACCTACTGTAGTGATTTGTTTCACAAGCCTCCTCCAAACAGTCTTTCATTAGCCATATATATTAAAAGGGGGGAAAAAACCCTGAATTCAGCTAAGGCAAAGTAACTGTCTGATCAGATCTCAGTACCTGTTTGTCCAATACTTTTCCATCATTTTGAAAATTAGGGATAGTTGTCTGGTCTGCTGTAACAGTGCCTGTGGTGTGAAAACTTAATGTTTCACCAAACAGGCATCTGACAATTTAAAAATATAGCAGGATTGAAATGAAAATTTGGAACGCTTGATTTGTGCTTAAAATACAGTGAAGTGTCTTAACTAGTCATCCAGAGACCACATGTTGCACAAAACTTGGCTACTTACCTTTTTCACTGGAATTAATTTAGAACTCTATATTTCCTCTGTGCTGCTGCAAAGTTCTTTTTTTTTTTTTTTTCATTTGGTTTTTTCCTTCAAAATTTTATACTGCTTACTTTTAAAGCCCTCCCAGACCAGCTTTATGCTACTGGCTTCTAAATGTTATATGTAGTTTTAGATTGGAGATCCTATATTATATTATTTGTGCTACTGAATGTACTATGGATTTTCTTGGTGCCAGAATTTCAGTTGACACTCTCAGTGGGTGTAGTATTTAAGGATTTGTCTACATGAGGAAATTGACTGGAGTAGTTATCACAGAATAAACTGTTGCAGAACCACTACCTATGGGGCTGCTCTATTCTGGAATAAGTTCTTTTATTCTGGAACAATTAATGCAATTCCAAAGCAGAGTAATTATTCTGGAATAAAATAAAGGTTTTTAATTCAAGAATGACGCTAACATGGGGAGCTGTTATGGAATAGCTTATTCAGCAGTAGCTATTCCAGTCAATTTCCCCATGCAGAGGAGTCCTGAGTACAGTAAGAGCACACATGGGGGGTGTGTGTGTGTGTGTGTGTGTGTGTGTGCGCGCATGCCTTCCCCTCCGCCCCATTATCTGCATAGGTTCAGCTTCAGCCAGAATTTGGCCTTAAGAAGCCAAAAATCTGATTTCCATATGTATGTGCATACATTTGCATTTCAGATCTCTTACGAACTCACTTTTTTGCAGTGATCTGCATGCACAAATTGGTTTTGTACCAGCAAATGGGCTAGATTCTATTCTGTTGACTTTGACTCATTTGCACTGTCAGAATCTAGGTGCAGCTTTCAGCTGAGAATTCCTCTGGTTGGCATGCATTGTCGGCTGCTATAAGCCAGCAGTGCTAGTTCCTAGAGAGGAAGGATAGTCCCGGGGTTAGGGAACTAGACTCAGAGGTCCTTGGTTCAATTCCCTGCCCTGCTACGTGCTTCCTCTGGGATCTTGTGCAAGACACTCAGTCTCTCTGTCTCTGTTCCCCATCTGTATAATAGGGATACTAGCACTTCCATACCTGACAGCGGTGTTGAGGATAAACAGTATGGAAACACCACCCCCGCATCTCGAAGGATGGAACACATTCTCAAAGCAACTTCAAGGAAACATACACCAATTAATTTATTGTAGTGATAACCTGATTTAGTGGCTGCAGAATTAGGAAGCGTAACTAGGTCCCTGATGGTGGCTTCACTCCCACACCAAGCAGATCTTTGCCAGGAGAAAATCTGACCTATTATACTGATTTTTTTTTTTTGTACTTGTTTAATTAGTCTGTTGACCCTGCTGCCAGGAGGTATTTGACTATTGGTCTGTTTTTAAGAGTACAGTCTAGGCTGAACCCTCTTTAAAATATTTTCCCTGTGATTTGGGCTGTTATATGCTTGGGTCTGAAATCTAATGGATTATTAAAACAAAAATAAGTAGTGAAAACATTCATTTCTCACTTAATTCTTAATCTCTTCAATTTTGCAGGCTGATAAACTGGAAGAAAAAAGAAGGCAACAAGAAAAGCAAAGAAGAGAAATGTTTAATGAAGATCACTATTTGTAAGTAAAATTTTAAATCTGACTACCTAAGTCTGAAAGAGGTCATAATCACTTTGTAGGCATAGGTGGTAACTACAGATTCCAGATGACAAGCAGATGAAGTAATTCTTCCAGCAATGGCATCTGGGCTCTTGGCTCCAGGCTGTTGTTCTGAAGCTGACCCTCTGCCTGTCACATGGTTAGGCTTCAGTGGCTAGGATATGTCCTTTTCTTCCTCAGATATGTTCCTCTGGTTTATCTACATTCTCCAGAATTTCCAATGTTTCCATCGTTGGAGAATGGCTTTTGTATTGACTATTCCTCAGCTAAATGTTTGTTTTTCTTATATCATTGTCAGTACAGAATATTTATTTTTTTAAAATCCAAGAAAAAAGGCTGTTGGGTAACTTTATAAAAGAGAGGCTCTGTAACCTAATTGTTTCTGTGAATAAAATCTACTGAAAGACTACCAAGATACCATGGTAATGGGTGCTTTTACAAATGCATTGCTAAATGGAAAAATCTACTGGTATAGCAGTGCAGCAGTAAAAACATAGTTACAGGTTAAATCTTACTCTGAACCATAATTTTCACTTGCTTACAACTTTCTCAATGCCTCTTGTTGTCAGACATTTCTCAAGTTTGGTTGCAACCCAAAACTGCTTAGTGTGTTTCTGAAAGTTTGAACAAATTCCACTATTCTTTATTATGCAGAAATGGGAGAGAAGCTTTAAAAATGGCCCAGTATCACCTTTGTGGGCAGCTAATGGGTTTGTTTTAAGATTTCCTACTAGGTGCAAAGGTATTCCTAAATAGTAATTTGTCTTGTATG
>NW_020664369.1:3382466-3460102 GCF_002925995.2 Terrapene triunguis
TATTTAAGCAAAATCTATTGCATAGTGTAAGATAATGGTATCTTCCCAAACACATACTTGTTAAAAGAATCTGCTACCATGCAGAATATAAGGAACCTGGGAAAATAATAAATTCATCATTGAATAATGTAGTGATAATACTTTCAGGATACTTTTTGTACTGTGTTGCACATTAACTCCACTGAGTAATGTGAAGATACGTGTGACATCTCATCTTATGACATTAACTCAGGTTACTGTATCACCTTTTCTAAACCCATTTGAGATAGGCTTGGAGGAAAAGTGCTATGTATAAAGCACAGAATATTATTACTCTTGGGCCTGATCCTGCCTATATTTATGTACAAAATGGGAGTTCAGAATGTTAACACCTTATTTGCCGCTAACCATGAGGTTGCAATCTCTCTCTCTCTCTCAGTAAGTGTTCATTGGAATAGTTAATCATCCATCACTATGTACTCATAGACTTTTTAAGGTCAGAAGAGACCATCGTAATCATCTAGTCTGACCTCCTGCACAGTAAAGGACACAGAACCTCAAGCACCCACTCCTGAAATAGATCTCTAACCTCTGGCTGACTTACTGAAGTCCTCAAATCATGCTTTAAAGACTTCAAGTTACCATTTACACTAGTTTAAACCTGCAAGTGACCCGCGCCCCATGTCATAGAAGAAAGCGTAAGTCCCCCATGGTCTCTGCCAATCTGACCAGGGGGAAAATTCTTTCCCTACCCCAAATATGACGATCAGTTAGACCATGAGCATATGGGCAAGATCCACCAGGCAGATACCTGGGAAATAATTCTCTATAGTAACTCAGAGCTCATCACATCTAGTGTCCTATCTCCAGCTGTTGGGGATTTTTGCTACTGGCACTTGCCATTGGGCCACCTGCCATTGTAGGCAATCTCATGATACCATCCCCTCCAGAAACTTATCAAGCTCAGTTTTGAAGCCAGTTTTTGCCCCTACTGCTTCCTTTGGAAGGCTGTTCCAGAACTTCAGTCCTCTAATGGTTAGAAACCTTCACCTAATTTAAAGCCTAAACTTGTTGATGGCCAGTTTATATCCATTTGTTCTTGTGTCCACATTGGCACTTAACTCTTTTCTCTCCCAGGTATTTATTTAAATTATCCCTCTGATGTATTTATAGAGCGCAATCGTATCTCCCCCCTCAGCCTTCTTCTGGTTAGGCTAAACAAGCCTAGCTCTCTGAGTCTCCTCTCATAATTTAGGTTTTCAATTCATCAGATTATTTTAGAACCCCTTCTCTGCACCTGTTCCAGTTTGAATTCCTCTTTCTTAAACATGGGACACCAGAATTGCACACATTATTCCAGATGAGGTCTCACCAGTGCCTTGTATAATGGTAGTAACACTTCCCTGTCTCTACTGGAAATACCTCGCCTTATGCATCCTAAGATTGCATTAGCCTTTTTCACAGCCACGTCACATTGGCAGCTCATAGTCATCCTGTAATCCACCAGTACACCCAGGTCTTTCTCCTCCTCTGTCACTTCCAACTGATAAATCCCCAGCTTATAATAAAAATCCTTGTTGTTAGTCCCTAAATGCATGACTTTGCACTGTTACATTTCATCCCATTCTATTATTCCAGTTTACAAAGTCATCCAGATCTTTTTGTATGATATTCCGGTCCTCCTCGGTATTGGCAAAACCTCCCAACTTTGTGTCATCTGCAAATTTTACTAGCGCACACTCACTTTTTGTGCCAAAGTCAGTAATAAAAATGTTAAATAAGGTCGGCACACACAAAAATAAAAAACAAACACCAGAATACCTCCCACCCCCAAACTCCCCTTACAAATTCCCACTCAGTCTCCCCTGTTTACAGCTCTGTTTGCTTCACTTGTGCCATTGGCTGACTATTTGGCTGCCTTTCTAGGCCCCCTAATCAGGACTCTGCTTCTCTCAGTGCACACTGCCCCCTACCAGCCCCTACAAACTGAAAGAAAAATACCACACAACATCCACAAAAAACTCACTCCCTGTACCTAAGTGTACTGGTGGGAATAGTGAGCATGTTGCAGAATCTTGCATTGTGGATCTGTTCCAAACAGTAGGCGGGGTTAGACCAACAGTCTCTCCACTGACATTAGCATCTCCCACTGCAATGAAGTCTTTTTCTAGCTTGCTGAAAAGATCAAATTAGTGTGTGGTTTATTTTTATTTTTTCTCCCAGTGGCATTGCCAACTCCAGGAAGCCATGTTAGAGCAGAATGAGGTGGTCTCTTCACATTCTTTGGATGTTTTGTACAGATGGAGGCACTGCTTGCATCAAACTCTGTAAAGAAGTCCTAGCTTCTTATTTGGTCTAGAAAGGTGCATGTGGCTCTAGCCTGACTCACTGTATCTGTTGTGCAGTGCAGGGCATCTGGAGTACTGTGTCCAATTTTGGTCACTGCTGTATAGAAAAAATGTAGAGAAACTGGAAAGGATCCAGAGGCACATGACCAAGATGTTCAAAGAGATGGAATGCCAGCCATATCTGAAGGAACTTGGTATGTTTAGTTTAGAAAAGAGGTGATTGGGGGGGGGGGACATGACAGCGGTCTTCAAATATTTGAAAGGCTGCCATAAAAAAGATGGAGAAAAATTGTTCTCTTTTGCCACAGTGTAGGACAAGGCACAATGAATTCAAACTATAGCATAGCAGATTTAATCTGAATATTGAGGCTACGTCTTCACTACGGGGGGGGGGTCGATTTAAGATACGCAAATTCAGCTACGCGAATAGCGTAGCTGAATTCGACGTATCGCAGCCGACTTACCCCGCTGTAGGGACGGTGGCAAAATCGACCTCTGCGGCTTCCTGTCGACGGCGCTTACTCCCACCTTCGCTGGTGGAGTAAGAGCGTCGATTCGGGGATCAAATGTCGCGTCCCGATGGGACGCGATAAATCGATCCCCGAGAGGTCAATTTCTACCCGCCGATTCAGGCGGGTAGTGTAGACCTAGCCTCAGGAAAAACGTCCTAACTGTAAGAACAGTAGGACAATGAAACAGACTATCTAGGGAAGTCATGGAATTGCCTTCACTGGAAGTTTTCAAAAAGAGGCTGGGTAGCCATCTGTCTTGGATGGTTTAGACACAACAAATATGGCATCATGGCAGGGGGTTAGACTAGACCCTTGCGGTCCCTTCTAACCCTATAATTCTAAGACGCAGAGAGTAAGGTCCAGATCCTCAAGGGTATTTATGCTCCTAACTTCCATTCATTTCAATGGAAGTTAGGAACCTAAATATCTTAGGTCAAGATCCTCAAAGTGACTTGCCCAGGGTCACGCAAGGAGTTTATGGCAGAGCCAGGAATTAAAGCCCAGTTTCCTGAGTTTCAGGTCTGTGTCTAACTACAAGAATATCCTTCAATTCATAATGGGTGACCGTTAGTTTAGAGGCTGCCTCTCATGGTGACTGGCAATGCCAGCTGCATGAGCCTGAATAATATGGTACAATGTAATACCACCTTTTCACAAAATTAAGCCCAATGTGGTGTTTTCATTCACTCTTTTATATGGTTTCCTGGTACCTCAGTGTTGGGTGCTTTGGAAAGTGGATGGACAGGCTGATCTGTTAGTATAAATAGGCAGAAATATAACACAGCTTGAAAGATAGCAGCTCTTTTACATAGCCAGGTACACATCCAATAACTACTCAATAATGCAGAGTTAGAAAAAACTGGTGGAGGAAACGTAGATGATTTTGAAGGCTTCATTCTTATTTATGGATGCCAGACAGTATAACTGTGGCATACATGTATGCTCAATATATTGTGTTAAGAATTTAGAGCTTCAAATGCAGCATTTGCCCGAATACCATAAGGTGAATATTCCAAATATAGTGCCTGAATTTCACCACCACAAGCTCTATTCACTAACCTGCCAAAGCAGTCTATTCAAAAGTCATAAAACAAAGAAAATAAAATATGAACCAAAATAGGATTTATTTATTTTATTGTACAAGACAACTCCTAATGTCCTTGCCAGTTCTCAGGGCTCTGTGATATGTGGTTCAAACAGCAGGCCAGTAACAAATTTTCCTCACAGAAGTGCAAACCCAGACCTGACCAGACTGTAAATAAAGGCTACTAAAGAGATAGTCACAGACACTGCAAAAACTGCTTTCAGCCTTGAGAATCTTTTGTTTGCTCTCTTTCACCACAGTCTTCTTCACTTTGTTCATTTGCTCCTGATTATTTTAAGCATTGTCAATTATTTAGCTAACAGGCAGAAAACTAGGCTTTTATAGACATCCAAAGGGACTCTCCTGAGTGTAATAATGAAGGCAGTTTATTGAACGCCTGTGAGGTTGCTTTCTAATTGTACACATTAATCTGCCCGTGCAAGCTGGCTGAAAATATAGAAGCAGATTGCATGTGCAGATGGAACGCACACAATGGTTTGTACGGAGAGACCTCGGCAATAAAGTTTTTCAAAATTGTCCTTTCCTTGAAAACTGGATTTATGCTGACTATTACAAATAATAAATGAAATAAATAACTTTTCCTATATTCGTTTTGCTGTCTCCCCCACCCCCCCCCTGCTATTTCAGATCACTGGGGGGAATGGACCCTAAACCATTAAATTAATACAAGGGTTGACTATTTAAAAAAAAAATAAGTTGGTGGAAAAGAGAATTGGTGGGGGGATGCTATTTTATTATATTTATCTTTTTAATTCTATACGTTGCTAGCCTGACACTAAAAGTGAGAGAGTGCCACATTGTTGATAGAAGTAGTATTTAGAATTTAAACTGTCAATATACAATGGCTACATTTAGGAATATTATTCCATCTGAAGATACTGTAATCTGAACAGCAGAATAGAGGTAACAGGCCCTATTTTGCCTTTAGATGTCTGTATGATTGCCGAAGAAGTCAATGGGAGCTTTGTGAATTTGGGGTCAGATTTTGGCATGCAGTTACTGAAAAAGGGCTTAGTGGTAAGATTCTTCAGTGGGGTGGTGAGCACCCTCTCCTTCCATTAAAGGGCACGGAGAATGCTTTCAGCACCTTGCAGGACTGAGTGGGTGTTTTGGTCATGTCCACTTCACCTAATAGCTTTCCAACAAAAGATGATTGCAGGCACATGCATCTGGTCATAACAGCGTGCTTGCAGGGTTTCCAATTTTTTGTTAAACCCAGCACAAAGCCTATGGGATAAATTCACTTCTGTAGCAGGAGTAGAGTGTAGGGGAGACAACTGCATGTTCTGAACCTATGGGAGCAGCTACACCTGAGGGCAGATCCACTGCCACGGAAGGCAGTGATGGCAGTCTCCTGCCTCCCGTGGTGGGAGAAGATGGATATCACAGTGCCACCTCCTGTAGTGGCACTGCTGAAGGATACTTTTTAAGGGGAAGGACCAAATTAGTACCACACTACTGGGTCTCACTACTTCATCCAAGATTACTGGGAATTAAAAGAAATTGGGGGAGGGTAATATTCTCCTGTGTCAATTGTCTATCTCAGGGGTCGGCAACCTACGGCACGTGAGCTGATTTTGAGTGGCACGCGGCCTGCCCGGTGAAAGGAGGAGGAGGGGCGGAGGGGCCGGAAAGCGCCACGCTGGGGGAAGAAGCGGGGGAGGAGGGAAGCTTGGCTGCCGCAGGACCAAGCTTCTGCCTCCTGCCCTGGCAGGGGAGAGCGGGGGGTCCCGGCCCCAGGGGAGAGCGGGGGGTCCCGGCCCACCGCTCTCCCCTGCGGGGGCAGGAGGCAGAAGCTTGGTCCTGCAGCAGCCAAGCTTCCCCCCTCCCCCGCTTCTTCCCACAGCTTGGTGCGTTCTGGCTCCTCCTCCCCCTCCCTCTCCCTGCTGGCGATGGCCCTTGCGAGGGGGAGGGGGAGCGGAGCAGAGCCGAGCGGCAGCGTGCTCGCTGCTCCGTAGAGCAGGCAGAGAGAGGTAGGGACAGAGCCTGGGGGAAGGGGGCATATCCCTCCCAGCCCCCTGCCATGAGCTGCTCAGGGCAGGGGGCTGGGAGCACCCCCACGAGCCGAGCACCACAGCCCTCTGCCCTGCACCCCCCACACCCCTCCAGCCCTCTGTCCTGACCTCGAGTCGCCCCCAACACCCAGCCTTCTGCGCTGCACCTCCACACCCCCCCCAGACTTATAGAGAGAGACCTTCTAAAAAACGTAAACATGTATTACCGGCACATGAAACCTTAAATTAAAGTGAATAAATGAAGACTCGGCACACCACTTCTGAAAGGTTGCCTACCCCTGGTCTATATTGTAGTTGGTCAGTTTGCTGTGTGAGAGACCTACACAGAAAAGCGGGGGAGGAAGAATTAGAAAACTGTTCAAAAGCCACAAATTGGCAGAAAACTTGGTTAGCTGAAAAAACGTGTAACTGCTCAAGCACTCAGTGGCTTCAGCTGGAGTGGAGTTAGAGCAACTCTAATCATTCATGAAAACCCCAACCTTAAAGTCGAGCTATGGCTCCATTGGAGGCCTCTTTCCCCATGTCTCTTAAAGTAGGCTCCCTGGGAGAGTCAGTGAATCAGTACAACTCCCATCTGGCCTGGTCCTATTCTGGGCTTGGCTCAGCCCCATTTCAGAGCTGCAGCAGTACTAATTCCAGCTGCCCCAGTGGGGCAAAGTGTGCAGGCAGCTTCCATGGCTGAGCTCTCATTGCTGGTGGATTTTCTGTTGCATGAGATCACAACTTCGGTTTCACCAGCCATGAATAAAGCCTCTAAGGGAACTAGACTAAGCATGTTGATTCTGATGGGCAATGCAGGAAACTGTGTATGTATATAAGAATTTAGCTGTATAGTGGTGGTATCTGGAATGAAACTTAAATATGTGATTACAAGAAGTCCCATTATTACATGGTAAAGGCCAGATAAGAAATGTTCATGCAGGCCAGGAAAAAATATCTAGAACACTATTCATGGGGGACTTTAACTACTCTCCAGTTGGACCGGAAGAGAAATTGTAGAATGAGTAGGACAAGCATTGTAAAATGACAGAGCAGGCATATAATCTGATAGCTGTTCCCCTTGTTCTTCCACAGACATTCCTACTGTCTTGGTACCCCATTGTTATTTTATGTCTCCAATTGGCATGCAGGCTTCTCTGGTCAGGGATCATGTATTTTATCTGTTCTGAGAGAGATCTAGCACGCCTTGGGATGCTGTTAGAATAATGGAATACAGCTGTATTGCTGGAGACCCCACAGTCTGAGCAGGCAATGAGTTCAGAAGCTGTTTTGTTTGTTAATAAAAAGGTATGATTTTGAAAAAACGAAGGTAGAGATTACTGAAAATCATAGGGAGAAATAAATCCTAGCATTAGATCTGTGATGGATGCGAAGGTATTGTGCAGAACAAATATACCAGCTTTTAAAAAATAGATAATGGTATCTTACTCTCCACTGATTAGAGCAACAATATTAATAGTGATTAGTTTCATTCAGAAGTAACAATTAAAAATACAATAGAAGGGTGTTTTTTTGTTTTTTTGTTTTTTTTGTTTTTTATTTAGATACAGACAAATATTTTAACATAGCTCTGCAAAGTGTTGCCCATGGAGGCTTTTTCATAGGAGTTTAAAATATCCCACTTAAAAAAACAAACAAACAAACAATCATTGTAAAGGGCAGGTAAGGAAACTTGTGCCCAGGCTGAAAAATGTAGTGACAGCTTTTCAGGGCATCTTACCACCAGACAAGGTGCCCAATTCAGCATCCTTATTTCATACACTGAATCATTAAATATGCACTTACTCACAGGCTTTTCAAGATTGGGTCCTTTGTTGTCACCTCTTTAACTATCGGATCTACAATGACATATAAATGATTAAAGCAACAGAGGTGCATCTGAAGAAGTGAGGTTCTTACCCACGAAAGCTTATGCTCCCAATACTTCTGTTAGTCTTAAAGGTGCCACAGAACCCCCTGTTGCTTTTTACAGATTCAGACTAACACGGCTACCCCTCTGATATAAATGATTAATCACAATAAAATAAAAGGAGTTGTCAAGAACTGTACTCCGTGATTGTCATGTTCCTGTACCAGATATTGACTGGCTAAAGAGGTTGTTTATATACACATACCAGCTGTGGTCATCATATGATCTTTGAATGCTCTGCCTGGTATGGCTGTGGTTCTTTTAAATAAGGTATTTTTACACACAGCACCACCTAGTGGCTGAAGAATATAATAGTTTAGCATTCCATTTCATCCCCTTTAAATTCTACATTCCTACCATTTACACTATCACGTTGTCTTTGAAGTTCAATATGGATCAGTCTGTTAACTGTGTCTGAATCTTACTGGTTTTCTAATTACATGACCCAAACGCATAATAACTTGGTCATCCATTAGTTGTAACGACTGGCTGAGGTCAGTTTGGAATCCTTGAGACTTCGTTATCTTGTTCTGCATCTGCTGTCTGTGGGGTTTGCTCTGTTGATTGATCTTTCTGAGGAACAAACTGTAGATGTTAGTGGTTTCTGTTGAATGCGCCACTTGGTCTCGTTCACATATGGTCTGGGCGCTGAATTATTTTTCTTTACGACAGCTGGATTTGGCCATCCTTTTTCTCCAACCATCCAATCTGACATGATCTTGATCACCAGGTTCTAGACCTGGCAGCTGTTTGAGTGTTGTCTGTTTGCTTGTAAAAGTGTTCATAGGCTTTTTGCCTTTTGAGACAGATTCTAACTTTGGAAAAGAACAGTAGTTCTGAATTGTCTTCCCATTGAGAGTTGTGCTGGACTATATCCAAGAGCTGATATTGGTGTTGATGTGCAACTCAGAAAAGCAAGGAATGGATCTTCTTGCTGCAAGATTTTCTTGGCTGTCTATACAAGCTCTCTCAGCTTCTCCATTCACTTGTGGGTAATGTGGACTGCTAGTAATATGAATAAAATCACATTTCATTCAGAATGACTTAAATTTTGCCACAGTGAATTGTGGTCCATTGTCTGTCTATCATGAGTTGTTCTGGAAACTGAAGTGAACAAAAGTGCACTTCAGTTTCTCGATAAGACTGTGACGTTTGGTCTTTCAAATATATTATTTCTTTATATCTGGAAAAATAGTCCACAATAACTAGGTCAACCAGTCTTTTGAATTTGCATAAATCTGGATCTAGTCTCTTCCAAGATCTCTCTGGTAGAGGTGTGTGTACACTGACTGATCCAGAATTGTCACTTACGTTGATTTTTCACTTGATCTCCTTTCAAAAGTCCAATATCATCAAATCCTCCACAGAGTTCTTTCTCCTTTGTTACTAGGCCCATCATGGCTGCTACACTCCAGCTGAGAAGGTTGTTGGTCTTTGCTCCTTTGATCACATTCACTCTGAATGCATAGCTTTTTGTCTTTTTGTAAGTTGTTTCTGTGGTGAACTGGCCCATGCAGTTCGGAATAGCTCCAGGGCCAGCCAGAGCTTTTTCAGACTTAAGCTCTGGGAGGGCTTGAAAGTGACTGTACGTCCCTTCTGAGATGACTGTGACACCAGCTCCCAAATCACTTTTAGAGTCAATAGTCTTGCTATGAATATTCAGTTTCACTCTCCAGGCAAGCTCTGTCATCCTAAGTGAGTGATCCCAGAAACAGTGGCTCTTGATTGTCTGTCTGTAATATGAGTCAACTTCCTGACCATTATGGTGCGGCAAACAAAGGTACAAAATGTCCATATTTCATGCATGTATTACATCATGCTCCTCTGGTTGGACATGCATCCTCTCTTGGGATATAACTTTTTCCACACCTTGTGCACATAGGCTGGAATTTGTCTCTCATAGCCTAGGAGCTCTCTCCTTGCCGCAGAGGTTTTATTATAGTAACTTTTCACATGCAAGTGTCTGTTTATAGCGTCTAAGCCGGTTTCAGGTTTTTCAAGTTGCTCCTGCCTTTTGTTCTGTTGCTTGATTGATTCTGAGTGCTTTGCTATCTATATAGCCTGCGCTAAGGTCACATCTCTCTTCAATTGTAGCTGTTGTGAAAGGTTTTTATCTGTAAGCCCAATAACCATCATGTTTTATATTTTCCCAAAATCAGTTTTCTGCCAATGTATGCAGAGCTCTTATAAAACATTCAACATTTCCCCCTGGTTCTTGAATTCTCAGGTGAAAACATACTCCTTCATAAACCATATTTCTCTGAGGTATAAAATATGCATCAAACATAGCCAGAACTCTTTCCTAGTCATCTTTGTGGCTGTCCTCATTAAAGTCAAAGGATTTAAAGATATGGTCTGCCAGCTTCCCCATAACATAAATTAAAGAAGATACCTGTATATTTCCAGTTTCTTTGTGAAGCTTGGTAGCAATGCAAAATCTTGCAAAATAATGTTTCCAGTCTGTCCATTCTGGAGTTTGTCAAAGTTGAAGTTGTCTGGAGCACTGAAGACTGGCATGTTGATGAGATCCTGCAACCGTTGTTGCTATTTTTCTTTAGTTTCTGTTCTTCGTTTACTCCTGACACCATGTCATGTGCTTCTGTACCAGATATGGACTGGCTACAGAGCTTGCTTATACACACCAGATGTGTTTATCATAAGATCCTTTAATGTTCTGCCAGTTATGGCTGAGGTTAGCTTACATAAGGTATTTTTACACACTACCACCTGGTGGCTGAACAGTATAATAGTTTAACATTCCATTACAATGATGACTAGGAATTTTAGGCCTTGATGCTGCAGTCAGATCAGAGTTTAGAGGTCTGCCAATATTGATCCAGTTGTAGGACTGGGGCCTAAATCTCTTGTAGATCATGATTTTGTTGGGAGTACCAACAGTATGCTGAAAATTCAATGGACTTTATTACACTGCTTTCTATAATCCCGCCTCTGACTAGAAATTATAGGGTTTTTTATTAGTTTTCAAAAAATTACATAGAATGATATTTAAAATTACTCTTTGTACAGTTTGAAGATGAGGAATCTGACAGGGCCTGCAATAAGCATGCATGCTTGTGTGTGTCTTGCAGTAGAAACTTTCATTTTGAGCACACAGCACTGGGTAATATGATAGCATATATTGTGCAAATACAAAGGCATTGCACTTCTGTGACTTGTGTTACAGTTACACAGAATTCTGTGTTGCTGTATGTGATCCTGAATTTCTTTCTAACACTTGTTTTAAAAGCAGCTCAGTTTAGTTTCTTTCAAAAGGTATTTTCTTTTCTATACCGTTATGCTGAGGATTGTGACCTTGACTGTGGCTTAAAGCCACAGCCTTGGGTTAGGAGCTACTAGTATGGAAGCGTTACCATCTCAGCGGGAGCTCTGGGACTGCCACCACTGTAATGGCTGCACGTGTGGGAGGCTGGCTCTGGCTCTGTGCCATTTCTGCAGGGAGATGAATGCCTCCTGAGCTGCTAAACTATGCATCAGGGAGGTCCCATTCAGGTCTCAACTGAACTGTTGTACTAATGGCATTTTTTAATTTTGTTTTTTCCCCACATTAAGAACCTCTAAACTATGGTTTCCTTTTGTATCAATTTACTATGAACTCTGGACACACTCTCTCCTTCAGCTGACATCAGCTCCCTCATTTCACCCAAAGGGACTCTCTTAGGACCAGCACTTATTAGATTTTTGTAGAAATAAGCTTTTCAAAGACTGAAACCAATAAGCATTTCTAGGAATTTTTAAATTATTCCAGTGGAAACAGTTTTTAAAAACCAACTCACCCTACCTGTGGTATCAGCAGCACCCCAAAATGCAGTGTTCTGTAAGTGCATGGGACCCTGAAAGTAAAATTGATTAGAAATATCAAGGGAGGTTGATCAGATAAGCTTTGGCATTTCTCCCGGCTTGAGAAGTAAAAATGAAGTAATCAAATTCGTAAGTCAAATTCATTCTTGCTGTCTATGAAATCTCTTACATTGAATAATCTAACGTTGCTTGTTACAGATATAAGAATTTTGTAAGGATTTTTTATTTTTGTGGTTGGTTGGTTGTGTCACCATGCCTCCGTGGGTCACCACTGCGAATACCAAATTCAGGACAAACTGCCGAGAAATAGGGCAGATATCCCCCCTAAACTGGTGGTTATTCTCCCATAAGATACACCAAACCAGCAACAAAAGTAAACTTCAGTTTCATCACACTGGCTAAGCAGTTTCCTCTAGGCATTCCAGTCCTTGTATCACCACCAAAAACACTAGACTTAAAGATGAGTGGTTATTTAAAACCAGTTTCATCAAATAAAATGTTCTTCTGATCCCAAAGGACCAGCCACGTACCCAGGCCAATATACAACTCAGATCTTACCGAATAATCATGCTGTTGCCAATCCTTTAGTATCTAAAATCTAAAGGTTTATTTATAAAAAGAAAGAAAGGTGAGAGTTAAAATTGGTTAAAGGAATCAAATACATACAATAATTGCAAAGTTCTTGGTTCAGGCTTGTAGCAGTGATGGAATAAACTGCTGGCTTAAATCAAGTCTCTGGTTGCTTCCAAATCATTGGAAGGTCCTCAGTCCTTTGGTTGGAATGCTCCCAATAGTATAAGTTCATAGTCCAGAGCTTTGAGCAGGAAAGAGGCAAAATGGAGATGTTTCCAGGGCCTTATAGCTTCTGCCATGTGGAAGGAAACCCATTGTTTCAAACAAAGCCCTCAGCACAGCCAGTGGAAAATTACAGGTAAAAAGAGGATGTTTGGAGTCACATGGGCAAGTCACATGTCCATGCATGATTTCTCTTAGTCACAACAGAGGCCATTACCACTTGTTCACATGAAAGTCCCTCAGGTGTAGATGGGCGTCTTGCATAGTCCATTGTGAGTTGAGCGTCCCTTGATGGGTCACTTAACTTGAATAGTCCTTTCAAGATGTGCAGGCTAAATACCTTGTGGGCGTTACCGCAGGAGCAAACATATTTGAAATACAGATACAGAGCTAATACTAATAACTTCAAATACAAAAATGATACATGCATACAAATAGCATAATCCTATTCAGCAAATCATAACCTTTCCATAGACACCTTACTTGACATAATTTGTACAAGATTTTTTGCAATTATGTAACAATGGTAGCAACAATGATCTACATGGTTGTATTTAATCAGATAATGTCACAGGTTGGGTTTGTTAAAATAGTGTATATTATTTTGACATTACACTGTCCCTCTTAAAGTTGTTTAACACTTTAGAGAAACAGGGCCAAATTCTCTGTTGGTGTAAAACAAATGAAGCCAAAGAGCTACACCAATAGAGAGCTCAGCTCACAGCTTTGACGACAAATAAAATTAGGAAACTACCAGTATGGAAAAAACAAAACTACTGTGACACTATTTGGATGTTGCTTGGCCTCTCCAGGTTCTCTTCCCTCTTAACTGTGTTAAGATCCTCTTGACTACATTGAAGCTCATCTTGGGTTTGAAATGACTACACCAGTAATTCAACATAGTGTCAAAATAAGCTAGCGTGCTCTTCAGAGAAATATAAAGAATGCAGCAGCATTTAAAGATTAAAAACAAATCTATTGGGGATGGGGGGACGCGGAGGGAAGAATCAGACAAGCATACAGCAAGATCCTGACCTTACTGCTGAGACTGGTGCTGTTTATCATTAGCAGGACTGAGTAGTAAGCACTTTGCTTTAAAAAAAAAAAAATCATAAGTAGCCCAGTCTGCAAGGAACAAAGTGGCTGAGTGGTGCATCTAGCATGCAGCTGCCAGAATCTATATGCAACAGGCCACAAAATGCTGCAGTTGTCTCTTACATATTAGCTACACTATTTCTAGTCTGTTGCGTTTGGGCACAGATGGTGTACAACATTATAAAATGTTGTACCACTTTGTTTTTCAGCCCAGAAGCCTGAGAATGTACAGATACCAGTGGAGTTTTCATATGCATTTCTAAGTTTAGTTAAGCTGAGAAGGGCATATTATCTCTTTAAATTTGTGTGTGGGAGGAAGGGCTTCTTTTGCATACGATCTCCTTGTAAACACTATAAAACCTATGAGAGCAGGCTGTGCTGTAAATTGCCATATATTTCTTTATGAAACTATAATCTGCCAGTGTATCCCAAATCCATATCTGTTTGTTCAGGTTTTCTAAAAAAATGTGCTTATGAATGCGTCTAGGCACAGCTATGAAAAAAATCACATAGTGCAGCACAAGGCTAAATTCAACAAATCTCCACAAACCATCAAACATGTTCTCACCACCCAATCACACCTGCATGCAGAGACTTGAATAACAGGTATGCCAGGCAACTTGCGGTGGAGGTCAGGAAAGTCTGGTTCGTGCCCATCAATGCCTGCATGAAGATCTTTCCTTGGCAAAATCTGGCTTCATTTTTATATTGCCTGTGCATGACTACCATGACTGAGCATGCGAATCAACTATTTGCCTAATGGAATGAATTTAGGCACACAATTACATGGATGCTTTTTTTGAAAATCGGGTCCGGGGTGCATGTGTTGATAAATTCATCCGTTTGACCAATGGACCTATCCACAGAGACTATGATGCTGCACAGCTTTATTTCAATTCAAGACAAAAATAACTCTTCTAATAAATTGGATTTTATTTAACCCAGGAGAGAGACGAAAGAATCTGATGTAAGGGTTCATTGTACTAAGCATGAAGAAAAATACTTTAAAATAATCTTGTCATTTAAGATGCTGGTGGGAGGGTTTAGAACAAAGGATTCAGGTAAGCAATTATATGCTGCTGATGGTGAAATCTGATAGAATGTGTATCAGAATAAGATTGAAAATGGTAGAGAAAGGCCCCTTTAACACAGAAATAGCTCTGCTTTTTCTCTTTCAAACAAATCACGCCCAACAAATGCTTTATCCATCATATCAGTTCTGTTTCTGATGTTCCACTTCATTCTATCTAGCTCTCAAACCTTTTGTTCCAGCTATGGTGCTTTTCTGTTATTGCACCATAAATCTAGGGTTAGAATCTAGGGGTGCAATTGTAGGCTGTATTTATATTTCAAGAAAGCACTAACAACTCTGTTTGGGTTTCTCTGTAGCAAAACCACTGAACTATTGGAGAGATTGGACTTGGGTTTGCCAAAGAGAAACTCCTGTCAGATGGCTAATCCGAGCCCAGAATCTACAGCATGGGTAAGTCCTACCATGGAATATGACACATCCTCTGTAATGTTCTGCCAGTGCTAACGGTGCTACCAACAATACAATGTTAGCATTTCATTTAGTTTAACAAACTGCACAGACTCAGTGTAATGCATACCATGGAATCGTTTGGCTTGGAAGGATGGCTACAGCCTCAGACCCTTTCCCTGCATTGCATGGACTGACTTCATGGTTCATAAATCCATCCCTGAAAAGTTCGCCCTAACTGAAGTGTGCAGCACCCAGCAGTTCCCATTGAGAGCAACTAACCCTTCTGGTTGCTAAACCCTTTTGAAAACCTGTCTATTTCATTTAGATGCATAAATGGAAGCTGCTGGGTGCTGAGTTATTTTAAAAATCCAGCCACAGAAATAAAGTCTACTCTCCAGTATCTCCTAGAAAAATTATTCCAAAATTAACTTGAGTGGGTTGTCCCATTTCTGAACTGATCTGATATCTTATCTCATAATATCACTACTCTAATCAGCCACCAGTAACTAATCGGAATAATTGCTCTTTACATCTTTCCTGAGGTGTTTTTTTTCTACATTCTTAACAAGGGAAAGAACACCTCATTGTTTGTCTAATCAATAATTCCTGAAGTGCACTCAGCTGTTTGGGCTGCCCCGCTTTTGGAAACATTTACCATGGGGAGTCATTATGCCAATGTTTGCGGAGTCAGGCCCAGATTACAGGTGCAGCGACGGGCAACAGATCAGCTACCGTGTGCAGAAAGAAATTACAGCTGGTCTCTACATACCCTGGAGTCAGCAAAAGCTTGGAAACCTTTACTGAATAGCTCATATACCATAGCGGCTTTAGTGTCTGCTGAATCTTAAGTGTCAGCTACTAAGAAAAAAAAAATCCTCTCCCTTTTGGCTTTAGTCTTGCTTCAGCCTTCCTGGAAATACGTTGGAGCCTCACAGGTTGAGAAACCTTGATGTAGAGAGAATATGTTCAGACCTTGGCATTTCCTCATAGGCCTTGCTTCACAGTCTCTTTCCCTGTCCCTCAACACCATGAACTGAGAAGGTGGTGTATAATTTTTTTTTTTTTTTTTGAGTCTCTGGGACCAGTTCCCAGTGGCTTCCTTTACCTTCACCACAGGCATAAGAGTCTTAGAATGGGTGGAAACAGCCTTTAGGGAATACACCAGCTGTAGAGGAGGTTCCCTTCTTGGTGCAGAGCCGGAGGAATGAGTTTCTAGTGCCCTTTGTGCAGCCCCCCACACACAGTGTGTGCAGGTAAAGGGAGGGTCGTGGCTGGAGTACAGTATGCTCTGGCTGTTTTCAGCTGATGCAGCATCCCTTAGCGGGCCCCCTCGGGGCTGCTCTAATTTATGTTGGGGACCAAGCAGGCCACTGAAATGGCAAAGAATACAAGAGGCAGAAAGATGACGTAAAGCCATGCTTGCCTCCCCACCTATCACCACACGAGAGCTGAACAATGAGACCTGGGCCTAGTGGATTTATCTGAGGCAGAATTAGTCCTACAAATTTCAGTAGGATGTACTCGAATTGAAAACCTCCCCAGGACTGGTCCTGATTTCAGAGACATTAGTGTGATGGCCCTAGGGTAGGGAGAGGCGGAGTAGGTGCAGATCCACAGCTGAAGCCCCTCACTCTAAAGCTGTTTCAGTTTTATGCCTTATATTCCAATCTGTTTTATGTCTGTTACTCTCTGCAATTTGTGGGTTTTTTTAAAAACATATAGTGCAAGAAATGTGTATATTTCCCCTCAACTCTGGCTTAATCAGTGCCCAAGTAAAGAGGATGAATTACCTTGCTGCTTGTGTATATGTGATGAGCCAGTATATCATATGTCACTCCTTGCTAGCATGACTCTATGGCCTTGTATTTGTAAAAGATCTATTCAGGCTAGTGGAACCACTCTACAGGTAAACTAGCACCTATTGTGCCCCATTAAGGGAGCTATAACACATAAGCAATGAAGTACCACTCAGTATAAAACCACTTGAGCACTAAGAGGTAATAGCAAAGGGGAAATGTTATACTTGAATTATGCTAGTTTGATGTGGTGTTTTGAGCTAGTCTGTGTTTAACCTGCAAAAAATTGTGACCTGCTATTTTTTTGATTTTTGTTTGTTTAACTTCTAAAATATAAGAGATCTAGTAAAGACACATTTAATAAAATGGACAAAATAACTGACTTTCAGTTCACGAGCCCTTCCAAAAACATAAAAAATATTCATTTCGGGTCAAATAAAATGTTTTGTTCAATGTAATTTTAATTTGAGTGGTTAACATTATTTTAAATAAAATTTGAAAAATTTCAAAACAAGAAGTCCTTTAGAATCAAAACATTTTGACCATTTTGGAATTTTTGTTACACGAACAATTGAGCAAAACTGACACAAATTCTGCAAATGTTTCCATGTTGCCAAATTTGTATCTTTTTGCTGGGAAAAGGGTGAGGTTAAATTTTTCACTCTAAATTCTAATTTTTAGCATTGTTACGATTCTCAGTGGTTGCATGTACTAGAAAAGGACATACAGTTCTTGCTAAAAACAGTTTAAATTTCCCAGATTCTTTCTGTGGTATTACTGTCTAATTCACAAACATCACTGGGTGCACATTTATCCCTTCCCACTGGATGTAGACAAATTCAGTTTCTTTTTAGGGACACTCCTCTTTTTATTGGTGGCTTCTCTTCTCCCCCCCCCACATTTAATTAATTAAGATCATAATCAATTTTAATGCAGTCTTCCAAAGTGTTAACAATCCCGTCTAGATTTTTATTGTCCTCCAACTTGATTAATATATTCTCCACACAACCACTCAAGTCATTACTGAAAGTAATAAATAATATTGGACCCAGAATGAATCTCCCTGGACACATCTAACCGCTCCTCCAGCTTGAGACTGAACCCATTAATAATTGCTGTCTCCATACAGCCTTTATAGCAAACTATGTACCCATCATTCAGTAGCTTCATTTGATTCACATTTATCAAATTCCTTTGAGAATCTTGTGTAGAAGTATATCAAAACCTTTATTAAAGTCATACAAGTTATATGATGGCCACCACAACTTTTTGTATTAAACTAAGTTAGTTTTAATATTAATAATGTGCTAAGTATGATATACACACAAAGGAAGGCACAGTCCCTGCTGAAGGTAAGAGTAGTATATCCCCCAATAACTGCAAATGACAAGAGAACATGCATTGGGAGACTCATTATAAGTAAGAGTTGCAGAAACAGACCACTTGTTAATGATTTCAGATCTAGTTCATAGACTTCTCCCATTCAAACAAATCCCCCAGAGGTGTCTGAACCATAGAACACTGCAGACAGGGTCTCTCTGGAGAACAAACCACCCTAGCAATTGTATTACGAAAGGTGTATATAAACTAACTTCTAAATGGTGGATTTTTCACAGAAGAGCCTCATTTCTGGTTTTTAAACTTAGATGAATCTATCCCTAAGTAATCAGAAATATCTTCAACTAGTTTTATGTTAATTGATTCTATAAAGATTGAGAGCGGGATCTTCTGTCAATATATTGCTTTTATGCTCTGCTGTGCAATAGACTAGAAGCCACACTTATAAGCAAAGACTCCAGGAGGATGAAAACAGAAAACTACAGGAAATGAAGGCAGAACAACGGAGGAAGGTAACTATATAATATGTTAACAGTTTATGTATAACGTTTCTGTACTGAGCTGTGCTCTGTAACCAGTTTTTAAAAACATACTCACTACTGTGGCATATGAGCACCAGGTCTCCTCAGGAAAAGTACTTCAGACCAATTTTAGGTAGTCAAATAGGCAAAGATGCAAAGTTCAGATATGGTTTGAAGCATCTACAAAGCTTACATCAGGGATCGGCAACCTTTGGCACGCACCTCACCAGGGTAAGCACCCTGCCGGGCCGGGCCGGTTTGTTTACCTGCTGCGTTTGCAGGTCGGCCAATCGCGGCTACCACTGGCCGTGATTCGCCATCCCAAGCCAATGAGGGCTGCAGAAAGAACCGCGGTCTGAGGGATGTGCTGGCCGCCGCTTCCCGCCGCCCCCATTGGCCTGGAGCAGCGAACAAACCGGCCCGGCCTGCCAGGGGGCTTACCCTGGTGGGCCGTGTGCCAAAGATTGCCGATCCCTGGCTTACAGCTAGTTGGCTCTGAACTATTAGTTTATGCTTCTTCTTTTTTTTCTGCATTTAAACTGCATAACTCCTTTTTAGATGATGGTGCCCAGTTTAGTATTCTAAGGAACCTAATTTCTTCTTTGAGTGTTTGCACATGTGCATTCCACTCTTGGTGTGCACACAGTCGCTGGAAATTTTTCCTTCAGTGGTACCCGTTGGGGTGGCTTGAGCACCTTCTGCTGCTGTATAAAGGGCTTGGCTAACCCTGAGCCCCCTCAGTTTCTTCTTATTGCCCGTAATGGTCGCTGAAACGGCTCATCTTGCTTTTGAAAGTGTTCTCACTGGACTGTGTACTCTTGTACTCTATTGTAAATAGTTCAGTGTTATTCTGGTTATTAGCGTTTTAGTACAGT
Source organism: Terrapene triunguis (assembly GCF_002925995.2). Taxonomy (NCBI): domain Eukaryota; kingdom Metazoa; phylum Chordata; order Testudines; family Emydidae; genus Terrapene; species Terrapene triunguis. The sequence goes on from NW_020664369.1 coordinate 3,402,057, forward strand.
TGGGTAGGTTTTACCCCACCTGACGGTTTTGGTCGGTTCCTGGTGCAGAGGGATGCCTTGGTCAAGCCACACATGGCCTGCTATGCCCCTGAGTGACCCGCTCTCAAGTTGCTTAAAGTGTTTGGCGGAAGCTCATACAGGGGAGCATCTCCAAATTTTCAAAGACTTTAAGCCTCGCACGAAGAAAGATTGTCACCAGACTAAAGTTTCTACTCATGGAGGTGGCCTCATCTGAGCCAGGTCGGTCAGACTCAGCATCAAGTGCCTCAGTGTTGTTAGATTTGGATTTTGTGTTTCCTATTGTACTGCTCACCATCCCCAGTACCTAAGAAAAAAACATAAGAAGCAGACGGCCAAAAGGGGTAGATTCCTCGGCATCGAAGTCTGTTAGGCATGTGGATCAGAGTAGAGTGTGGTCTAAGCCCAAGTACTCCTTTTCTTCAGCACCACAAAAGCCAGAACTGTAGATTGCGACACCTAGGCTGGTACTGTCAAGTCCAGAACCAGAAGGAGCACCTTCCACATCTGTGGCACCGCTCTGTACCAACACTCTCTTGGTACCGACCATGCCAGAGGCATTTGCAGCTGCCAAGGAGCTTCTAACCCTGACAGAGCCGGTATCACCAGCATTTCAAGGGTCAGTCCTATAGGTGCTGGCAAACACGGGGGAGCCAGCAGGGTCGCCACAGTGCTCAGCACCAGGCCAGCCCCATGTAGACTCATAGACTTTAAGGCCAGAAGGGACCATTGTGATCATCTAGTCTGTCCTCCTGCATGTTGCAGGCCACAGAACCTTCCCCCCACCTCCCCACTCCTATAATAGACCCCTAACCTCTGGCTGAGTTACTAAAGTCCTCAAATCATGGTTAAAAGACTTGAAGTTATAGAGAATCCACCATTTACTCTAGTTTAAACTTGCAAGTGACCTGTGTCCCATGCTGCAGAGAAAGGTGAACACCCCCACCCCGCCCCAGAGTCTCTGCCAGTGTGACCCAGGGGAAATCTCCTTCCTGACTCCAAATATGGTGATCAGTTGGGCCCTGAGCATGTGGACAAGACCCACCAGCCAGACACCTGGGAAAGAATTCTCTGAAGTAACTCAGAGCCCTCCACATCATCCAGTGTCCCATCTTCAGCCGTTGGAGATATTTGCTACTAGCAGCCTCACATGGGCCACATGCCATTGTAGGCAGTCTCATAATACCATCCCCTCCATAAACTTAAGCTCAGTCTTGAAGGCAGTTAGGATTTTTGCCCCCATTGCTCCCCTTGGAAGGCTATTCCAAAGAAACCTTTGTCTAATTTAAAGCCTAAACTTTTTGATGGGCAGTTTATATCCATTTGTTCTTGTGTCCACATTAGCGCTTAACTTAAATAACTCCTCTCCCTGCCTAGTATTTATCCGTCTGATGTATTTATAGAGAGCAACCATGTCTTCCCTCAGCCTTTGTTTGGTTGGGCTAAACAAGCCAAGCACTTTGGAAAACCTACCTTATGAGAGGAGACTCATTCCTTGGATTGTTTTAGTAGCCCTTCTCTACACCTGTCCCAGTTTGAATTCATCTTTCTTAAACACGGGAGACCAGAATTGTACACAGTATTGCAGGTAAGGTCTTACTAGTGCCTTGTATAATGGTGCTAATATTTCCCTATCTCTATTGGAAATACTTCACCTGATGCATCCTAGGACTGCATTAGCCTTTTCATGGTCACATCACATTGGTGGCTGATAGTCATCTTGTGATCAATCAATACATCCAGGTCTTTCTCCTCCTCTCATTTCCAACTGACAAGTCCTCATTGTATAGCAAAAATTCTTCTTCTTCATGACTTTGCACTATTAAATTTCATCCCATTTCCTTATTACTCCAGTTTTTGAGATCGTCCAAATCTTCTTATATGATATTCTGGTCCTCCTCCGTATTGGCAATACCTCCCAACTTTGTGTCATCCACAAATTTTATTGGCACATTCCCACTTTGTGCCAAGGTCATTGAAAATCTTAAATAAGATTGGTCCCACGACCGATCCCTGAGAAACTCTGCTAGTAAGCTCCCTGCAGTCTGACAGTTCACCTTTCAGTATGACCCGTTGTAGTCTCTTCTTGAACCAGTTCCTTATCCACCTTTCAATTCTCATATTAATCCCCATCTCTTCCACTTTAATAATTTCCCATGTGGCACTTTATCCAGTGCCTTACTGAAATCCAGGTAGATTAGATATACTGTGTTTTCTTTGTCTGATAAATCAGTTACCTTCTCAAGAAAAATGATCAGGTTGGACTGGCATGATCTACCTTTTGTAAAACTGTTCTATTTTATCCCAATTGCCATTTACCTCTGTCCTTAACTACTTTTCTCTTTCAAAATTTGTTCCGAGACCTTGCATACAATTGAGGTCAAACTAACAGACCTGTAGTTTCCCGGGTCACTTTTTTCTTTTTCTTAAAAATAGGTACTATATTTGCAATTCTGCAGACATAGGGTATGATCTCTGAGTTTAGAAATTCATTAAAAATTCTTGCTATTGGTCTTGCGATTCCATGTGCCAGTTCCTTTAATATTCTGGGATGGAGATCATCTGGCCCCATAAAATTTGGTACCATTAAGCTATTATAGTTCGACTTCCGCCTTGGCTCTGGTAATTCCTACATCCATTTCCTCATTTCCATTAACCACCCTGCCACTCCCCTAATCTCCTCATTACCTTTATTAAAAACAAAGTATTTGTTTAGGTGTTGGGCCATGCCTAGATTATCCTTGATCTCCACCCCATCTTCAGTGTTTAGCGGTCCCACTTCTTCTTTCCTGCTTTTCATTTTATTTCTATGGCTACAGTAACTTTATTGCTACTGGTTTTAATTTCCTTTGCAAGGTCCAACGCTGCTTGGCTTTTGGCAGTTCTCACTTTATCCCTACACTTTCTGACCACCAAGAGGTAGCTTTCCTTGCTGATCCATCCTATCTTCAATTCCTTGTAGGCACTCTGCTTTCTCTTAATAATCTGTTTAAGGTGCTTGTTCCTCCAGTTTGGTCTACAACGCTTCCCTGTGAATTTTTTCCCCTTGTTTGGGGATGCAGGCTTCAGATAGCTTCTGCAACTTTGACTTGAAGTAATTCCAAGCCGCCTCCACATTCAGATCCTTGAGTTCTTCAGTCCAGTCCACTTCCCTAACTAATTCCCTTTTAATTTTTTTTTTAGTTTTCCCTTTTGAAATCAAGGACCCTAGTTGCAGATCTATTTTTGTTTTTAAACTGAATTAGCTCGTGATCGTTCAAACCAAGGTTATCCCCTACAACCAGTTCTTCTGGGAGGTCCTCATTACTCACCAATACTAAATCTACAATGGCATCACTTCTTGTTGGTTTTTGGTGACTATTTGGTGAAGAAATTTGTTATCCAGGAAAATCTGGGCCCTACAAATTTTAGTAGCACTTGTCCTCCAATCTATATCTGGGAAGCTAGTCTCCCATGATCACACAATTTCAAGTAGTATTTATTTCATTAAAAATGCACCTGTGATGGCTCTCCCTTTGGTACAGTCAAAGGGAAAACCTGCAATGCTCATCACTCTGCACACCTCTTCACGTCTGCACTGGTCACCAGCAATGTCTGGAACTGCATCTCCATAGTCAGTGGAAGGAGGGTATTCTTCCTCCAAATCGGAGATTGGGGCCTACTACAGCTGCTCTTGGAGCCATCCCTCCTCGAGATACCATTACCCTACCACAAGAGTACCATCCAGTGGTTGGCCAGGGAGGTCACTGGGGGCCTACACCTGTCCAGTGGCCTTTTTGGAATCTGTGAGGTTTCCCCCCATATTCCAGGCACTCTTATTCAGTGGCCTCAGAGAGATGTGCAGCACCTACCCACCAGGCAGCACAGGTTTCTGACTCTCGTACTGGATATCAAGACCCGGCTCAGCAGGACCCTGTGCTGGCCTCCCCTTCCCCTGATGAGGCAGGATCAGCAATGTATATTTTGCCTCCCCCAGATGACTCCAAAAAATGTTAAAGGGTTACCTTAATCCTGGGCATACAGGTAGAGGAAGTAAAAGAATCCTTACCCCCAGCAGGTCCTTCCAGAGTTGCCCTACCTCTCAATGAGGCCATTATATGAACTCCGATCTGTCCACCTATATTACTGGCTGGGAGTCACCACGAGTGTAATGCACATGTGCAATCACTTGAAGAAAAAATGGTTACTAACCTTCCATAACAGTTGTTCTTTGAGATGTGTTGCACATAGGGTGACTAGTGAGAGGAAGAAAATATCGGGACACATGGGGGCGGGTCACAGGCAGGGCAAAAACAAACAAAAAACCCAGAGTGCGAAATATCGGAACAAATTGTGTCCCGACCAAACATCGGTCGGGACGTAGGACAAATGCCTAAATATCGGGACTGTTCCGATTTTATCGGGACATCTGGTCACCCTAGTTGCACATGTCCATTCCATGACCTGCCCTCCTACCCCTGTACACTGGAGCTTTCTGGAAAGAAGGAACTGAGGGGACTTGGCATCAGTTGGGCCCTTTATATTGGCACCGCCAGCATTAGCTCAAGCTACCCCAACGGGAACCATTGAGAGAAAAATTTATGGTGACTGTGTAAGCGGGGTGCATGCACATCAAGACTGGAATGGATGTGTGCAACACATCTTGAAGAGCAACTGTTATGGAAGGTTAGTAATAGCTTTTTCCTCTCCTTTCCTTTCCTCTCCTCTCCTTTACACAGAAGTTCTCACTAAGCGTATCATAGGGACATTCTGAAGGTGATTCTGAATAGAGAACTAATGCTTCACACACCATCTCCCCTTAGTTGTGTTTAGAATCAAGTCTTAAAAAAATTATAAAATCATGGAAATGTAGGCTTGGAAGGAACCTCAGGAGGTCATCTTCTCTATAACCCCTGTGCTGAGGCAGGATTAAATACACTAGACCATTCCTGACAGTTGTTTGTCCAATCTGTTCTTAAAAATCTCTATTCCACAACCTCCCAAAGTAAACTATTCCAGTGCTTAAACATCCTTATAGTTAGAAAGTTTGTCCTAATATCTAACTTAAATCACCCTTGTTGCTTGTCCTCCCATTGGGGGATGTAGAGAACAATTGATCACCATTCTCTCTAGAGCAACCTTTTACATATTTGAAGTCTTCTTTTCCCCCTTGCCATGGCATTCTCTTCTCTAGGCTAAACGTGCCCAGTTCTTTCAATCTTTCCTCGTAGGTCATGTTTTTCTAAACCTTTTAATTTTGTTGTTCTCCTCTAGACTCTCTCCAGGTTGTTCATATGTATCTTAAAGTGCAGTGCCCCAAACTGGACACCATTGATAACCACTTTAGGAATGCAAAACTGGTTGAAAGACCACACATCTTATAATAATTTCATCTAGATCATATTTCCTTAGTTTGCTTATGAGAATGTCAAGTAGGACTGTGTCAACAACCTTACTAAGTCCAGTGTGTCTCCCTTCTCCTTTCAATCCACTAGGCCAGTTACTCTGTCAAAAAAGGAAATTTGGTTGGTTTGACATCATTTGTTCTTGAAAAAAATCTTTATTAGCAATTATTTATCTCCTGTAGATTTGAACAGAATGATTGATTGTTTTATAACTTGTTTTTGGTATCTTTCCGGGTATCGAAGTTAGGATGACTAGCTTAAAATTCCCTGAGCTCTCCTCCCCTCCACCCCCTTTCAAGATGGGTACTATATTTGCTCCTTTCCAGCCCTCTGGGACATCACCTATCCTCCTTGATTTCTTGAACATAATTATTAATGATTCAGAGAAAATGTCTTTAAAGTATTCCAACTTGCTATTTTAGCAAAAGAATAGAGAATGGGTTGATCAAACATATACAGATTCATGTAAATTGACTTTAATGGGTATGGAATGGACCAGATCTTCGACCTCCTGCATATGCAATTGCACCTGTTTGCAGTAATTACATAGATGAGTAGGTAAGTTGTCCAAACTCACATAATGAGTCTGTGGTAGAGCTGGGCATATAACCCGATCTATTGACTTCCAGTTTCTTCTCTAAACATTAAATCATATCACTGCCTCTTATACACACTTATTCTGTTGTTCCAGTAATTGGACATATGGGTCCTTCAAGAAATATGCCTCCATTTAATAAAATAAAAGTATATAGCATATTTCTTTCCCATCATAGCACACCCTTTCTCTTCTGTCCAGTTACCAACATATATTTTCTCCTAAATAAAACCCTTATGAAATTTCAAATGCTATGGGTGTGTATGTTATAAATAACTATGGCATTGTACGTTGTACCATAAAGAGAGTTTGTCATTTAAAACAAGCATAGGCCCCAACCCTTCATAGAGCTTGGCCCAGGGCATCGTGGTGTAGAGGTCATTGTAGAGTTGGGGCCACAGTCACGTCTAAGGTAAATCTCTCTCTAACTAAATTGCTGATTTTTATGCTTTTTACTGATTTCTATCTCTCTCTAAAGGAGTATGGGCTGAGTGCAAAATTTTTGTTTTAATATATAGTACCAAAGTACTCCTTGCCTCAGTAGCTGCTATTAGTACGTTAATCTGTCCAGTAGGTATTTGTAAACCTACTCTAAAGTGTACATATTTTAAAAGCTCTAATAATTGTCCCTCAGATTTATGTTAACTCACTTCCACTTCAAGCTACTATTTTATTAATGTAATTGTAAATTCTGTTTTTGTGTGCATCTTCTAGTGCAATATAGCTATTAAATTTATAGGTTTTGTCAGTTAATTTTTTGGGGGAAATAGGTTTTAATATGTATTGCTAGATTTAAAATGTTTTCCAGGGCACTTTAAACACAGTATTATGTACTTGCAGTATATTTCTGAAGGTATAGCTATTGCAGAAATCTAATGAATGCCATTAAAAGTCAAACATTACAAAATCAGATACTGGATTTTAATTTTCAGGTTGAACAGTTATTTAAAAAGTGAAAATGAAGCTTGGCTTTCTTATTTCTTAATCTTGCTTTTCTTTTAGGGATAGACAAACAGTGATACACAAAACATTATCCAGTTATTGATTGATTATATTATTTACTGCAAAGCTTTTATTAATGTTCTTCTTAAATTGGTTTTTATTTCATTCTGTAGTTCATTTTTAGTTACTGAACCTTTCTATAAAATTCATCACTTTAGTTCACATTCCAGCTTTATTGGTGCTCCATTACTATGGTAAATGTGCAGGATAGGTCCATTTTCCCTTTAAGAACCCTTTCAGTGGCAAAAGTTGGTAGCTTCAGTTCCTGTTGACTGTACCTCTAATGGTGTGAGATCCCTAGCATATCCGTAACAGCTGGCAGAGATGGCATGTTGCATAACATGGAAAGGTACTGACCCAGCCACTTCAGTATAAGTTACATGGAACTGATGTTCCTTTGATTAGCATTAGCAGTCATCAGGCTGACCAGGACACCTGGCTGATACTTGGTGTTGCATGAATCAGAGCTAAACGATTAAACATGCATGGCCCAGCTCGCTACCCTGATTTATAAACAAAACCATAGGGCCACATCATCATAACCTTAAAAAGTGTAAAGTGCAAGGAAGTTAGCACAACAATGGCCACGCATTGTGTGCTTCCTTCCAACAACTGCAGCTGATATTTGCCAGTTGTAGTGGCTTCTCCCCACTCCTCATATGGGTTGGGTCCTGGGTTCTCTGTTGCGATGCCTGGTGCCTCCTCCCAAGGTGCTTCTTTTATGTGCTCAAGACACTAGGGTGCTGTCCCTTGGGAAAATAACTAATACAACTACTCTTAAGGAGTATGACCCAGTGCACAAGAAACAAACGACAATAATACAAACTCCAACAAATGAAATGCTACACCCCAAAAGAATAATATAACAAAGGGGGATTTTATTGGGGACAGGAAACAGACACTCTAAAGAAGGAAAGCGATACGGTTAACCAATAAATGCTAAAATGTTCATACAACCATTCACAACTGTACCACACAGCCAGCTCCTTCCCTGGCACCTTTTCAGCTAGGTGGAAAGAGTGTGAGTCCAGAGATGGGTGTAGCAGTGCTACGAATGTTGGCTAACTTAAAGAAAACAAAAGGGGTTCTCTTACAGTATTTTCACCCCTGATTGGGAAAGGATCCTCTGCTGGCCCCCTGTCTAGAGTCCTGTGGAGGTCTCGCATGGCTCTTAGTAAGTGGAGCTGGGTTGGTTCTCTGCCTTCCTGGACACTGGCCTCAGCAATGTTGGAACTGCCTAGTGCATGTTAGATCCTGCAGCAGTTCAATGTCCCCCTTTGTGGGGACTGGGAGCTGAGCCCGGACTCCCTAGGCTATTTTATCTCTCAGCTCCAAACTCAAAAGCTCCAAAAGTGAAAATTCTTAACACTAGTCTCTGTCTCTGACTCAGTCTGTCCCTTCCAATTGAAGCAACTGAGCTGTCCTGGCTTCTCATTGGCCCAGCAAACGGTCTATAAATCACCCTGTCAGAAGCTCCCAGTTGGCATTTGCAGGAGTTTCCAGTCTATTCCATCCCCACTCCAAACTCTAAGCAGGCTGGGAAGTGGTGTCTGGAGGCTCTGCAACGGTTGTTATTTTAGTCCATATGGTAGGTCTCCAGAGGCTCAGTCCAGCATTCCAGGAGCTGGTAAACACCAAAGGGGATACTTAGGTGACAAGGAAACGTAAGGATAACTGTGAGGAAACCTTGGGGCCCAGTACAGCACCACAGTGTGATGCTGGAAGGGAAGATAGTGAGGCTACACATCATCTTACTATGGCTCTGCTGCATCCCTTTTCTGTTCTAGCTACGTGGGCACCAAAATATACGACAGCCTAGGTCCTGAAAGGATCTGGAGCTCCCAGAACATCTTCAGATAGCTCAAACCATCCTGCATCACCAGTTCTGCATAAATTTAATGCTGTCATGGTCAGAATTTCCTTATATGTGTTTGAGTAACACTTGAACTGCTACATTTTTTTTATTATTATTATTTTTATAAAACCAATTCTGCAACCCTTTTCTGAGTAAGCCATACTCATGGGAACAGCCCCTCTGATATCACTGGCAGTACGTCGCATAATTTAGGATTACTTTTAAGGGCAGCAGGATCTAGCTCTAGAACACTGTTCAGTTTGGTATAAACAAGTCTCCACAGACAATGCAGCAAGATAAGAATAAATTGAATGAGCATATTTACATAGTGTAAAGCGGTCGCTATGGACTCTCTAAAGCCAGGTATTCTTCATAACAAGAGCCTGACTTCAGCAAGGCTCAGCAAGGCCACTTCTATGGAAAACAGCATAAGTGTGGCTCCAAAGATAATAGTATGCAATTAAGGAATAAAGAAACGTACATAAATAAAATTCCCTCAAACTCTGTCCCAGTAACAATGGACAGAGGTAGTTTCAAAACCTAGAGCTATGTTGTAAAGGGTCCTGTTCTCCCCTCCACTTCTGAAAGCAGAAAAGAAGCAAAACCTGTGGATCAGGGCAAAGGGAGGGACAGAAGGGAGGAGAGCATGTTCTATGACATCCTCCCATGGTTGATAAACCATTTGGAAGCTCCTCCACAGTAGGTCAGCAGGAAGGCAGAGCCACACAGTGGGAGAGGGTGGGGCTGAGGTAGGGCTGCAAGGCCCTCCAAAGCTTGCTTCTTCCTTCATGGCATAGTGTCACATATCACTGCAGACTTGCAGCAGTGGTCTTTGGAACCACCACAAAGGGTGGAGGTAAAGACGTTCCATCTGGATGACGCCTGCCTCTGGTAGATCCCCCTAGATCTGAGTTTAGCTGTCAGAACCCCCTGGCTTCTTTTGCAAGAGGACACATGCCCTTCTGTCCAGTGGAAGACTGAAGAGGAAATGGAGTACATTTCTTGGGATGCGATTGGGTATTGTAAATAAAACTTACTTCCCAGAGGAACTAAAATTAAGTAAAAGTTTGGCAAATTAAATAGTGCACTAGTTAAGGTTAATATATTGTGTAATTAATTGGGTTTGTCTTCTGAATAACTACGTAAATTAAAAAAAATTCGTTTGGGTTTCACTTTTATTGTTCCCAGGGTGAATTATTGGAACTGAGACGAGAGCAAGAAGAGCAAGAAAGAACAAAAGTGCATCAGAATGAACAGAGGAGGTATAATTTATGGGGAAAAAAACAGAAGAAATGGCTTACATTGAATTCCTGTCTAGATGGCTTCACGAAACTGCAATTATGTGCTTTAGGGAATCATTGCAATGAGGATGCTCCAAGTAACATCTTTAGTATCAACCTTGCACTTGGACAAGCCAATGAGACCCATTGTCACAACTCATGTATAATCAATTTCTACACAATTGTGCAGTAACTTTTTTGCAAAAGTGGGTTTTGTTACTTACTTATTTGTTTGAAGACAGAATGGATCTCCCGGGATGCATTTGGAGGGGAATCTGATTATTATACTCTAAGGCCCAGAATTTCAGAGAACTGTGCATGTCACTATGCCTAACTTATCTTCTAAGTCATGGCAAATACCTTAGCAAATGACTGGTGAAGTGTGTAAATGACCATGTGCACGTGTAATTATCAGGATGTCTGTGCAAGCAAATTAAGTGTCCAAACCTGGCACAAGCTTTTACATAAGTATTCCCATACCATAGTAGATCCATGGTCCATCTAGTCCAGTGTCCTGTCTAACAGTGGCCAGTACCAGTTACTTCAGAGGAAAGTTCAAGAAACTTCATAGTGGATAATTATGAACACTTTTCCTCTATAAACAAGTAACTGTTCCTAACTCCTATCAGATAGTGCTTGCATTATGCCCTGAAGCAAAAACGTAAAAATAGGTATTCAATCTACTATGACTATAAATGTTCTTATTAGCCATATAAATATTTAATCCTACTAGTCTCTTGGCTTCAAAAAAGTGGTAGCTAGTAATGAGTTCCACGGGCTAAGCGAGCACTTTGTTAATATATATTCCTTTTCTTATTGTTGACTTTCAAATCTATTAAATGTTCCCTTGTTCTTTTATTATGAGAGGGTAAGTAGAGTCATCTTATTTCACCCTGCAGCCTGTCTTCTCTGTATGCTAAACAGTCCCAGTTTAAAATTCCGGATCTCTCTCTTAATTGATTTCAATTACAACACAGAATACAAAGTGTGCAGTGCTCATTTTATATTTATTTTTTATTACAAATATTTGCACTGTAAAAACAAAAGAAATAGTATTTTTCAATTCACCTAATACAGGTACTGTAGTACAATAGTACAATCTCTTTATCAGGAAAGTTGAACTTACAAATCTAGAATTATGTATTTTAAAAAAAAAAACCTGCATTAAAAAATAAAACAATGTAAAACTCTAGAACCTACAAGTCCAATCAGTCCTACTTTTTTTCAGGCAGTCGCTCAGACAAACAAGTTTATTTACATTTGCAGGAGCTAATGCTGCCCACTTCTTGTTCACAATGTCACCTGAAAGTGAGAAGAGGTGTTCTCATGGCACTGTTGTAGCCGGCATCGCAAGATATTTACGTGACAGATTCGCTAAAGATTCATATGTCCCTTCGTACTTCAACCACCATTCCAGAGGGCATGTGTCCATGCTGATGACGGGTTCAGCTCAATAACAATACAGAGCAGTGCGGACTGACACATGCTCATTTTCATCATCTGAGTCAGATGTCACCAGCAGAAGGTTGATTTACTTTTTTGGTGATTCGGATCTGTAGTTTCCACATCAGAGTGTTGCTCTTTTAAGACTTCTGAAAGCATGCTCCACACCTCGTCCCTCTCAGGTTTTGGAAGGCATTTCAGATTCTTAAATCTTGGTTTCAGGGGTGTATCTAGCTTTAGAAATCTCACATTGGTACCTTTTGCATTTTGTCAAATCTGCTCTGAAAGTGTTCTTAAAACGAACAACATGTGCTGGGTCATCATCAGATACTGCTATAACATGAAATATATGGCAGAATGCAGGTGAAACAGAGCAGGAGATGCATAATTCTCCCCCAAGGAATTCAGTCACAAATTTAGTTAACACATTCTTTTTTTAACAAGCGTCATCAGCATGGACGCATGTCCTCTGGAATGGTGGTTGAAGCACGAAGGGACATATGAATCTTTAGCACATCTGGCACGTAAATATCTTGCAATGCCAGCTACAACAGTGCCATGTGAACTCACTTTCAGGTGACATTGTAATTAAGAAGTGGGCAGCATTATCTCGTGTAAATGTTTCTCTTAGCGATTGGCTGAACAAGAAATAGGACTGAGTGTACTTGTAGGTTCTAAAGTTTGACACTGTTTTGTTTTTTAGTGCAGTTATGTAACAAAAAAGTAAATTTGTAAGTTGCACTTTCATGATAAAGAGATTGCACTACAGTACTTGTATGAAGTGAATTGAAAAGTACAATTTCTTTTTATCATTTTTACAGAGCAAGTATTTGTAATAAAAAATAATATAAAGTGAGCACTGTACACTTTGTATTCTGTGTTGTAACTGAAATCGATATATTTGAAAATGTAGAAAAACATCCCAAAATATTTAATAAATTTCAATTAGTATTCTATTGTTTAACTGCAATTAATTATGATAGTTTTTTTTATTGCGATTAATTTTTTTGTTAATCACGTGAGTTAACTGCGATTATCGACAGCCCTAGTTTTAACTAAGCAAAAGGGTTCATGGATGACTTTTAAGCACCAAAAGTCAATCACAGAATTCATATAATATTGAATTTCAAAGTCTATCAACCTCTTTAACAAGCTGCTATTTTTAATGTTCATTTTTTCCCTCGTTTTTAAGGGTAAATAATGCTTTTCTGGACCGACTACAAAACAAAAGTCAACCAAGCGGCATTCACCAATCTGGACATTTTGAAAATATGGATCGTTTTGGTGGTGACAGCTGGGTGAGTAACAAAAGCATCTTTCAAAACTCCACAATTGAAATCAATAAAGTTTTTTGTTTTTAATGTAGCTACCTACTCCCCAGATATTATTATTCTTTTAGTGTTCTGCTTAGTCTGATGAGCAGTCTGCCAGGATGATTACTGTAAGTAAGACAACTCCTACCTTTTCATGCTCTCTGTATGTGTATATATATCTCCTCAATATATGTTCCATTCTATGCATCCGAAGAAGTGGGCTGTAGCCCACGAAAGCTTATGCTCAAATAAATTTGTTAGTCTCTAAGGTGCCACAAGTACTCCTGTTCTTTTTATAAGTTCTACAATAGCTTTTGAGAAAAAAAAATCCTGATATAAGCAGTCTTATCAAAATAAAAAATGACAGCTGCCTTTACTGCAGAACTAGATTGCCTTGAATACAAGACTTTATCACTGCTTCCCTAAGTTTAGAACAAAAATAAATGAAGTTTTAAAGAGATTTTCGAAAGACTCTAAATGAAAGATGTTTGGAAATGTTGTAAACATTTTTAATACATTCTGGAAGGGGAAAAAATAGCACATCAAAGATACAGCTGTTCATTTTTCTCCATAAAATTGTGACAAGAAAGACACAGTGTATCCAATTTAAAATATGAAACCTTCTGCATGGCTTCTTTGAAGAAAAAAATCATGGAATTTTGCTGTAATCTATTAAATATACAATACTAGATACCAAACTGTATTCACGCATTAATAAACAATGAATGTGACTACAGTTCTGCATAATGGCATCATTGAGTGATCCAAAAAGTTTGTACTAGTCCCTTATATTTAAATGAACTACAGCAGAAATTGCCCATTAAGGGCAAATGCAATTGCTAAAAGGATAATCTGCTGAAAAGGAAATCCTGCAAAGGGATTAAACATTGCAGAAAAAGACACAGGGTTAAGTGAACTGGCAAATGTAGCGAAAACCAATGCTAGCTTAAATGATAAACAGCAACTTTGAGTAACCATGGTGATTGTCTTCTAATGTGTCTGTTTCCAGCACATAGCCCAATCCCACAAAGACTTGTATACACATTTAACATTTATACATGTGAGCAATCCCATTGATATCAAGGGGACTATGAATGTGTGTAAGGTTAACCATGGATAGAAGTCTTTGCAATATAAGGGCCATCTCCATTAAAACTATCCATGTCACAGTTGTGCTAAGAAACCCCAGGCCAGTTGAGCCCACCAGCCACACAGAAAGAGACAGATGTTTAGCTCTTTGGGGAGGGTCTCAGTAGATAAGATTGACAAAGGGCAGAGAGAGGAAGTATTACAATCCCCACTTCGCAGATGAGGGAACAGAGACACAGACTAAATGTGTTTTTCAAGGTGCTACAGAAACCTGTGGCCAAGCCAGGACCTGAACCCAGATCTTCGGAGTTCTAGTCCAGGGTCCTAACTGCAGGAACATCTGTCTTCCCCAATTGCTGAGAATTTTAACGATGACTTCAATGGGAGTAGAACTTTGCCATCAGAGCCATCACCAAACATGCTTCTGTTACAAAACTTAAGTAGTTTCAATCTATGTATAGCTCACTTAATATTCTATTATGGCTGTATGCAGCATTCTGTGCTATTGTTTATCCTTGCTTCTTTTTATAAGAACAAGTTAAACAGAGCCACAATACAGAGAGGTAGCAATAACCCTACTACTTTAGAGGCCACCATGTAAATAAAACCCAAAGCTACAATAGCGTGTCTTCTATTGGGTAAAAATGACAAAGAATGGCTTTCTGGTCCCAACTATAAATTACAGAAAAAAGAAGGGAAGAGCAAATAAAACAAGGAAGAGTAAAAAATGCAATGATGCATCATGGGAAGGAATTTAAAGTGGCAACTTAAAAAAAAAATCGGTAGGGAGGGGAGCCCGGAAGACTACAAGCACAAACCAGGATTGGGAGAGGACTCCACTTGCAGGATTGAAACTTTAGACTCTGATCCTACAAAGACTTAAATATGTGCTTAAATTTAAGCATATATGAATTGTCCCATTAAAGCCAATTTGCATTACTACATAGAGTGATTGTCTTCTGATGTGCATAAAGTCAAGCACATGCAAAAATCTTTTCAAGATCAGGGTCTGAGATCGGAAATTCCTCATTGGAGGGTTTGGATCCTGCTATCCATTTTTTAAGAGAATGGAGTACATAGTCTGCACTCCAGTATTCAAGGGTGACAGCTTTATTTTAAAGGTGTATTTGTTTCAGAGTTTGATGTGATGTGGGGAGGCAAAAAAGCAATGAAACAAATTGGGTCAAATCGTGGTTTATGCAAATCTCTAGAACTCAAAATTGGTTTAAATTAAGTATAGAGAAAAAAATCATCAGTGACTCCTTCAGAAGGAGGGAGCTCTCAAATGTTCCATGATATTCTACCATCAAATTGAAGGGACAGATGGGATGATTTCCTGAATCTGGGAGTTATTCCTTTCTCTGGATACAGCTACCTGCCAGCAATGTAGTTCTCAACATAGTTCTGGAGAGCAAATATTTTGCTTTTGGAACAGATCAGGTTCCATGAAGTAGCAGGGATTTTAGTGCAGTGTTTAAAAAAAAAAAAAAATCTGTCAGAGGATACCCCATCCAAGGATTTCATCCACCATAATCCACTTATCTTCAAATGATCTAAATTGAACACTATGTTATGCTAACCATATACTCAATGCACTTTTAAAGAACAAAGTACAAATCTTTCCAGCAAAATGCAGCTTTGTATCAGCTCGTTTACCGAGTGCTTTTACCTCCTTTTTTGGTTGTGGGAGACAAATGTGGATTTTTAAAAATGGAAAACAACTTAATCATGAAAATAACAGGAGTACTTGTGGCACCTTAGAGACTAACAAATTTATTAGAGCATAAGCTTTCGTGGGCTACAACCCACTTCTTCGGATGCAAATTAATCATGGAATATCAGGGTTGGAAGGGACCTCAGGAGGTCATCTAGTCCAACCCGCTGCTCAAAGTAGGACCAATCCCCAGACAGATTTTTGCCCCAAATCCCTAAATGGCCCCCTCAAGGATTAAACTCACAACCCTGGGTTTAGCAGGCCAATGCTCAAACCACTGAGCAAACTTGATATTCTATGATTCTAAATTAATACCCCACTGCTCTCTGCAAGCTGATGCTCCCTTGGGATGTAGTGTTCATCACAGGCTAAAAGGGAAGATCTTGAAGAAGGCTCCAGTTAATACATTGGCAACCATTGTAAACCATTCTTTTTGGAAAACAGTAACAGCTGTCAGCTCAGTATGGTTTATAATTTCACAAAGCATTAAAGCCCAACGTTTAAATTGTGGACAAATTGTCTCAACTATTTTGGCACTAATAATGGTGTACCTGGCTTAATTCAAATACAGTTTACGTCTGTTTTTATGAAAAGAACAACTTCAAATATTTTGCACGTCTTTATATGCAGTTCAGCTGAATTTTTACCCATACTTAAAGAACTGAGGGATTTATAGAGGCCAAGTATTAATACGTTGCAAGTCCCTTAATGGAGCTCTTATTTTTGTGTGACAATCAAGGGCCCTCCGTGGGCCTTTCCTTTATCCCATTCATAGAGATATCACATGGTAAACTGCTGAAATTTATGTAGTCTTTAACAAAATATAAGCTGCCATGTTGAAACCTTACAGAGCTACGGTAAACTTGGGACCTAGAAAGCAACCTAAGATATTACTGTCTCATTTCATGTCTCCATTACACTGTGTGTCATGCATAAGAATGAGGAATGCTTTTTGGATGCTGACTCTGCTCCTTTTGGTGATGCACAATTCAAGTATGAATAATTATAGGGAAGAGAAAGCTCATACACTGAACGCATAGGAGCACTGAGATAGTAAACCACATTCTGTACTCCTCCAATATGTAGAACAAGAATCTACTGGAAAAGCAGCTGTGTCTAAATGAATGACACTGACAATGTCAGTGTAATTTTGTAGCATGTTGTATTGGAATGATTCTTTTGGAGTCTTATTCAATAGCTACCATGTGCTGTTTGCTCCTGCTAATTTTTCATGAGATGCAACATGCCATAAAGCTTATTGTTGCATACTAAAGAAATAGTCCTGGTTAAGGAATGCAGTCTCACATGACAAATCAATGTGGTCCAATAGTGAACAGCCTAATCACATGTGGAAGGCTGGCATTTTTATTGCACATGTAACACTCGTGAACACTATTGTTTCACCCTTATTGGGGAGCCAAACCAATTTTGCTTTCCGACCATGGGGAGATTGGGTACTGGACTGGCAGGACTATGATCCGATCCAGTATAGAAATTCCTGTGTTGAAAAAAATTGTTTACTGCTAATGGTTTTGCCTGGCTGGTATTCATTGGGTGGGGCACAACTTAGTTAATTAAGATGTGTGTTTAATGTTGAACCCTTCAGGTAGAACTATGAAAGAAATGGATGTTTAAAACCACTTTTACAGCAGAAACAGCAGTACAGATAGGGGGCTTATTGAGTGCATCCTGAGTGGTTGCAGCTGAGTTTAATGATTATTTATCTGAAGAGTGATCAATTAGCATATGCAAATATGTGCTATCTGATCTGAGGTAAAGAAATTTCTCTTGAAGAATGTTATTTTCAAAGGAAAAAGTTAGGGCTCCTGTGTCACGCTGTTTGGAGTGGCTCAAGGGCATGACTACCAACTTCAGGGTAGACGGTTAAGCAGGGCACACACCCAAAATTGGTTGAGAGTTCTGTACTTGGATTTCAACAACCAAGCATCAAGTGTGAACTCCTCAGGCACTACAACTCCCTTAACATGGAGTCATAGGTAGTTCCCTTGGGTACTCCAATCTATCTTGCCACTCAAGCAAGCTTGTCTTTTTGATAGATGGTCACTTACACCAAAAATCACAACAATATTCTGGCTACTCCCAATTCCAAAGGACTGGTCACTTATCCCAGGTCAGTTGCACTTTAGATCTTACACTAAAGACCGGGCTTGTAGCCAACCCTATAATAAAATAACGAAAGATTTATTAACTAAGAAAAAGCAAGTAACCATATGCGCGCACACACACACACAAATAAGTTATAGTTTTTTGGTTCCAAAAGGTAATAGA
The DNA here is from genome assembly GCF_002925995.2 of Terrapene triunguis. Lineage (NCBI taxonomy): Eukaryota > Metazoa > Chordata > Testudines > Emydidae > Terrapene > Terrapene triunguis. The sequence goes on from NW_020664369.1 coordinate 3,420,039, forward strand.
AGCTGCTGTAATATGCAAGCTTTGTGTCCACTAGGGCCAGCCGAGACTAAGCTGCTGGGGATCCCTTGCTTATGCTTAGAAATATTGCACTCTCCAATCTCCAAGCAGCATAGAGACTCAATATCTTCTTGTCAAGAATTTTTATTCACTTCCTCCCAGAGTTCAAGATGATGGGATGAGTTTATGCACAGGTCTCCTCTTCATGTGGGGGTGGGGACAGGAATACAATTAACAAAGTCTTTGTCTTTTGTTTCACAATGGCTCATCTGATTGCAATGGACCTTCTTGTGGGCAGGATCTAACGCCTTCTGTAGGAAGCCAGCATTTTATATTAGGTGGTGCTTCTTTCCTCTTTGAGTTACACAGTTATAGATGCTTACAATGCAAACACTCAATATAACTTTATAACATGGAGTACAGATGTTATAAGTGAGATTATTACATGAAGCATCCTACAAGCATTTAATAAAGTCTAAGCACTGAACACATTTTTATAACTCCAATACCTATTTTAACAATACCAACAACACAGGTGAGCCAGACAGGTTTCCAGCTATGCATTTGTCAGTGTTCAGTTAAGGCCTTGGGGACTTTGCATGAGCTGGCCCCAGGACTGTCAGCATCACATCCAGAAAAAACACTTTTGAAGTGCAGCACTATAATGGTGAGTGTTCCAGATATCTCAAAAAACATTCAGAACAATACCTATGTTGACTTGTTTCAGTGAACCCATGCAGAAAATATTTTGCCTCAAGGGTAAATACATCCTGCTATTCATATTAAAAAGAGTAAATATTTGCTTAATTTTTTTACCATAATTTTATTATCCAATCCCATATGTGCCTTTGAAATTTTCTCCCTAATTATATATTTAATAATACTTCCTTTAGTACATATTTCTGTGCATATGTATTTATACTGTATTAACACAGGTACCTTTCTTTCTTGTCTAGCACTCAAGGTATTTTGAGTAAAAGAATAATACAACCAAAAAAAAAGGTAAGAATAATAAACTATATTAGTTGTCTTTAAGTGTTATGCAGATGTCAAAGTTAATCATTTTTTAAACTGAAAACTAAATTATTAGAACTTGTAATTAAATGTCACAACAAGAGGTGATTTGGGTTAAGCATGTAAATGATTAACTTTAGTCTACACAGTTACATAATATAGCTATGATTTCATTTATATATATAAAATACAAAGACACATACAATTCTGAATTCAGCTATAGCCATGTGGTCTCATTCACATAGTAGAGTTGTACATGTGTAACTGAGGGCCAGTCTGATCTATACAACTCCACTGAAGTGTATGAGACCAGCTGGCTGTAACCAACTGCAGAATTTGCATCATTGTGTTATGTATAATATTTCAACCCAAGGTAAGCTGCACCACTAAGAGTTTAAACTGGAGCGTCACATCTACACTAGCATCAGTATAGCTACATCAGTGCAACTACACCATTGACCAATACAGACCAGTTCTCACTTCAGAAAACCTGTCTCCTGTTATAGTCATGGACATTGGCCAGGGTAGGTTTTTGAAAACATGGGGTGGTGGAGTACCATAAATGAAATGCAAGTTGTGCATCTATATGTATGCTACCTAGTCTTCCATTTATGGATAAAGTTTCTAAAATGTTATGGCCCTAATCCTCCTCCCACATACACCAGTGTAAATTAAAAGGGACATCACAGAAGTCAATGGAGTTCATTGTCCTAAAACTGGTAGAGGTGATGTGGGAATCAGGCTCTTTGTTTTTAAAGTGGCATTTTCTTCTTTATTGCGTCTAAGTTTATCTTCTTTTCATCTCACTCTATTGCTTTTTCCTCCTGCCTGTACAAATTGCCACACTCAGTTCTGCAAATCCTTAAATCTGTAAAGTGTTCATCTCTATTATACCTCTCTCTGTGATACTGTTTGAAGGCTGCAACATAGAAGTAAACTATTGTATTTTAGAAAGGAAAGGATTTTCTTCCCTGCTAATTCACAATCCCCAAGGAAGAGAATTGAGTTTTGCAGAACTAGGACTCCTGGAATCTTAAAATATGAGGTCTGAGGTATCTGATGCCCCAGTATTGATGTCTTTCATAGCTCTGGCTTTGAAGAGATGATATTCTGAGCCCTATTCCAAGTGCTAGAATGTGTATGGAGAGACTTAAAAAACCCACCCTGTTTTTGTTTTAAATTCTGTGGGATTACTTTGTTTTTAAATGTTCCCTTTCATTGTCCTTATGGGACAAAAACCCCTAGTGGTTCTTCTCTATTTTTTTTTTCATTAATTTAAATAGTTAATTTTGGAATGGTGTTTTTTTAACATGGATATATTCTGAAGAGTGATTTTTATAAAAATATTTCAGTGCTCTATATTGATGATCTTTTAATGAATTCCAGATCAAGTCTGCTCAGCTTACAAGTTGTGTGTGTGTCGGGGGGGAGAGGCAGGCAAGTTAAGTGCCAGCTCAGCAAGCATAACCTGGAATCTGAAAGCCAACCTGGGTTCTTTGTGGTTCACACATTGCCATGCCTCCCACTTTGGCCAATTCTATCGCTGATGCATGAGCCACTATAAAATGGGCTCCCTCTGCTGTATGGGCTCTGCATTGGCTAAGAGGAGTAAATTGCAGTAAAACCTTACTCTAGTTGGTGAAGTAGGCATATATGGCGGGAAATGGACACAGGCAGTATGTCTATGGAAGAAAGTTCCATTTTACTGTCACTTTTCAGAGCACAATACTTTAGTTGTGTTTTTGTTGTTGTTGTTTTTTTAAAAAAACCTTATGTAGCTAGATGAGCTGAGTTAATTGTAACTCACTAATTTTTTCACAATCCCTACAATATCTGATATATAATGTACATAACCACGATCCCGGTATACTCTCTTGTGAGCCTTATTTTACTATTGATATGAGAGCACATCCCAGACTGCGACATTAATATATTGTTCAAAGAGCTATTAATTTGTCTGTAGGTAATTAGAACATTTTGTGAGTCAAATTTATAATAAGATAGAAAAATGAAATCCTTATAAATTACAAAATAAAACATGTCAGAGGAAAAGGGAAACACTTCTTTTCCAATGGACTCAATCCTGTAGCTGTATGACGTTTTTATTTTTGTTTTGCTGCATAAGGTAACTTGAATTCTGTTTTCTCTTATTACAGGATGTTGGTGGAATATGCACTTTCATCTGGCCTTGACCATCTGACCTTGAAAAAACTTCAGGGACGCTTCCTTTTATAATGTTATCTTGTTGAGCCTCACTGTGATTTTACCCTGACTTCAACTTCACACCCACTTCAGTGAGCAATCTTCAGTGACTGGTTTCTCTCTGTCATTATTCACGCATATTTGAGGCAGTTAATTATCAAAGTCATATTTAATCTTTAATGACAGTGAAAAGTTTCATTATATCTTTTCTGTATTTTATTTTTCAGGATGCAATTATAGCAGGATCTCTTGAAAGAGACATGCTTGTAGCTTCCATGACTATGGACTCCACAGGAATAACCTGCTCTCTCCTATATAATTAGCCAAAAAATCTGACCGCTTGCAGAGGCTTGTGGTGGGGAAAGGGAGAGGGGCAGTCTGTTCATTTTTACTTGGTGGTGATCTGCTGAGGTTTAACGGAAAAAAATGAAATATTACTGTGTGCACTAAACTGAATATTTTACTTTTTAAATGTTTTTAAATGAGTACAAAATGTATGATAATAAAACTTTGAAAAATACTTTCAATGTGATTTTAATTTATGGAGAGTTTTCTGTGCTGTCTTTCTTTTTCCCTCCCATCCATTCTAATGGAACTGACCTGTTGTAATATCACTATTTCAGTAAGGTGCCATGCGCTAATGCTTTCCACGAAGTCCGATGCACAAGCTAAATCTCTGCCTAATGTAAAATAGATGCTTACAGTGCCTGGCAGGGAAACCATGCAGATACGAAATCTTCCACATTTAAAGGTGTATGTCTTATGTAATGGTGGAGGTTTCCCAAACAGTTTTTTCAATGCATAGATGTGCCATGATATTTTGCATCTCCATTATAATATGGAATTTATATAACAGATCATAAGCTTCAGCCACAGCTTTATTCCAAAGCTTGGATTAGGGGCGGCTCTAGCTTTTTTGCCGCCCCAAGCCCCCTGCGGCCGGACTGCCAAAGCAGAAAAAATGGCGGCCGCAGGGGGGTGAAGGGTGGCGCCTCGCATCCAGGCAAGAGGGGCTCCCCCCTCTGGCCTTGGGGTGCCTCTCCCGGCCAGGCAGGCAGAGCCCCCGGGGGCTGCAGGAGGTTCTGGCTCAGCCGCTCCTTTAAAGGCAGCTCGGCTGGGCCGGGCTCAGAGCCGCGCGGGAGGCGGAGGCCGGTGCAGGAGGCAGGGAGTGGCACATCCCGGGGAGCCCAGCGGCACGGTGAGCGGCGGGGATCGCTAGTTCCTGCCCCCCCGGGCCGGGGTCCATGCCCCTGCAGGGCCAGGCTGGGACTGGCGGAGTGCGGGGAGCCGGCTGGGGGCTCCGGAGCTGCGGACTGGGCTGCCAAAAAAAAAAAAAAAAAAACCACGGTAGGGCAGCCGGAATGTGCCACCCCAAGATTGGCCGGAATGCCGTCCCTTACAATGTGCCGCCCCAGGCACGTGTTTTCTCGTCTGGTGCTTGGAGCTGGCCCTGGCTTGGATGCACCTACAGTTTTTGCCCTGCAGGATTCTCTTTGCAATGTCCATTATTACGTCTGTTTCAGAGAATCACTCACCATCTCATATACTACTAGACTGGAGTTAATTGTACACCCCAACCTAACCTTAGAGCAGTGGTTCCCAAACTTTAACAACCTGTGAACCCCTTTCACTAAAATGTCAAGTCTTGCGAACCCCCTCCTAAAAATTAATATTTCCAGGGATATTCTCCTTGACCTGAGTATAAATTATAAAAGCAGTGATCTTGGAAACATAAAATTTGTTTTCATGACATGCTTATTACACACTATTTATTATTAATTATCATTTATTGTGACAGTATTTTTATTACATTATGAAAGCGGCAACACACTTCCAAGCTCTCACTTTTGTAGCTTGTGTCACTTTCAATAAGCCTGTTATAAGACAAGGCTCCTAGGTTTCATCAAGGAGTATCAGATGTGAAACAGCAGGAAGGTCTTTAAGAAGCCAACTCAGAGTTCCTCCTACACAAGCATTCAGGTCTTGAGCAGTCCAGGCAAACAATGCACATTACAACAAAGCTTAAACTTGATCTTCATAATAATTTTAAAAACAATACTATCTGCCTATTTAATTTTAAAAACAACAAAAAATATCGACCTCCCTTTCCATTTCTTATAAGGAGTCTTGAAGTTTAAATCTCCTCAGTGTGATAGAGATGCTTGCTTTGATCTGCTTAGCTCTTGGAAGTCCAGGAGCTCTGGGCTGCTGACCCATGCTGCCCAGGTTCCCTAGGGACAGCTCTGTCTGCCATTAGGGAATTTTTTTCCGAGAACCCCCTGTAACATTTCACGAACCCCAGTTTGGGAACCACTCAACATAAATACCTCTGCATCTCTATGCAGGGAGTAAGCATCTGACATCAGAGATTCAGCATAAGAGCTCTGCATCTCCGTAAAATGAGTCTGTAATGCAAGCATTCATCATTGTACTCCTGAGTGCTTCTATAAGGAAGAGATCCCCTCTCCACCTTCTTTTTATAGTGGTCAGATCCTGGTACTTGATTGTCAGGATGACTATGATAAAGCGGTGATGACTTAGGAAATGCCCGTGTTAGCTCTTGCATTATACTCTCTACATGGTGAGTCTCACACTCAGCCCGGATTAGTAGTAGTGTAGTGAGACCCTTCACTAGGAATGCCCTGTCTCTCAACACCACAAATTCATACCTCACGTGTCCGCTGAAATGTTCCTGCTGAGCATGACTGATGTGGCAGGGTGTGCAGAAAGAGGCATTCTGAAGGTAATTATACAGTGATCCTTGGCTAAGTCCAAATCCAACTTGGTTAGGTGACTGCGTCCCTTCATCCTAAAAGGAAAGGATGTGTCTATAGTTACTGTTGCTATTTTTACATCCAGGAACAGTGCTGTTCAATAGGACTGCGCATCCTTTGGTAGGATAACGAGTCTTGTGGATAAGGGAGAAGCGGTGGATGTGCTATACCTAGACTTTAGTAAGGCATTTGATACGGTCTTGCATGATATTCTTATCAATAAACTAGGCAAATACAACTTAGATGAGCTACTATAAGGTGGGTGCATAACTGGCTGGATAACTGTACTCAGATTAGTTATTAATGGTTCCCAGTCCTGCTGGAAAGGTACAACAAATGGGGTTCCACAGGGGTCTGTTTTGGGACAGGGTCTGTTAAATATCTTCATTAACGACTTAGATATTGGCATAGAAAGTACGCTTATTAAGTTTGCAGATGATGCCAAACTGGGAGGGATTACAGCTGCTTTGGAGGGTAGGGTCATAATTCAAAATGATCTGGACAAATTGGAGAAATGTTCTGAGGTAAACAGGATGAAGTTTAATAAAGACAAATGCAAAGTGCTCCACTTAGGAAGGAACAATCAGTTTCACACATACAGAATGGGAAGTGACTGTCTAGGAAGGAATATGGCAGAAAGGGATCTAGGGGTTATAGTGGACCACAAGCTAAATATGAGTCAACAATGTGATGCTGTTGCAAAAAAAGCAAACATGATTCTGGGATGCATTAACAGATGTGTTGTGAGCAAGACACCAGAAGTCATTCTTCCGCTCTACTCTGCGCTGGTTAGGCCTCAACTGGAGTATTGTGTCCAGTTCTGGGCACCGCATTTCAAGAAAGATGTGGAGAAATTGGAGAGGGTCCAGAGAAGAGCAACAAGAATGATTAAAGGTCTAGAGAACATGACCTATGAAGGAAGGCTGAAAGAATTGGGTTTGTTTAGTTTGGAAAAGAGAAGACAGAGGGGACACGATAGCATTTTTCAGGTATCTAAAAGGGTTTCATAAGGAGAAGGGAGAAAACTTGCTCATCTTAGTCTCTAAGGATAGAACAAGAAGCAATGGGCTTAAACTGCAGCAAGGGAGGCTTAGGTTGGACATTAGGAAAAAGTTCCTAACTGTCAGGGTGGTTAAACACTGGAATAAACTGCCTAGGGAGGTTGTGGAATCTCCATCTCTGGAGATATTTAAGAGTAAGTTAGATAAATGTCTATCAGGGATGGTCTAGACAGTATTTGGTCCTGCCATGAGGGCAGGGGACTGGACTTGATGACCTCTCGAGGTCCCTTCCAGCCCTTGAATCTATGAATCATCTTGACCACCAGAAGGTGGATTTGCTCAGTGGTAAAAGAGGCACCTGTTCTTCAAAGTACTTCCCTTTCTCAAACTCTTTCAGTTTGAAAGTATTCTGAAACTCGTAACTGATTTCTGCACTACCTTTCCAGAATCATTACTGTGCACGTCTAAATCGTCCCACTTATTTCTTTCCTTTCTGTTTATGTGTAATATAAAAATACAGAATAAATGGTGTATACAAACAGAGGGCCAGTCTCACTTAAAAGTCATGGCCTGCAATGGATATGATGAGAAGGGGCCATAATGCAGCAGAATCACCTGGAGGAATTCTTGGTATTTCAGCTACAGCATCTTCCTGAGCTCATCCTGCAGACTAGATCTTATTTTCAGAGGGCTGTATTGTGCACTCCGTCTTTACTCAGGTGTATAACTCGCAGTGGTGGTGGCATTACCAAGGACCAATGTCTGCACACTCCTACAAGGTTGTGCCTGGCTGTGCATGAATTCAAGGTGTGAGGAAAATGCCTTGTGCCTGTCTTTTCACAGTTGAGCTCAAACTCTAACCCTTCATTTCAAGATCATGGGTCTCTTGTATATGACCCCCAGGTTTTGCTGTAATGTAACATCTTACCTTATACCAATGCCATGCTGTCTCTGTTGTTCTGGCTGCCGCTTCTTGCAGCTCCCATTGGCTGAGAACAGCGAACCGCGTCCACTGGGATTTGCAGCGGGCCGTGCCTGCAGACAGTCAACGTCAGAAAAATGTCTCACGGCCTGCAATAAGATTACCCTGATGGGCTGTATGCGGGCCGCAGGTTGCCCACTACTGGCCTAAAGGCACTCAGAAGCTTTGGCTGATTTCTCTCTGATTTTGACCAGTGAAAAACATTCATTGACAAGACAGACCTACCAGCTTCTGGAGCTCCCAGAAAAACTGGTTCATAGATATATAGGTTTTAACTCTAGAATGAACCATTATGAGCAACTAGTCTGACTTCCTATATAACATGGGTCATAGAATTTCACCAAGTGATTCCTGCATCAAGTCCAAATTCTCTATCTCAACCATAAATCTTCTAGAAAGACATTCAATTTATGTTCTAGGATACGAGACTGGTGATAATTTACCCTAATTCTAAAAAAAGACACGGACAAAGACACGATCATTATGACAATGACCACTCCATCACTGTTGAACCCAGATTATAAAATTCGGACAAAGGTTCTCACTTCGCACTTAAACAACATTGCTATATCGATCATTCCTGGAGACCAAGTGGGTTTTATTCATAGCTGATTAGCAGCAGACAGTACTAAGAAATTATTCCATTTAATCTGCCAGGCACAAATAACTGGTGCTCTCAGCTGCTATCCTATCATTAGATGCTGAAAAGGCCTACAATTGAGTGGAATGGCCATACCTACAAGCAGTCCTGAGAAAATTAAGATTTGGATTTAAATTTCTGTCCTGGAGTGATATTATACACAAATCATCCCTTGCCCCTGTTCTGGAAATGGTGTTGTCTCCTCCACTTAACAGTTAAATTGAGGAACGCATCAGGGATGCCCTCTGTCACCTCTACTATTTGATATTGCCGTGGAACCTCTAGCAGCACATATCAGACATCCTCCGTTGAAGGAATTGCCAGACGAGATAAAGAATACAAGATTAGTCTGTATATGGATAATATTCTGCTCACTCTCAAGAATCCCTCCTCTTCAATTCTACCACTACTTTCTGCAGTAAACTACTTTCATGATATATTGGGATTTTGGATGAACTGTAATAAGTCTCCAAGTGATTGATATTTTGGGTAGACTAAATCCATCTCAAATACAATCATTCTCCTTTCATTGATGCAAAGAGAGAACCTATTTAGGAATCAGGATATGCTCTGATTTATCAAAGATTGTGTCTGCAAACACAGATGTCAGACTCAAAGTGATAAAAGACATGAAGAAATGGCATTCACTACCAATATCTTTATTGGGAAAGGAAGAAGCTATTAAAAATTAATTTAGGACCAAGATTAATGTATTATGTTTAGCTTAATTCCTTCAATTTCCTGCTTCAACTTTCACAAGAACAAGAGTTACACAACAATTCTTATGGAATATGAAGACATTATGGATATCCCATGAAATACTTAACCCCCACCCCTCACTTTGGCCATGATTTCTTATCTGATTTGTATTTATATCATCTGGCTTTTTTATTAAGATGTCTAATAAAATGGTTCTGTCCCACCAATTCTTCCCAAAACCCAGTGTGCCTAGAGATTGAAGAAAAAGTAGTTAACACCTTTGGCTCTCTGCATTTCCATTTTTAAAACCGTTGCCTGCATCTTTAAGGCAAAATATACTATTTATCTCCTCTTAGAGTGTTCTTCAGAAAATCAAGTCCATTACCTCTTCTAATCTCACCAACTCGTCTCCCATGCCAACCTGGAATAATCTCCAATTTAAATTTGCTAATAGATTGAAACTCAAATTAATCTGGCTAAGCAAAAGTATGTTAACCATAAAAGAGATTATTGAATGGACGACTGTAGCCTCCTTCACATCTTTGTGATAAATACCAGCTACCAACAGAGCAAGGTCCTTTCTAGACTAAGCTTTCATTTAAGATTATAGAAGAGCTGGGGAATGGCTGGCAGGCCATAAATAATATTCCACTGGAAGTGCACCTTAAAAAGTGTGTTTACTGACAAAATGTTTTTAGCTATGCATACAAATAGCTGAACTCCTTGATGTATCCTACTGACTATACCCTAAAAAAAAAAATGGGAGAAGGACCTAAACATCTCCATTTCCTCTGACAGGTGGGATAACATCTGGCATAATATATGCAGAACATCCAGTTCTCTGTTTTTGCATTTTTCAGAACAAAATTCTGAATAGATATTATTGGACCCCTGAGTGATTGCATGAAGCTGGACTTACCCCACATACTAAATGTTGATGTGACAGCTCTAATGCAAAACTGTCTCATGTCATCTTTGAATATCAAAATATATCCACACCAGGAAACAAGTGTGTGGCACTCTGTTTAAGGTGACTGATGTAGGGAAAACTCCTACCCTGAGCCTCTTTATTTTGGGCATTCTAGAAAATCTACCCTGTTTGAGTAATGGCAGGAAATGGATTGCTGCAGCACTTATGATGGTCAAGAGAGTCATTTTAAAAAAATGGAAATCTTCTATCTTTCCCTTACCCCGCCCCCCCCTTTCTTTGATTGGCTAACTCAACTAACAAACCCTGACCTCCTGGACAAACTGGCAACAACCTATAGAGGCCCAAGATCTAACTATGAAGACACCTGGTCTTTCATGAGAGCATTACAAATAGGGTGACTATACATCCCCTTTTGGTAGAGACAGTCCCCCTCTTTAAGACCTGTCCCTGCCGTCCAGACTGGTTTGGCAAAAGTGAGCATTTGTCCCGTTTACTCTTGCCAACAGATCAAGTTGGCAAGAGCAAACAGGACAAATGCCCACTTTTGTCAAAAAAAGAGGTGCGCCAGAACATGTGGGGGGGGGGGGTGAGTGGTAATGCCAGCCGTGTGCTGGGGGGCGGGGGGAATGGCAGAGCTCCAGTGGGGAGCAGACAGGGATCGGGCAAATAGAGATGCCAGCCCCAGCCTTTGGGAAATAGGGTGACCCTATCTAGTATGTGCATCACTGCTCACTTGAGCCCTGCCTGTCCTTCACATGGGCAAGGGGGCTTGGGTGAGTGGCTCGGGCCCATGGGTGGCTCCTGAATTGCTGGCTGGGGGAAGCTAGCCCCCAGCCCTGCCCCTTCCACTCTAGGTTCCGGGGCCCATGGAAGGGGTGGGGCCTTGAGTCCCGCCACTGCGGCCACCGGCCCAGGCTAGCTAGTGCCTGCAGCCCCCCGAAGCACCGGGAGGGAGCGCATGGCGGTGCTACTGCAGCGCCCCTCCCCAGCCCTGGAGTGCCGGGAGGGAGAGCACGTGGCACTGCCACAGCCCCCCTAGCTCTGGGAAGGCAGGCGGTGTGGCTGCAGCCCATGGATCCCAGCAGCAAGGCTGAAGCAGGACCCTGGAGGTGGAGTGTGGGCGGGGCCATGCCTGACTGTTTGGGGAGGCACAGCCTCCCCCAGTCTCCCCAACCTGGCTCCCATGCTGGGCCAGCCCTGCATGTGCAGGGATGGTGCGGGGCTTGGACCAACCTCATGGGAGGGCTTGGGCCAGCCCCACGCAGTGGCCTGTTTTCCCTTTTGGAAATATGGTTACCCTAATTACAAACTAACTCCAGTATATTGGGCTTCTGATGTTTCTATTTTTGCAGTGGGGAGTGGGGAGAGTGAGGAGTTAGGGAATTATTTGTTTTATAAAGCTCAGGAATATTTATCTATGGCTGTTTCATACTGTGTTGTTTATTAAGTCTATACTGTTGCTGTGTTTTCTTTGTCATTGTATTTGAGTATGTCTGTATGGATATGTTAAAAGATCTTTTTCCCAGAAAGTGGATTAAAGCATGCCTTTGTCTGCAAGTTTGAAAAGCCCCCCACACTACTTGTTTTCATAAGTACGTGTGATGGATACTACAACCACATGCAGGATCTTTTGGGGGAATATATTGTATTAAATTTGTTAATGATTTATGTACACAATTTATGTAATTGCAGGGGGAGAGGGTTGCCACAACTCCTCCAGGAACTAAAAACAGTGGTGGAGGGCAAGGGGATTATTAAGGTGAAAAACTCAAGTTGGAAACATCCCGAGTCAGATACCAACCCCGGGGAGGCTTGCATATATTATTACCCAGGGTTTGTACCAATTGTCCCCTCTTCTCTACCACTCCTGGTTGGCTCACCAGTTATGTTACCCAGGGTTTTCAGAATCCAAAGTAGTGGTAACTTAACTGTTTCTCTCCAGGTGGTAAAATAAATCAGTGGGGACACAGCTCCTCTGTCTGATAAATGATTGATACAAACCAGAATGCTTTTACCTAAGACTACTTTTTTATTAGGTCTCAAGCACACACACACATAAGCTATAGCAGTAGGTTCAAAGAACCTCAAACCCTGTTACCTAAAGTCTGAGAGGGTTTCAAGTGATCAGCAGTCAGGCTTCTGGGGACCTCCTTCTGTCTAGCTGATGGGGAGTTTAGGTGTCAGCTCCTTGCCTGAAGAAAAACTTCCTTGGACTGCTCCAAAGCACCCTTTCTAGATTTTCTCTGGACAAATCACATAACTCCTAATAGCCCCTAATAGGATAACAATTTCCCTAGCAATGGCCAATAACAATTGATTATTCTCCTTATCAGCAAAGCCGCTTCAGCAAAAAAACCTTACAAACAAACAACCACAATCAAGGTCAATTTTCCACCTCTTCCTCTCCCCTGCATAAATCTGTCCTTCACTTTATCTATCCCAGTCAGTAAAATTGCAGCTGTTTTTGTCTACCTAAGCAAGGCCAGATTTTTCTCCTGACTCTGTGGTGTCCTCACTTCCAGCTTGGAGTGGGGGTGGGGGAGGTGAAGGGGGGGAGGGAGGATTAAGTGCACAAAATGGCTACGGATTATGTCAAATCCAGTTCTCTTGCAACAATATTGGTTCAAACAGGGTTCTCCAGGGATCATCACACAAAGAAAGGGCTTTTGATATAAAAAGGCTGTGTTTAAACTGACTCAGGCTTCTTCTTTCAGGAAAGGGACCCGATCTTCTGCCCCAAGATGGCCCCAGCCCTTCCTTGCAGAAGGGTTGGAAAGACTGGGGTACTAGTAGACCAAAGACTGATGGGTAACCTCTGGTAAGCTTTCAGCATACATATAGAAGCTTTGGTTTTTATATATTTTCTCTGTAATGCTTGAACCTTAAGAATAAAAGTGCTTGCTAAGAAGGAGCTGTGTGGTAACTTGTAACTGCTGGCAATACCCTGTTCGTAGCCCTTGGAGAGATAGCAACACACAGGCACTGGCCCTTAGGCAGACTAGCTTGCTGGGGATATCACAGTGTAAGTTAGGGAGCCATGCAGCCTTAAATCCCCAGTCAAGAGGGGGAGAGACAAAGATTCTCTACCCAAGAGTGGTGATGGCTGGTAGCTGGAAACCTTATGTGAGTGCCCTTGAGCAACTCTGGAAAAGGAATACATTGCAGTTAACCCTGAAACAGTGACCATATTTACTTGTACACAGTGATCGAGTCACCTCTCAACCTTCTCTTCCATAAGCTGAGCTCCTTAAGCCTCCCATTGTAAGACTTGTTTTCCAACCTGAGGATCACTGTTGCAGCCTGTGACCCCAAGAGTCTGTGATATACCAAGGTTCAGTCTAGACCAATGAGGCGCTGCCACCCCTGCAACCTTAGGTGCCTTACAATACCTTGCTGCAGTAGCACCCACCTAGGCCACTCACAAACAGCCATCCAGCATGCAAGTCACAACATGAGGGTCTGTATGTGACTGCAACCTTTCAGCCAGGAGTGACGGCTGCTCCCTAAAAGTGGCCCTGCCCCCCTGCACAGCCCCTTCTTCCTGAGCCCCCACCCTTGCGCTTCCCTGCCCCCTGATCCCCTACCCTTATGCCATCCCTTCCCCTTGAAACCCTACCCACGCTTGCTCCTCTCTGCCCCCTGTCACTCGCCCTTATGGCCAGTAAAAAGTGGGAGGGCATAAGCCATGGCCCCCAGACTCCCTGTGTCCCAATGCCCCTGCTCCCAGCCACATGTGGGTTACACTCTGACTTTTGCAGCCTTGGTTATACAGTACTATAGGGTGACCCCAACACGCTCCAAGTCCTGGATTCCTCCCCCACCAAATGTATGTCCTGTACTGTCCAGCCCTCTCCGGGATGGTTCAAATATATTAAATCCATTATTCCTTTAAGGGAATAATATACACTAGCTTATTATCTTAAATAGTTACACAGATACTTTAAAGTTAAACTCACTGCATTAGATAAAACATGTTTATTAACTATAAAGAGGGAGATTTTAAGTGAGTGCAAGCAATGAGGCATAAAAGTCATAAAGAATTACAAGAAAATAAAGATAAAAATGCTTGCTACTACTTAGCTTAACAAACTATATAAGATTCAAAGCAAACTTTCTCCCCACAGTCTTCCAAAAACATCCCTGACCAAACTGTCAGGTCAAGACCCCTCCCCTGGAGTCCAGTGGGTGTTTCCTTTGTCTTCTCAGGTGTGGAGAATGAGATGGGCAGAGAGAGAGAGGAAAGGTCTCTTGGGGTGTTTGCCCCTCCTTTTTACAGTTTCCGTCCCTGTTTGAAAAGCATTTCCAGCTGAGAACCAAGGGACAGGAGGTTAGACTAGGTGACCATGATGGTCCCCTCTGACCTTAGAGTCTATGAGTGTAAGGAGACCTCATGGTATTTCTTTGCTAAGATGCAGATCTCTTTGTCCCTGCCCCCGTTTCTTGACAAAGGATGGTCACTTGATATGAGATGGCCCATCAGCTTAGTTGACACCTACCTGGGGCATCATCTTGCCCTTTCTCTTTGAGAAACTGGATTAGCCACTCCCCAGACTTATCTAGGAAACACAATTAGGCCATGATTTCAGTTTTTTCATAACTTTACACATAATGTTGCTACATGAATTTTACCATGCTATTACTGATCAGCAAGTTATGAGTTTTCAAATGGTACCTCACAAGGCCTACCTTGTACAAAGATTATTAAAATAGTGTGTAGGATATGAATACAGGGGTGCATTCAGTCACAATTGGCAAAGGGTGCACTCAAGATACTGTTGTCAGAATATTTAGCCAAATAGTATCTTGTAAGGTATCATGTAAAAACTGGTGACATGCTGGTTACTAATATTGTAGCATAATGTATGTATAGTTAGTGTGTAAAGAATTGTGGGTGTGATGCAAATATGTTCAGATCAACCAATCTGAGTAAAGCGGATAAACTAGTCTGGCATAGACAAAGGAATATTGTTTTACCTATTTGCCCATGTCTCCAACGTAAACTGAGCAAAGTGAGGCCAGAGACAATGAAGTACATTTACATCTAAGGAAAACAAAGTGATTAAGACAATCAAATAAGCAAATTGACCAGAGTATATCAACTATACACCCACAAGGACTGTGGAACTCTCTGGGTTTATATTTCAAAGGTTTACGGGACTATAAAAAGGAGGGGAGAGAACCCCTTATTTATCTCTCACTTAGGGAAGACAGGGGACAGCACCCTCTAATTCCGTGAATGTTGGATCCTCTGGCTTGGAGGGTTGGCAATGCTGGTAACTTGATGTAAGTGAGAAAAATGCTTAGGCAAAGACTGCAACTTGCTAACATTTAGGGTTTAGTCCCTAGAAAGCATGTTATCTTTGTTTTGTTTGTAACAATACCTGTCTCTTTTTCTCTTGCTTAGCATAATTTAAATCTGTTCTTTATTAATAATCTTACTCTTAGTTTTACTGTATACCCTCTCAGTGCTGTCCTGCTGAAGTATAGAGTGAGTCTTCAGCTAACCTAGCAGGGTGGCATGTCCAGTGGCTTTGGAGGCAGCGAACCTGATAATTTCTTTGAGTATCCAGTGAGAGGGGCTGGAGACTGCAGATAAATGTCTCTGGGGAGTTTGGGAACTGGGGCTTACTGAGTGTTACCTGCAAGGCAAGATAAAGACTGGCAGAGTCTCGGGGAGTTTGCTGGTGACTAAGAGAGGCTGGTTTGGCAGGGAGCTGACACACGCATTAATCCTCAGCAGAGCTCACTCTTACTAAGGCAGAGGGGTAACAGTGGCTTACAGTTCTGGGTGTCCTGAGGAGAGCATCACAGCTCTCCTTTGAACTCTCTCCTATTTTTCCACATCCTTCTTGAAATGTGGACACCAGCACTGGCCACAGTATTCTAGTGGTGGTCTTACCAATGCTGTCTACAGTGGCAAGATCACTTCTCTCCTTCCACTTGATATTCCCCTTTTTATACATCCAAGGTTCACATTAGCCCTTTTACCCACAGCTTTGCAGAGCACTCAGGTTGAGAGGGTTATCTACAATGACCTCAAAGTCCTTTTCTGAGACACTACTTTACAAGACAGAGCTCCCGTTCTGTAGGTATAGCCTGCATTCTTTTATCCTAGGTGTACTACCTTGCATATGGCTGTGTTAAAACGCATTTGTTTGGATTGTGATAATTTAACCAAGTGATTTAGATCCCTTTGTCACAGCCACCTGTCTTCATTATTTACTATCCCATCAATCTTTGTGTTAGCTGCAAACCTTATAAGTAAAAAATGTATATTGTCTAGATCATTGACCAAAAAAATGGAATACCATTGGCCCAAGAATTGATCCCTGAGGGACTCTGCTGGTACTGCCTCCACCCACTGATATCTTCCCATTAACTAATTTTGAGATCTGTCAGTGAGCCAGCTTTTAGTCCATCTAATGTGTGCCCTGTTAATTCCATATAATGCAAGTGGTTTTTTTTTTAAAAAAAATCAAGATATTATGTGATACTAGGCAAAATGCTTGGAGAAATGCAAGTATATTATATCAGCGCAGGTGCCTTTATCAACCAGGCCTGTAATTTTGTCCAAACTGCTTCCCCTCCCTCCGCTGTACCCATTTTCCAGGAAATCATGTTCTCTGGCATTAATTATATTTTAGCCTCTAGTTCTTTGCTGATAGAATCTCAAATTAACCATTTCATTATTTTGCCCGGTATTGACATCAAGCTAACTAGTCATTTCTCTGGGTCATCCCTTTTACTACTGTTAAATATTGGAATTACATTGACAGTCCTCTAATGCTTTGGAATTTTCCAAGATTTGTTAAAAATTAATATTAGTAGTTCAGAGGGCTCTTCAGGTCATTCCTTTAAGACGCTTTAGTGTGTTCAGGTCTGATTTGAAATGTTTAAATTTAGCAGGTGCTGCTGCTTCACATTCTCCTTTGTTACAGATGATAAACTTTCTGTTCCATCCACAACATCATATGGGATGAATATATCCTCCTGCTTCATTCCAAATATAGAACTGAAATAACCATTGAATACTTCTTTCTTTTCTGCATCCCTATTTATGATTTTACTGTCTGCATCTAGCCATGAACTTATGCCTGACCCAGGGTTCTTTTTTTGTTCCTAATATGTTAAAAATGCCTCCTTCTTGCCTTTAACCCTATTGGCCAGTGATAGTTCATTGATCCCTTTAGCTTCCCTTAAGTCACCTACATTTTTAATGTATAACTTATATTCATTGTCATTAACTTCCCCTTTTTTGAATTCTTTATATATTCATTTTTTTGTTTTGGTTTATCACTGCTTTTGCATCTCCTTTTAACCAGGATGGCTTTTTGACCAGCATCACTTTTTATTTCCTATTTAGAATCCTGGCTTTTGAGGCATCCAGTTGGATGTTCTTGAACAATTCCTAGTTTTCATTAACACTTCCTACTTAAATTTATGTTCCCAGTCAGTTATAACAACAATAGCTTTAAGCTTTAGGAAAATGCCCCTTTTATATACTGGTTAGTGCCATGTTCTGTTTGCAAAAAGTAGGTTTAACCAGATCATGATCACTGGTACCTAGGCAACCGCTAACTTTTAGGTCAGCAATTAATTCTTTTCTGTCCATCAGAATGAGATGTACTATTGAGTTAACATGTGCCAGATGAAGGACTTTCTGTGTTAAAAAAATTATTGTTGTGAGCTGATATAAACCTCCTGGGTTCAGTTAAAACCTCGTTTAAAACTGATGTGTGAATATGCACTTCGTTTAAAATAATCGTAAAAGAAGGTTAAGGGGCCACACCTAAATCAAGGCAGAACAAAGTCTGCCTGGACCCTGGCACCATGTGGGCAGAGGGCTCCACTGGGCATTGTTCTTACCAGGTGAGGAGAGGTGTCTGTGGCTGTGGAAAAAAATTCTGACAAGTCCCTGAAGGACCGGTACTTGCTTAGCCAGTACTTCCTTTTCTGCCTGGAAGTCCTGTCTCAAGGCTTGCAACTTGCCCTGGGCGTAGGTTTGAGTTGCTGCCTGGTTCATGATCTATGCTCTTAATTGCTCAATTCTAGTTATCAAGTACACAACTCTTCCCTTTTCTCCAACTTCTCTATTGCCCAGTCCTGCTATGACTGGGGTAGATCCACCTGACACCCTTCCCGGTCAACCGGGGTGGAGAGAGGAATGCTAAACCCCTCTCCGGTTCTCAGACTTACTGCGGCTGAGAGTAGGCATACTTTCATACTCACACACGTACGTCCAGACTGGCCACGTCTGTGTATAACGTTCAGAGAAGGCGCTGTGCAATCTCCAACTTGCTTCCTCTCTTGAGAGGGCAGTTCTTTTACACCCTGGGGTCTCCTGGGGCATCTTTTCAGAGATTCCAGTCCAGGACGGCTGCCTGTGGCTTCTTCAGCGTCCCCAAACCACGCCGGCTCCCCAGGGTCGCAAAGGCAGACTGTTGGATCTCACTGGACAGTTAAGCTTTGCAAATGTAATCTCAGCACTGTAACTTGTATTGCCTTTGGTTTGACTATGTCTATATTTTTTTCACAGCCAGCTGGGGCTGAAAGCAGTTTTAATTTGTACTTAGCCTGGTCTGCATTGATTCTTGACCTTGAACGCAGATCAACTTTCTCTTTATCTCTGGACCAAGCTGAATTTCAAATTAACCCGTTCCTTTCCTCAATAGACAAATTGCTCCCATTGTGTGTCAGAGGCTTTTTTGGTAATTAAAAGCTCCTCTAAGATGTATGATCTTATCTAGATGGAAGGTACCTTCTAGTGGGCATTGTTTAGATGGATTTTCACGCCTGTAAATATTCCAATTGTCTAAATACCTGCAGGTTTTAGGACCATAATGTACGTACATGAAATAAGGTGGGGTACCCTTAGGGGGTGAGAGGGAATACTTAGACTGTCCCCCACCCATTTTCCAATCACACACACAGGGGGGATGCCCTGTCTGCTCTAGCAGCACATAAACTAAGGATCTCTCCCTACAGGGTACTCACACAGGAGAGGCTAACGAGGATGGCCACGACCCTCCTACACCTCCCTTCAGCAAAGAGCATCGGCTAGTCTCTGAGAGACGGCACTGCTTACTCTCATTGCATCCAGTGAGATGATCAGACTGTCAGTGGCTCACACAGAGAGGAAAAGGGGAGGGAAGATGGGTTCACACACTCCTAGACCCAGGTAGCCTCCTCGCCGGACGATGCCAGGCCGAGTTAGCCCACCGTGGGTTGGATCTCCTAAAAGATCCTCTAGTTACCGGGCTTGCGTTAGAGTAGTTCTGGTCACGAGCCAAAAGTCTTCGCAGAGTACTCTGGGCGTCTTCCGGTAACTCTCAATTCACACTGGTGTACACACACACACACACACACACACACAGGCCTCTATTTCCATGTACCACGATGCATCTACACTATGAGGCGGTAACAACCCCTCTTGAGGAAGTAAAAACCCCTCAGCACCGGTGCATACCTATGCATCTCTCTTATGCATATGGGGGCGGCCAAATTAACAGTTCCCCAGAACCGCATACAACTACCTTATTGGAGGCGGCAAAACAATTCCCCAGAACCGCTCTGCATCTGACCTTGCTGCACAGTCAATAAGTTCGGATGGCGTGAGCCCAACAGGGACAGACGGCCCCACGGACAGTCCTCCTCCGACACCCCAATAGAGATTTCAAAAGGTCTCCTACCTCTATTGTGGCGCCATGGGGTTCGAAGGGGAACGATCCGTAGCAGCTGCCGGTGCCTCTGCGGGCGTTGTCATCCCGGACGAGCCCCCAAATTGTCGGAGAATAACAGAGTTCTCACTTTTTGTTTGGGTACAGCAAGTCAGATACTTTATTTTCTCTCTATCAATTGCATAGAGGGAGAGAGCTAAACAGGTCTCTCAACAGATAAACAATTACAGCAAGCATTTATACCTTTTGTTACAGACAATAATGAGCAACAGCTGCATTTTGTTTATACATAGGTCATTCTGATATCTTGTTTTGCTCACTAATGTAGACTCTTAGTCTACATTCCATATTATCTACACATTATCTACACAAGGTCGCAACAACTTCTCACACAGTTCTTTCCCACTTGCCTCACACATTCCTCGCTTCTACAAATCTCGCGTCATTAGGGTTACAGTTAGCCTGACTCTTGCTAACAAACTGTCATGCATTGCAATCCCCTTCCTGTCAGTTCTTTCTCTGCTTCCACAGCATGGTGTGACCATAGGAGAAGTCTAGAGAAGAGGATTTTGGGTCTGGTGCTGGCTAAAGAGCTTTGACGCTCTACACAAAGAAGCTAATTCCTGTTTTTGTTTTCTCCTATGGTCAGAGAAGCAGGACTTTACACTCCTTGTTAATAAACGAGATTGCACCAAAGAAAATACCATACTCTGTCAATTTCTACTCCCAACTGGAACATTCCCAGACCCTCAAATTTTGACTAGTTGCTCAGGTCAAAATGGGGCAACATCTTTTACAGCTCTTGAATAGAGGGCACGGGGCACTGCCCCAGCAAAGTAGGAAGCATGCACACATTTCATAAATGTGTGCGTGTCACTCACAAGCCCAACGTGAACACAGCAATGCTATAGCAGACCTTCTTCTCCGCTGGAGCCTTCTTCTCTACTGCCCCTGTGGCACATGTGTAGCAATGATGTACAAGGTCTGAGTTAGGAGTGTGCCGCAGCGATTTCAGGGGGGTGGGAAGTGCTGGATTCACTGCCCAAGCCCCAGGCTGTAGGAACTGTAGAGCACTCTAACATGTAGTGCTCTAACTGCTCTGGTACGGTACCTCTTAGAGCGCACCAGCAGGGCCTACATTGGGCAATTAGAGCACAACATGGTAGACCCCTCAACAGTCCATGAAGCCTGTGGCCTGTCCTGTGAGCAAAGGAGCCAAGCTCAGGAGTAGGAGCAAGTGCAGCACTGAGATTCTCCATCATTAACTTTGGGTCGACTGAGTGAGAAAAGCTCCATGAAGACAGAGAACAACAGAGAACAAATGGGGGCTTGATTCTCCTGCAGGGTCCAGTGGGCTCCCTACTTTTGCTTCTGCTGCTGCCACCACTTTAAATGGGGGCTGCAGCCCCACCCAAAAGTTCTCCTGCAGCCACTCAAAGTTTACCAGCCACCACTGGGCAATGTCATTGTCTTGTTTTAGAAACTCTTTAGGAAGTTTTGTTACTGGCCACAAAAAGTGTCCAGCAAATGTCCCTTTGACAGGGTATCATCCCGTTCCACTCCTAGCCACAACCCACTCAGAGATGTTCTTCTGGTCAAATACTGTGTGCAATTTATTACAGCATTCTCCCCACCACTACCTTTACAAACTTGTGCTACTCTATATTTACAAAAGTCTACACTCTTTGGGTATGTCTTCACTACCCGCCGGTAGTAATTGATCTATCGGGGATCGCAATAAATCGATCCCTGAACGCGGTCCCCTTCGATTCCGGAACTCCACCAGAGTGAGAGGCGGTAGCGGAGTCGACGGGGGAGCCGCGGCCATCGATCCCGCGCCGTGAGGACCCGAGGTAAATCGATCTAAGATACTTTGACTTCAGCTACTCTATTCACGTAGCTGAAGTTGCGTATCTCAGATCGATCCCCCCCATAGTGTAGACCAGCCCTTTGGCTCACTCAGCCAAGGAGAGGAGAGACAGGAGGTATCTTCCCCCTTCTCCTTGCTCTGACTGTCAAAAGTCTACCAGTCTCTCTCTCTCTTCTCCCCTTGAACATTTCCTTATTGTGTCTGGCATAATTGGTTAATTCACCGTGTAGCTCTTTCCAGCCCATTCCCAAGCTATCAATTAGCCATAGCTTTGCCCCTCAGGTTTACTCCAGGGCAATTTTAATTGGTGAGCCACTGATCAGGTGCTGTATAGCTGCTGTTGCCCAGCACTCTGTCACAGTCCCCCAGGTTGAAGTTACCCATGATAAGTTTTTTTTTCCTGCGCCTGATGGACAGATGCTTCAGGAGCAGTCTTGGTGGTTTCTGATGCCCACCAGTTCCCCATCTTTAGTTTTATTAGTAAAAACCTTAATCCTTACGTCTTTGAGGTTCTGTGACTCTGAACTGTCTCTCACTCTAACAGTAACAGTGTCTTTGATGTAAAGTGCCACCTCTTTTTTCCCCATTATATCCTTATAGAACAAGTTTTAGCCATCAATTTTAGTGTTCCACTCACGTGATCTATCCCACCAAATTTCACTAATGCCAAATCATATTTCTTCTGATATAGTTTAACTCTAGCATCCTGCCTAGTGCTTGGAATAAAAAGTAGTTCATTATTACTGTAAATTGTGAATGTCATCCATCTTCCTCCCGAACATAGAACAGAAATATGTATTGAACCCCTCTTCTTATTATGCATCATTATTGATATTTTTATTATCCCTAGTCTATTTTGGTCTGCTAGGCACTTTATCAAACAGAAATAAGCTATCAAAACTCTAGGCAATGTGCATTATTATAAGTGCATGCTTGTTGTAAATGTCCATTAATATAAAACCTTCCCCTATTCTCCATCTTCTCTTCACATACATCCTTATTCTGTTTGTTACTGCATGGACTGTCTGTGAAAATATATTTTGTAGCATATACTGTAGATCATGAACTGTGGGCTCTGGCAGGGAACAGGGTCATCAGTACTGGAAGCTTTCACTGGAAATGCCCTGTAGCATCATTTGTATTGAAACACCTGACCCGGTTCTATTGATATCAATGGAAAGACTCCCATTGACTTCAATGGGGAATTGGACTGCGCTGTTAAATAGGGGTTAGGTCAAGTGCCTCAGTTGATTATAACTGCTGAGCTATCATACATAAGAAAGGCAGTATCTCAGGTAAACGTCACCCACGACCCAACTCATCTCTTCACACCATCCAAGATGGCCAAACAGAAGGCTTTGGGTTTGGGGGGGTTCTCCCTTCTTTCCTCCCCTCCACCCTCCCGATATTCCTTCAGAGAAAAAAGTGAAAGGTTGACAGGAGGGATTTATTTTATTTTATTTTGGTATATCCTTTATTTCACTTTCCTTTTCAGATGTTCTGTGGTACCCTGTCACATCGACTCAAAGCTGATGAATATTTTGTTCCCTTGAACTTTTATATTTCTATATGTGAGACCAGAACTCCACAAATACCAATTACTTTACTCTTTTTTAAATCAATGCCTCGCCTGGCTCCACTTTAGAAAAGAATGTGTAAAATAGCGATTCATTGTGTTTTAAGTGTTTAATCTGATAACATGTTTCCTGTGCTCTTTGTGCCTTGGCAACTGTCTCCAGGCAGGAAGCAAGTGGAGAGATTGGAATTGAAATAGTTTCCAATTCATTTAACCTGTCACAACCATAAAGACCAACATTTTCAAAAGTGACCCCTGACTTTTAGGTGCCTCAGCTTTTGGATGCCCAGAAAGAGCAATGTGGGCTTGATCTTCAGAGGTGCTCTGTAACCACAGCTCCTATTGACTTTAGCTGGAGTTGTCACTGGTTCAGCTCTTCTGAAAATCAGGCCTACATTGTCATGAGTTGGGCACTCAAAATCAGAGACTGCTTTTCAAAATATGGGTAGGATCTGATGCGAAATAGTCAACTGAAAACGAGTCCCATTCAATTACATCATGTAATGGCACACAGCTAAAAAGTGACAAGTTTTTAAAGTGCTTATATACCAATGCTAGAAGTCTAAATAATAAGATGGGTGAACTAGAGTGCCTCGTATTAAATGAGGATGTTGATATAATAGGCTTCACAGAAACTTGGTGGAATGAGGATAATCAATGGGACACAGTAATACCAGGATACAAAATATATTGGAAGGACAGAACAGGTCATGCTGGTTGGGGAGTGGCCCTATATGTGAAAGAAAGTGTAGAATGAAGTAAAAATCTTAAATGTACCATAGCATCTCTATGGATAGTAATTCCATGCTCTAATAATAAGACTATGGCAGTAGGGATATATTACCGACTACCTGACCAGGATGGTGATAGTGACTGTGAAATGCTCAGGGAGATTAGAGAGGCTATAAAAATAAAAAAAACTTAGTAATGGGGGATTTCAACTATCACCATATTGACTGGGTACATGTCATCTCAGGACAGGATGGATAGATAAAGTTTCTTGACACCTTACATGACTGCTTCTTGGAGCAGATAGTCCTGGAACCCACAAGAGGACAGGCAATTCTTGATTTAGTCCTAAGTGGAGCACAGGATCTGGTTCAAGAGGTGACTATAGCTGGACCACTTGGTAATAGTGACCATAATATAATTAAAAGAGGGTAAACAGTGAGGTGGCAAAATTTGCAGATGATACAAAACTACTCAAGATATTTAAGTCCCAAGCAGACTGCAAAGAGCTACAAAAAGATCTCACAAAACTGGGTGACTGGGCAACAAAATGGCTGACATTCAATATGGATAAATGCAAATTAATACATATTGGAAAACATAATCCCAACTATACATATATATATAAAATGATGGAGTCTAAATTAGCTGTTACCACTCAAGAAGGCGATCTTGGAGTCATTGTAGATAGTTCTCTGAAAACATCCACTCGGTGCGCATCAGCAGTCAAAGTAACGAACAGAATGTTGGGAATCATTAAGAAAGGGATAGATAATAAGACAGAAAATATCATATTGCCTCTATCTAAATCCATGGTAAGCCCATGTCTTGAATACTGCGTGCAGATATGGTCACCCCATCTCAAAAAAAGATGTATTGGAATTGGAAAAGGTTCAGAAAAGGGCAACAAAAATGATTAGGGGTGTGGAACAGCTGACATAGGAGGAGAGATTAATAAGATTCGGACTTTTCAGCTTGGAAAAGAGACGACTAAGAGGGGATATGCTAGAGGTCTATAAAATCATGATTGGTGTGGGGAAAGTAAATAAGGATGTGTTATTTACTCCTTCTCATAACACAAGAACTAAGGGTCCCCAAATGAAATTAATAGGCAGCAAGTTTAAAACAAACAAAAGGAAGTATTTTTTTACACAATGCACAATCAACCTGTGGAACTCTGCCAGAGGATGTTGTGAAAGCCCAGACTATAGCAGGGTTCAACAAAGAACTAGATAAGTTCCTGGAGGATAGGTCCATCAATGGCTATTAGGCAGGATGGTGTCTTTAGCCTCTGTTTGCCAGAAGCTGGGAGTGAATGATGGGATGGATCACTTGATGATTGCCTGTTGTATTCATTCCCTCTGGGGCACCTGGCATTGGTCACTGTCGGAAGACAGGATACTGGGCTAGATGGACCTTTGGTCTGATCCAGTATGGCCGTTCTTATGTTCTAAAATGCTGGCCATTGTTGTCTACACACACACACACACAGGTGTATATATATACTAGTTTTGTTGAATATCTTGTAAAATGTGCTGCCTCTACTGGACATCTTTCCCACTCTCTCTCTTTTCAGTTTAATCAGAGGCAATAGCGATATCTGTAGCTATTGCATAGTTGAATAAGTTGCACAGGCATACTCCATATTACTACTGGTTATGTATCAGATCTGTTCACTTTATAACAAAGTCTTGTGGGGGGAAATGAACATAGTTAATTTACAGAAACTGATTTTTTTTAAATATTCTAAAACATTTAGTATATGGTTACATGAATATGTTCTCAAGAACCAAGACATCCTATATTTGTAGGAGTATCTGTGCCAAATGACTTAGGTACAAAGGAGAACTAAGGTATTTGTAGGAAACTCTTTCTAAAGTGTTTTTATAGCCAATTCAAGATGTTTACAGGAAAAAATTAACATAGAAATTTTCCTGAACTACTTTCTTATATGAGCACATAGCATTTCCCATTAGCTTGATGTGCTGCACACATTTGGTCCATACTGCATTTTCTTTAGAACTGCTGGATTTAATTCATAAATCATTTTTAAAAAGGAAAATATGTATCCAATTGTAGAATATGGGCCTCAATCCTGCATTGGGTTCTGCTAACACAACCACCCGCTGACCTGCAACCAGCATTTTGTGATGGGATATATAAACCCCATACCAGGCAACACAGGGTTAATGAGCTAATGTGGGCTGAAGTGGTTTATAGTTAGGTTGCTAGGGAATAGGTATGTAGTCAGACCATATTAATGCATAGAAATTCTTAGGAAAGGATTGATGCAAATGGTTATTATTAATGATTATGGTTAAATATGGAACCCAGAATGCTACAGATGGAATAAGGGCAGGCATTGGCCTTATGATGATTGGGATACCAGAAGAAATATGGGTATACATCCGTGACCCCTGCATCACCTGGGGCATAAGACACAATGCCTAGTCCCTTTTCTCAGGTTCTCTCTGGCTTTGAACTGGTATCACCTGGATCCAAGGCCTTCTGAGGTTCTGCACTTGCTCATTTTTCATCCCTGTATTTTCCTTATCTTTTAGAGCACAAGTATGAAATGCATTTATTAGCATGGCCCTTTTGGGTGCACAGGATTTGTACTGTTTGGATAGGTTTATTCTGTTTAATTATTATAGATAGTACAACTATTTGGTTTCTTTGTAACGTTATAGTTAAATCTATGCTACTATACCGCCAGTCATGTCAATCCTAGAGAGGAGTTTCTAAAGGAAAATCGTATGTAGCCTGTTTTGGGAAAGAACCTATGAGTGATTATTCATAGTAAACATTGTAAGTGTGGCAAATCAGTTGTGTCGTCATCTGTAAGGGCTCCAGAAAGGAGGGGAGAGAAGGGCAGGGCGGGGAATAGTGAGGCAGAAGAGGGGAGCCTGGAGGCTGATATGGAGGAGGGGGTTGGAACAGACAGCCAGTCCGTACAGGGGAGATAATGTCTGGAATTAAAACTGTTTGAAGATGGTCTGATGGCAGTTCCCATCACTGCCTGCTGCAAAACCAGCCAAGGTCACTTCTGCCCTACTCCAGTGACCTGAGAATTTTTCTGGCTCCAGGAAGCTGGCTTCTCCTTGGAATCCCTCTTCATCAAGCCCACATGGTTTGGGGAAGAAGAAGCTCCTCGTGAGTCCTAATACCACCATGTGGAAGGACCAGGGAGAACTACCCTGGCACAGTTCTGGCTCTGGCTATGCTAGGTGGGAGGGGTAGCCTCAAACTAGGCCACTTCTTTCTTCCTCTGTCCCCTCCCTCACTGCCCTGCCAATGCTGCACCTACTGAGTCTGTTTCTACCATCAATAGGATTTCACACCGGTACGGAGGTCCATGCTATCAGATCTCAGAGCAGGACTGAGGCCATCATGAAAATTTGATGTGATTTACCTAGGAATTCTTCTTATCCTTTTGGTGATTGTAGCGGGGTAGTTATCCCACTCCTGAGAGAAAAGGCTAGGCTGACTGGGGAAGCAGCCACAGCTGGGGCCACGCTCCAATCAGGCCACAGCTGACCCCATAAAAGGGCTGTGAGCCAATAGCTAAATCAGTCTCTCTGTAGGTGTGGAGAGAGAAGGACCTGGCTGCCTGGGAGAAAAGGGTGCCTGGAGTGGAGCAGGGCTGGGGAAAGGCCTGGGGAGCTCCAGTCTGATAAACCCACAGGCTATAGACCTTGTTAAAGGCCCAAGAAGGTACTGGGCTGCAGGGAAAGGCAGCAGGTCCAAACCCCCCTTGCCAGTGATGAGTGGATTACAGACTGCAGTCTGCCCCAGTGAGTGGGGGCTAGATGATGACTGGCAATAGTCACTGAGGCAAGGTGGGGACAGAGGGTTGGGGGTTCCCCTGGGAGGGGAGACCCAGAGTGTGGGGGCACTCTTATGCTTATAAGAAGCACATGGGATCTTTTTCAGGGAAAAAAGGCAATACGCCGCATTTATTGAGAATACAGCAGTTAGCATATGCTTTTCAGTTACACACACACCATGCACACAGTCCTGCCAGTTGATGTTTATAGTTACCAGTCCAGAGTCTGGATCAATCTAGTGGCCAGCCAGATTGGTCGCAGAGGGGAGCCGGGCTCTGTCGGTTGCGATCCAATGCTCCTGGAGTTGTGGCAAGATGAACCCAAAGTCCCATGGCCAAGCACCCTGTTCTTATAGTCTTTTTTTTTTTCTCTGTTGAAGTCAATGGATTTTGCTGTGTCAGTTTGTGACCCGTTACTCCTTAATTAGTGTTATCTTTTGATGTTAACATTCCAAAACACCTCCAAGAGGGTCATCCTGTCCTGGTTTCGATTTAATCATTTGTCTTCTCTTTAGGAGTGCCAGTCTCCACCTCAGGGTCCTCAATCTGCCCTTCCTTAATTATGGATGCGTGTTGATGGTTCTCTGGTGTCATTAAGTCTCTTCACTCCTTGTTCCTTGACCATCTGGCTATAACTATGGCCTTCACACCTTATCTTTTCCTGATGCATGCATT
Source organism: Terrapene triunguis (assembly GCF_002925995.2). Lineage (NCBI taxonomy): Eukaryota > Metazoa > Chordata > Testudines > Emydidae > Terrapene > Terrapene triunguis. The sequence goes on from NW_020664369.1 coordinate 3,448,632, forward strand.
CCTCATTCACACAAACAGTCTTTTACAGAGACCTTTGTCCGGGACTTTTAACCCAGACAGCACCGTTCGTTGTCTGACCGCAGAGAGAGAGACAGGCAACACCAGCAAGGTCCAATACAAGCTCTTTATTGAAGAGTGCACACAACAATAGAGAGCAGCTCGTCTCCACTGAGAACCAGCCATGATTACAATAACTAGTGAGATTATATAGACAGTTCCGTCGCGTCATAGTTAAAACAACCCAATCCACCCCCCTTTATTAGTTAAAAGCTTCTAATATTCATGCATATCTATCTTCTTTGACACTACAAACAATTCGTGATGCCTCAGCAACTTCTTATCAGCTTTGTTGTCATGCACCAGAGACTAGGAGAAAGGAGGGAGTTAAGAACAGATGAAGAACAGAAACAGGGAGTGGAGACTGCAAGTTTCTATATGTCCAAACGAACTGTTCCTAGCACTTCTGGTACAAGAATGCGGCCCCCACCTCTTATCTCATTCTCTGCAGCTCAAGCAAGCATGCCCTCAGGTTTCACAGAGAGACAGGAATGGCCCAGCAACTACTGTTAGCCTAACTTTGGCTAAGCTGGCCAAACAATGTTCTATATTCCATATTTTTGGGCCTAACACCTTCAAAGGTATGGATTTTATGTTGAGCAAGAAAGGCATTAGAGAGTCCTGTGGCATCTTTAAGACTAACAGACATATTGGAGCATAAGCTTTCGTGGGTGAATGCCCACTTCGTCGGATGCATGTGCGCATTCACCCACGAAAGCTTATGCTCCAATATATCTGTTAGTCTTAAAGGTGCCACAGGACTTTCTGTTGCTTTTTACAGATCCAGACTAACACGGCTACCCCTCTGATACAAGAAAGGCATTGTAAATTAAACCTTACTAAATCTTGTAATCAAAACAGTTCACATTGTGGCCCAGGCCTTCAACATTCCTCTAATTTCCTTAACATAGACACAATACAAGATCCTGTCTCTTACTTACTAAACCTTAAAACAAAGAAATGTATATTTAACTAGAGTGCCTAATTTATAATAAACAAACAAATAAACAAAATTCTTTTGTTTTAGGATAAGTTATAATCCGTCATAAGGATTATTCTGGTCTGTCCATGCCTTAATATCAGTACAGACACTGGCAGTCTGTCAGATGCATTTCTACCAATGTCCCAGAGGGTCATTCCTTTCTGCTATTCAAAAAGGGTGGCTGGCAGGATGATCAAATCATACATTAATTCTGATAGTACAAATATAAAATCCTGCTCCTACAGCACCGCCAGGGGGCAGCACCGCAAAGTAAAGGGGCACCGGGGTCCGGGAGGGACATGGGGGCTTGAGGCAGGCAAGACACTGGCCAGCAGAGGGCGTTCCGAGCTGGAATTGAGCTAATTTGCAGGATGACCAGCAGGAGGCGCCGCACCAGTGAGTCTTTGCTTTGCTACAGTGATCAAGTTTTATACTGTTTGCATTTGCCAGACATTCTTTTGGAGCAGGTTCCATTCCATTCCATATAGTATGTGATTGATGGCACATGATACATAGTGTTATACAGAGAGGGAAGGTAGACCTTGCAGGGGTCTAAGCTACCTTTAAATGAGATCTAAATATATCGGAACAGCTCATCAGCTGGCCTAAATTGGCATTGCTCCAGTGAATTTTGGCACTTCAAAATGTAATATGACTATCCTATAATGGTATAAATATACACTAGTACAAACACTGGGCAAGCCTCTGCTCTTAGCTATGTCTGAAGTCAATGGGGTTGTATAACTATAGCTGAGAGCAAAATATGGCCCACTGTATTAAATTGCAAACAGACTTTATTGTCAAAATGATGTGAATTTTTTGTTCACCAATTTCCATACTCCCCTTTCAAATGGTAAAGAATTTATTCACCCGGGTGAGATTCACCTCTATGCAGAGGGCCAGCCATAAGACTTCAAAACAGGTCTCTGCACAGCAGTGAATTTCAATTTTATATTATTTGACCTTGCATGTTGAAGGATCAGATCCGATGTGTTGTGTGATGCCCACACCTTTCTACAAGACTACAGCGTATTGACTTGTTTAACCCACTTTGCTCTGTTCTGCCTGTCAGATTTGCATAGCAGCATTAGCGGTGTTCTCTCAGTTCTTCCACTCCTCTCTGAATGATGATTACAGCTGGGCAGTGGGGACTGGTGAGTCATCAAAGGGCATAAATTCCACTCGGTGTTAAGTGTTAAAAAGGTGGTAAATGGATGAGACACGTGAACAGCTTAAATCTTCTGCCCTTGGGAAAGCAGCATGCTATTACACAGAATATATTTAAAATACCTTGAGTATTTCACTGGTAAATATCACATAGGGACTTTTTATTGTGCTGTAATTTAAAATGAATGTTTCAGCACTGTCTGCTGTGAACTGACAGTGAAATTAGAAATAAATTGGTGAGGGGAAATAATGGCTAATGGGACTGGACCAGAGCTAAGAGAGGTCACAAAATTGATTTTATTCCTTATGTGCAAGTGTGCCATTTAGGAAGATTTAATGGAAACCATATAACTTAGTACACTCAAATTAATCTTCACTGACAGTGAAATGTTTCATTAATGGTTACTGTGAGTTGGAGTTTAAATAGCGCATATATGTCCTGTTAAAATAATGAGCTCAGAGACAACAATTAACAGTTTAATCAAGAAATGTCACAATGCCAAACATCACAAAAAGGCAAATGCATTTAAATAGTAAATTCTTTGGGACAGGGACTGTCTCTTTAAATGTGTTAGTATTAGAGCTGGTGGAATAACTGTTATTGTTGTTTTCTTTTAGTTCATTGGTCGTTTTGAAAAATTGGAAAAAAATTCTAGTCAGGCCAAACAAACAGGAAATTGCAAAAAAAAAAAAGTAGTGAATTGAAAAAATCTGTTTGGGGTATTTGTCCAGGGCTAGATTGACAAAATTAGAAGGCTGGGGAAAGAAGATGTGGTGAGAGTCCTTATTATAACTTGTAGCCAGTGGTTAAGGCACATACCTAGGATGTCAGACCCATGAGTTTAATTCTACCCTCTAGCTATTGTGAAGAAGGGATTTGAAGGGAGTCTCCCACACTGCAGGGGAGTACTCTAGCCACTGGGCTATGGACCACTACAGTGTGAGGCTGAGATTCTTGACAGGACAATTACCTTATGACATTTTAGCTTAATTCTTCTGTTCCTTTTTTTTTCTTTAATTTGCACACTAAGGGACCAATTGTACCAGCTTTACCCACATGAGTAACCCCAATGATACACATGCTTGCCTTGGGTTAAGCATGACTAAGTTGTCTCTACTTGGATTGCTAGAGTGAGTAAGGTGAACAGAATTTGACTAAAAAAAAATCTCAATCTTTCATGACATTGTGCCTACTTTCCTCCTTGTTGTTTTTCTGTCCTCACCAGCACATCTCCCTTCCCTCCTCTGCTGTCCATGCAGTAGAGCCGCCATCTAGTGATTCTTTTAACCACCTGACTCCCTACTGTCACTTTACAATATGCTTGTCTTGCAGCTCTGATCTTTCACTTTACAGCCTGCCCTCTTCCTCTTTTTCCCTTGTGTTTATGAGCAATATCAATTATAAAGCACTGAAACACAGCCCACCAATTCCAGAAAAGGACACACCAAATCTGATATTAAGTCATAATTTTTGTCCATATAATATTTTTCCTCCTGTGTTTTATAGAAAGGCTATTGGATTTCTGTGTTTCACTGTAACCTTGCCATCAAATTAAAAACCCTCAGCAAGGAAGAAGGTCGTTTATCTCACTGGCTGTGAACCATTGTTTAAGGCTGAATACATTTAACGTCTAAATTACCCTTGTCTACACTGGTATATTCTGCACCTATTCTTTGATTGTGTGAGCTTGTTTGTTTTCTTCATAAGTGGGTGTAACTGGACCAGTATAGACATTTGCTGAAATAATAGCATAGATGGGGGCTCAATTTTATTCAGCACTCTGTCAAGGAAACCTGCTCAGAGCAAATCTTCTTGATGCAGTCCTTAAGAAGATAGTGCCCTAATCACGCTAGGTGATAAACTATTGTCGGCACCAGTGTCGCTGCACTCATTGTGGGCAAGAACTACAAAATGAGACCGTGTATAGGCAAAGTTATAGACACACAATCCCTACCTGGGCTCTTATGCACCTGCTCTAAATAAGATGCAAACTGGCCTTAATTCATTAATGTTTGTGCAATGCTCTGAAGAGGTAAAGCACTGTATAACAGCTAAATATTATAATTAATTCATTTCCAGAACTGATGCAATTAAAACAGACTTCAACTGGATTTTTTGCAAGGAAATGTGAGACATGGAATGTTTCAAATGTGAGGCAATTGAAATATCTTCCCCCAAGATCCTAGCTGTTTAAACTTTAGAAAATGCCACTTTTTTGGGGGAGGTGGGAAGGAGAGAAAATGAAAATTAAACATTTTACTGTGGGAGACAAACATAACAAGTCTCCAGAATGACAGGCAACCAGTTCATCTAAGCAGCAGTGATAGCAGCTGAGAGCCAGAAAATGTTGTTTCTGCTACGTCAGGGCCACAATCATATAAAGGGAATGGATAGTCTAAGGTACTCGAAAAATCACTGAGATTTACTTGAAGTACCCATGACATCCCAGACACCTGTTAATGTGGGAGAAAAAGCTGAAAGCTTGATTTCTCAATGAACAGATGGGAGGGTGATAGGATCTGCCTCCGTGCCAGCCAGGATCATTGCAGACACCTGCAACATCAAGACACCGAGTGCAGAGTCATTACAGACATGGGCACTGTAAATGTCATCGAGTCCAAGAAGCAACTGGCTGAAGCTGCAACATAATCAGCCTGGAGTGAGTTGTATTCTGTGAGTGGTGTCCTGAGAAAACCAGCTAGATACATCCAGGGCTGAAATACACTTGGAAAACTACACAGAATCTATTCACCACTTGTATATTCTGTTATATATCAAAGGTTGGTGTTGTCATAAAAGAATTCAAGTAGCTAGAAAGAAAGGGGGCACGTAGGGACAAAAGGCTAGTATATGAGTGATTATGAAACGGAGATGATGGGATGTTAGTATAGAACTAGTGACTATGCTCATTTGTGTTAAGCCAAGTATGGGCTAGCTGTTTCCCACAGTCTGAACAGTCTCAGGGTACATGCTTGTGATGTTAGCAAAAGTGCCTTTTCTCCAAGCTACTTGCTGCTTAAACTTTACTGAGAATATATGGGACTCTCCATTACAGCACTGGAGGTGGCTTAAAACATCATTAGTATACTTTTCTGTTCATAAAATCAATTTACTTTCATATTACAGCTGTCTCCTCTTGATTTTTAATGTATAGTATAATCCTATAGTGAACCCCATCCAACTGAAACTCTCCGTAAACACACAGGAAAACGTACTTTCAGTCAAAAATTCCTTTTGTAGGTTAAAGAAGCAACAAAAAACAAAGAAAGCAAACTCCCCAGAAGAGAGCACAGTGTGTTTGTGTGAATGTCCTTTTGTAACATGCTACAGTCACGGAGAACAAAATGGCGGCAGAAAACTGCCCTTAGGGAGAGTTCTCAGAAAATTAGTGGTTCAGCACCCAGTAAACAAAATGCATCACAGTTTCAGAGCAACATACAGAAATTATATCTATATGAGCTGGGCTTTCCTCTTTGCTCTGCCCTGGGCTCCAAAATGCAGAGAACAGTGAGGAGATTTTCTTTGGCAACTTAATCAACAAGATGCTGTCAGTAAGCTTCCCCAAGGCCCAACAGAACTGCAGAAGCAGGCTGCACTCCAGGGATGAACTCCTGGCCCATGGAAGTCAGTAGCAAAATTCCCACTGACTTCAAGAGGGTCAAGATTTCACTCCAGGTTCCTGCTGCAGAGCAGAGTGAAAACACATGCTATTTATTCAGCTTTCAGGCTATCTGACTTTATGGGGTTGTTGGAAAACATCCTCTTTCAGCTGGTGAGTATCTTATAAAATTATGGCAATTGGCCATTTGCTAGTTACATTGATGAGCTGAAGCTTTTGAGTATCCCTCAAGGCCTTTGGAGAAAAAAAGGGTTCTACTGTATTTATAAGGAGTCCCCTGTCCAAGTCTTTCTGTGGTTACAAAAGGCTCTCATGTGCTCTTTGGAAAATGCAAATAACTATGACCTTCATGTGTTGCCCAAAGAGTGGTGTTTAAATGTTACTTCAGTTATGCAATTCTTTTATTCTAGGAGATAAGCAATATTCCACTGTAGTATTGCAAAAATGCCAAAATGGGTTGTAACATCAGTTGTTTTAGGCTGTAAAAGGTTTCTCTTGAGAGGTTTATTACTTAGTCAGTTGCAGTAATACAATGTACCATATTCACAGGGACTTTCCTATCAGTTTTTACTATCCAATCAGGTGATCATGTTTACTTAAGAAGCCAAAGAAATACTTTGTTTCAAGTATTGATTGATCTTCAGTCAAAAATAGGGCAAAAGTTCAGAATAATATGAGTGTCATATAATACAAGTATAGTGTGGTTCTAGAACCACCCTTGTTCCTTTTTTGCAATTCTGATTGGCTGGTTGGACACAAGGAAATTAAGCCATAAAGAATAAGTTGCTGTACATGACGGTTCCATTTTGGATAAATGGGAACAGAAATGCACAGGCAAGGGTCTAGTACATTCATCTCCCCAAGGTATCCTGAAATGAAATGAAATGTCACATATGGCAGTCCTCATGCTGCATTGCTATTTCATGGTTTTCCTTTTAATAAAATATTTCACTGAAACATTACAAAGACCTGGCACCTGGCTGCTTGAACAGCTTCAGTGTGCCCATAGTTCTTTTGTTACATAGATGACAGCTGTCTACAACATGTCCCTCTTATCTTTCCTTTCAGGACTGTCTGAATTTCAAATAGCCAACAATGTGTAACCATATCACTTAAAAACTGGTACTGAAGGCTCTCCTTCCATGTAAGGCTCTTTGAAGTGTTCGGCTCTTAATGTAGTTTTGGCAGGTGGCTAACTAACCTCAGCAGGACCCTCCAATGAAATATCAAATCTATTCTATAACCACCACTTCATTTCTTTTTCTTAATTTTCCCATTTGATATCAGAGCAACCAATTAGACTGCAGAAGAAAATAAATTACTTAAAATACTCCACAAAATATAAAATGCAGTTTGATCAGCAATTCACTTATTCTTTTACATCCACCTTTGCTTTTTCCATACTGAGAGAGAACATTTTCTTTTCATGGCCACTGGGATGCCAGCAGGTGTTCCCTTCAATGAAAGCTACATTTAGCTGTAAATTTAGATATGGTGCACTGCTGCCACGTTTAAAGAATTGTATTGTACATTGGGTCTTAAAGGTGAAATAGTAAAAATGTCTCCACTTTACATAGTAAGGCTCAGTGTATACATATGGACCATTAGCAGGTATTTCAGTATTCCCCCCCACCCCTCAATAAATAGACCTACTAAAGGAGAAAAAGTCATAAAGTTGCTGGCCTGTTGCTAGATTTCCTATTTGGGGCCAGGTCAAATAATCACTGAAGTCATTAAGAATCTGTCCGTTATCTTCCATGAATACGGACTTGGAGCCTAAGTGAGATGTCCTATGTTCATTCCTCTAATGAAGTCAACAGCACTGCTGGAGAGTGGGAACCTGCCTATGGGGGGAAAAGTCAGATTTTATTTAATGCTAGCCACCAGTGGTCTTTAAGGTGATCTCTTTAACATACTTGTTCTTCACTAGCGGTGATCAAATTTTTTGCAGTATTTTTTTTTTTAGTTGAAAAATAGCCTTTTAATTTCCTGAAAAGCTTTCAACATTTTTGACCTGGAATGAGATGAATCAGCTAGTGCAGGAAATGTTAAATGCCTCTGTGAGGGTTTACGCCCCTCCTTACAGGTTAGCGCAGCCTAATGGCCAGCATCCATATAAGCGCCCCTGGTTGCAGGGCCGTAGGACCTTACTACTGGCTTAGCGAGGGGGTCCTACTGAAACGCACTGAGGCTTACCGGGGTCAAGGTACCAGTCCATCACCTCCCCCAGGTCGCTCCCTACTGGCTGGGGAGTTGGGGTCTCCCACAGATCCCAGGGTTCTCCATGAGTCTCCAGATCCATTGCCTCCTCTGGTTCCTCCCGCAGTAGGGGTTCGTGCCGGCCTATAAAAGCCTCTGTTCCTGGCAGCTTCAAGAGCATCGGCTGGTCCTCTGCAGGAGCTTCCCAGTTAGGTCCTTCCCCTGTGGCCACCAGCCCCAACTGAGCTGAGTTCCCTCCTTTTATACTCAGTGAGCATCTGGAGCATGCCCAGTACGAATGGGGCGGGACTTCCTCTGTCAGAGCTACTGGTCTGACGTCGCTGGGGCCAGTGCGGGGCGGGGCTGTCCTGTCACAGCCTCCCTATGACATCTTGTGTAAACTTAGTCCATTGTTTGCTTTAAATGGTGTCATTATTATTGCTATTTTGTATTGATTTTTGAGGTACTGATATGATGGAAGCATTGTTAGCCAATCAAATGACTCCTTCAGTCCAAGCTGATAGTTATGCAGAGCTATTGTCATGGCTATTTGTAAATACACCAGTGGGCAAGTCCGTTTCTGCAGCTCACAAAGAGGAGGACAATTTCTAAGATTTTTCGATGAGATTGAAGTATTAAGTTTCAGGGTTCAGTTATTCACTAGACAGGGAACTATCAAGCATTCTTTTTTCCCATGTCACACTGATTTTGCTAAACTGTGAGTAAAATAGAAATCAGTTCCACTAACCTAGGCTGGGCATACATTGAGCCTGTGACGGGAGCCTGTGGTATTGATGAGAGATAATTTGGTGGTTTAGCTGTGTGTTAAACCTTGCATGGAGGCTATAGTGGGACTGACATATTTGGGGAACAAATTTAGTCTTAAAAAATAAAAAACCACAATGGTCTTTTTTCCCCAACAGACACTTGCTTCTATGGCCGCTAGCCCAGTGGGGCTATCTAGGTTTTTTGTGCTCTGTAGCGATGAAGGCTAATAGCACTGATTGGGGCATCATGCTCTCTCTTCAGTGACTACAATAAAACCCTATTAGATATTCTCTACAGCACCATTTTCATGGGAGGGGGAGTGGAAGGCTATCATTCTGTCTGTTATATGGGCTGTCTCAGGATAATCAGGGAGCCTCTGCAAATTGACACCTTTATGGCCTTTGTCTGCAAGATTCAAGATTCAGTGTGTGACTTTATGCCATTCATTCTGGGGTGTTCAGTTTCATGGGAAATGTAGAGGAAAGGGGGAAACTAATGTGTTCAGAAACTGTGTGTGTGTGTGTGGTTATAGGGTAGTTGTTGGAGGTCTTCTGTTAAATAGGAAGCATGGGATTCTACATTGTACTCAAGCCAGGGCTGTGATAAAATAGAAGACATGCTGGTTCCCCAGGAGCTCCGATTAACACTTGGGAACTCTGCCAGTGGATCATACTTCTTGCTGTGTGGCACTGGAATATGAGCAGTAAACATGACATTGCTTGGGTTACCTGCACTGCTGGGGAGCTATGGCTAGGGTTGTCAACTGTCTAATCTCACAAACTCAAACACCCTTGCCCTGCCCCGCCCCTTCCCTGAGGCCCCACCCTGGCCCCGCCCCTTCTCCAAGGACCCGCCCCACTCACTCCATCACCCCTCCCATCATCACTCGCTCTACCCAACCCTCACTCACTTTTACCGGGCTGGGGAAGGGGGTTGGGATGCAGGAGGGGGTGAAGGATGTGGGCTCTGGCGGCACTTACCTTGGGCAGCTCTCGATTGGTGGTGCAGTGGGCTAAGGCAGGCTCCTGCGCAGTTCTTGGAGTGGGGGCAGTGCGTGGAGCCACCCTGACCCCTCTCCCCCCAGGGGCTAGACATGCCGGCCGCTTCTGGGAGTGGTGCAGGGCCAGGGCAGGTAGGGAGCGTCCCTTAGCCCTGCTGTACCACCGGACTTTCAGCAGCCTAAAATCTCCCGGTTTGGCTTCAATAGCCTCCAGGAGATAAAGCCTGATTCTGGGAGACTGCTAGTGAAACCAGGATGGTTGGCAACCCTAGCTGTGGCAGAATTGTCTGAACCAGCCCAGAGAGTCTGGTGTCTGTACCATGAGCCTCATTCTCCAGAATCTTGCACAAAATCAGAATGGGAGCATTTAACACCCACTTTGCATAGGAATACGTAACTGCACAGGAACACTAGAACTGCTATACAGTAATAGACACTTGTTAGTAGCAACTAGGATTGTCAAGCGATTAAAAAAATTAATCATGATTAATTGCACTGTTAAACAATAATAGAATATCATTTATTTTAATATTTTTGGATGTTTACTACATTTTCTAATATATGGATTTTAATTACAACACAGAATACACAGTGTACAGTGCTCACTTTATATTTATTTTGATTACAAATATTTGCACTGTAAAAAACAAAAGAAATAGTATTTTTCAATTCACCTAATACAAGTACTGTAGTGCAATCTCTTTATCATGAAATTGGACTTACAAATGTAGAATTAGGTACAAAAAAAACTGCATTGAAAAATAAAACAATGTAAAACTTTAGAGCCTAGTAGTCCACTTAGTCCTATTTCTTGTTCTGCCAATTGATCAGACCAATTTGTTTATATTTGCAAGAGACAATGTTGCCCACTTCTTGTTTACAATGTCACCTGAAAGTGAGAAGAGGTGTTCTCATGGCACTGTTGTAGCCGGCGTCACAAGATATTTATGTGCCAGATTCGCTAAAGATTTGTATGTCCCTTCATGCTTCAATCACCATTCCAGAGGACATGCGTCCATGCTGATGACAGGTTCTGCTCAATAACAATCCAAAGCAGTGTGGACTGACACATGCTCATTTTCATCATCTGAGTCAGATGCCACCAGCAGAAGGTTGATTTACTTTTTTGGTGGTTCAGATCTGTAGTTTCCGCATCAGAGTGTTGCTCTTTTAAGACTTCTGAAAGCATGCTCCACACCTCATCCCTCTCAGATTTTGGAAGGCACTTCAGATTCTTAAACCTTGGGTCGAGTGCTGTAGCTATCTTTAAAAATCTCACAGTGGTACCTTCCTTGTGTTTTGTCAAATCTGCAGCAAAAGTGTTCTTAAAATGAACAACATGTGCTGAGTCATCATCCGAGACTACTATACCATGAAATATATGGCAGAATGCAGATAAAATAGAGCCACAGACATACAGTTCTCCCCCAAGGAGTTCAGCCACAAATTTAATTAACACTTTTTTTTTTTTAACTAGCATCATCAGCATGGAAGCATGCCCTCTGGAAAGGTGGCCGAAGCATGAAGGGGTATACGAATGTTTAGCATATCTGGCACGTAAATATCTTGCAATGCCAGCTACCAGGGGCGGCTCTAGGCACCAGCAAAGCAAGAAGGTGCTTGGGGCAGCCCATTTGCAGGGGCGGCAGGGATCCAGCCTGGGAGCTGAGAACCAACA
>NW_020664369.1:3470102-3505476 GCF_002925995.2 Terrapene triunguis
CATTTGCAGGGGCGGCAGGGATCCAGCCTGGGAGCTGAGAACCAACAGGGGGCCCTGGGAGCTGTAGTTCAGGGGTTAGCTCCCTGCCTATAGAGCCAGCCCTGGAGCAGGGAAAGAACTACCTTTCCCAGCATTCCCTTGGCCAATACCAACAGGAAAGAGGGGGAGGAAGGGAGGAAGCTGAGACCTCATGCTGCAGCCTGCTGTGAATGGAGAGCTGCACTGGGAAGGGCAGGGATACCATATTTTAGCATTCAAAAAATAGGACACTCCATGGGGAGGGAGGGTAGCCCCACCCTGTCACCATCCACTCCCTCTGACTGCCCCCCACAGAAACCCCAACCCGTCCAACCCCCCTGCTCCCTGTCCCCTGATCATCCCCTCCCGGGACCCCTGCCCCAACTGCCCCCCAGGACCCCATCCCCTATCTAAGCCTCCCTTCTCCTTGTCCCCAACTGCCCCCTCCTGAGACCCCCCCCAACTACCCACCTAGGACCCCACCCCCTACCTGTCCCCTGACAAACCCCTGGGACTCCCATGCCTATCCAACTGCTGCCTGTCCCCCGACTGCCCCCCAAACCTCCGCCCCATCCAACCCCCCTTGCTCCCTGTCCCTTGACTGCCCCCCGGAACCCCCTACCCCTTCTCCAACCCCCCAGCTTCCTTACCGTGCCACTCAGACCAGCGTGTCTGGCTTCGCGCAGCGCCAGACACGCTGCTGCATACATGCTGCCGTGCTCCCCTGCGGAGCCACAGGTCCCCCCCAACCCCTCCCAGCACCTGCCTTCCAGATTTGAACACCTCAAAATTCAGGAGTGCTCAAGCTCAGTTTGGGCGGCTGTTGCTTCATTTCTCCCAAATCAAATATACTGATCCACTGTAACTTGCTATAGAAAAAGTAGGATAAAATTGAGCAAGAAATGCTCCCCAGTGGTTATTAGGACTGGAATTGCTATTTTCAACAGCCATTGCTTTTTCTTTGTTTGTTTGTTTAAAAGGAAGACAGTGATATTGCATTGGCAAATTCCCCATAGAAAGAAAGAGTGGAACAAAAGAATAATAAAGGCACCTCAACTTTTCCTCATTTATGTAGGAGAGTCTTATAATATGCATCCAGATATCCTCCAATCACACAAGCTGAAAATTGTTCCACTTTACTGCAGTTCTGTAACCATATGGGAACCAATCCTGTCTGTGTTCTGTGCACACCTAAAATTCCTGCTGAATGACCTGCCCTGGGAGCGAGTTACCAGTGACCCAGGGCTGCGGCGGAAGGAGGGTGCAGGTGGGAGGTGGGGGAGAGCCCAGGGCTGGGGCGGCGGGGGGTGCGGCAAGGAGCCCAGGGCTGGGACGGGGGGCAGCCAAAAATTTTTTTGCTTGGGGGGGCAAAAAACCTAGAGCCGGCCCTGCCAGCTACAAAAGTCCCATGTGAATGCCTGATCTCCCTTTCTGATTACATTGTAAATACGAAGTGGGCAGCATTATCTCCCATAAATGTAAACAAACTTGTTTGTCTTAGCGATTGGTTGAACAAGAAGTAGGACTGAGTGGACTTGTAGGCTCTAAAGTTTTGCATTGTTTTGTTTTTGAATGCAGTTATGTAACAAAAAAATCTACATTTGTAAGTTGCACTTTCACTATAAAGAGATTGCACTACAGTACTTCTATGAAGTGAATTGAAAAATACTATTTCTTTTGTTTATCATTTTTACAGTGCAAATATTTGTAATCAAAAATAATAATATAAAGTGAGCACTGTACACTTTGTATTCTGTATTGTAATTGAAATCAATATATTTGAAAATGTAGAAAAACATCCAAAAATATTTAATACATTTCAATTGGTATTCTATTGTTTAACAATGTGATTAAAACTGTGATTAATTTTTTTCATTGCAATTCATTTTTGATTTAATCACATGAGTTAACTGTGATTAATTGACAGCCTTAGTAGCAACATATCAATGCCCTTTTGCTATGTTGCTCCTAAGCAGCTGTTGCTGTTATGCGGAGTGTCATCTGACCAAAGGTAGCCAGCTTTTTCTGATACATTAACCAGCGACAGTACATGCTAACAATCTATAATTGTAACAATGTGGTGTAATACTAAAGCAATAATAATAAACATACATTAGTATACTTACTGTACATTTTTAAAATGTGCTCTGTTCTGCATTTGTAGCTTACTACCATATTGTATCAAGAAAACAATATTAACTGAGTTAATATTATAAAAGGATCCAGTTTTATTTATGTGTTAAGAACAATTAAACATCAACCATGACAACAAACACAATCTCTTGCTCTTCCTTGTAAACCTTTTTTTGTACTCGCACTTAACTGTAATACTTTATAGGCACTGTAAGTAACCCTGGATAAGAGTGTCTGCTAAGCAAATAAATAATAATAATGCTGTAATAACCTAAATTAAAGTAATATTCCACATCAAAGTATAGTTTATTTATACAGTGAGTATCAACTTGTAAATTAATTAAGAATGTGAAAGAACTCTGTTAATTGCCTCTGCTTCTTTTCAGTCACAATTTTGTTTCGAAGATGGGATTCAGTGCCCCAAAGAGACCTGTAGAACCTGTCACCAAGTCCATCTATGAGAAATGTCAATGTGTTCAAAGCCTTTAACAGCTCAGTGTTTGTCAGAGATGAAACTTAATCAAAATCATCCTCACTCTCTTGATTATCCTCTTGATTATGGAATGTTTCATCAATACAAGTTCATTTCTCTGGCCTTGCCGCAGCTGCTGTGCTTAGTAATTCCTCATCGGTTAGTTCTTCAAACGTGAGCAAATCCTCATCCACAGTCACAGCAACTACTAAGTCCTCTTCTTCCATGTGGACTGGAACATCGTTTGGGGGGGGTCATCAAACTCTTCAATATCTTTGCCTTGCACACCTTCCACATCCGTGCCTTGCACACCTTCCACCTACCACACAACAAATTTGTCTTTCCCGAAACAGTTGGAAATTGTCATCGGCTTTACATCTTGTCGTGCTTCAGCAACAAGATGAACGCTAGCTAGCAAATGTACAGTTTTCAGGACTGTCTGAGTATCTGCGTTGGGGTCCGTATCAAGAGTGACTATAATCTGGATTGTGGTTTTTGATTGGTAATGTCCCTTCATCTTCTTAATCACACCTTGAGCCATAGGTTGCATCAAAGATATAGTGTTAGGAGGTAAGATTTCCATTTGCATGTTAGTCAGAACCACTCCTTTGGGGGGGGGGTGGCTCTGCAAATGAAGCTGACAATCCCAGTTTTTTTAGCCAGTTGATTAAAATCTCACCTATCATCCAGGCATTTGCTGAACTGACATAACTGAGGGGAAGTTTCCTGAAATCCTTTGGAAAGCATCTAGGTCATTTTGACTTCCCCATCATGAACAGCAGGCGTTTGTCACTCCCATCCATGTTGGCAGAGATGAGCACAGTTACCCTGTCCTATGAAGCTTTTCCTGCTTCTAGCTTTTCATTTTTCCCTGCATGTCCTCTGTCACAGAGCCCTTTCAGACAAAGTCCTGTTTCATCAGCATTGTAGATGCCAGCCGGGGAAAACTTTTCAAGAATGTGAGGAAGTTTTTCAGACTGCCACTGCTCAGCTGCTGGTTTGTCCGCCAACTATTTTTCACCCTGCTCTTTTTCTGTAAGCAACACTGAAGCGTTTCTTCCATCTGGTAAACCAACCATCACTTGCCTTAAAATTGTTCAATCCAAGTGAAGCGGAACGTGGAAGGGCTTTTTCCTTGATTGCGTGCTCCCTGTGCCCTCTTCTCCTTAAACCATATAAAGAGAGGCTGATCGACATCAGGGGCTTTTCCTTCACACCCACACTTATGGCAGCTATTCAACTGCCCATCTTCATATTTAGCCAAAAGCTTATCCTTCTGCTTCCACATTCTGCATACAACTGGCCTGTGCAACTCCCACTTGACTGCAACTTAGTTTTGAGTATCCCCTGGAGTTTGACAGTCTCGGATAATCTGTACTTTTTTCTTTCAGTGAGAGACTTCTGGGCATTTTGTCTGTTTTTGCCACAAAAACTGATGCAAGTAAGTGGAGGATGTGATTTCACTAAATCACAAATGTTGCTCTCAGGCAGCCATTAGGTTGCTGTTACAGAGTGGACAATTCACGGTAGGGAAAGTGTGCCTAGGGAAAATGTTACTCGTAAGTGCTGGTTGCTCTTACAAGGTGTTGCTGCAAACAAGTGTCTACTGTACCAGGTCAGACCAGTGGTGCATCTATTCCAACATCCTGTCTGACAGTAGTTGGTAGAAGATGCAATAAAACCATAATGGGCAATTATGGAGTAAATCTGCCCATAAGGAACTTTCTTCCTAATTCCTGTCAGTTAGTGACTGTCTTAGGCCTGGAACCGTGAGTGTTTATATTCACTAAACAGTCACTTCCTATGGGAAATTCTGTTGAATGCTCTAGCCTGTGTGTGTGTGTGTCCGTCTGTCCATCCCACCACAGTCCTGCTTCCACTGAGGGCAAGGAACCAGGAGGATTTGGGTAGGCACCTCCCTGGGGTTGGTGGTGGCAGCTGCTGCTGCTGAGATTTTCCTTCCTAGAGGATGCTGGGACATGCTAAAATGACCACTCCCCAGCATCTATTATATCATTGTAGCTGCCTGAGAAAACTAATGCCATTGTAGTAAAACCATGCTACTCAACACTCCTACTCAGCTATAACACTCATACAATATTCTGTGCCTTTTACATCTTCTCACCCTAGGGTATAGATTATTGCACTGAAGATAAATGTAATTTCCTACCCACCTTACAGGGGTGGTGTGAAAATTAACCAGTTAATGTTTGTAAAAGCACTCTGGACATGAATTTGCTAGATAAGTACTAAGTATTATTTTAATTATAAGTATTAACAGTGATAGAACAGGATGGAAAGCCTTTCCATAGCTGTATAACCCATTTTCAGAGGTAGACCTTAAATTGACCTGCGTATTTAACAACTTACAGCTACACAGTGTAGATAATTAAAACTAAATTGCTTGCAGGGTTCTTAACAATAATTGAAAATCATGTTAATAAACTTAGGGAAAAAGGGAGCCCAGTGCAAAAACCAATCTAACTCAGTTATCCATCCCAGGAGTTTCTGAACAAGTGCATGGGATCCTAAGCCTACAGGATATAGAACAACTCTCCAAATCACCAGCCACCACCAGCAAATCTTGTTACTCCCCTAAAGATCTGACTTCTTAAGAACCGGAACAGAATCAAATGTGGCTAGGTGTATCTAGCAGGAAACAGGATGCAGCCTCCCCCTGAGACTTAGCTGAACACAAAGTATGAATACAGCAGTTAGTAGGCATATCAGATCATGCTGTATGGGGGGGTAAATGCTGGTCGATGGTCAGAAGGGCCATAACCATCCCCTTAAAATCACATCATTAAAAGCTCGGAGAGGGTCAGCTGTAATGAATCCATGTGCTGCAGCCAGCAGATGCAGT
Source organism: Terrapene triunguis (assembly GCF_002925995.2). Taxonomy (NCBI): domain Eukaryota; kingdom Metazoa; phylum Chordata; order Testudines; family Emydidae; genus Terrapene; species Terrapene triunguis. Next base: position 3,475,589 of record NW_020664369.1, read on the forward strand.
TACTAGATAAAACAAACACACACCCTGGAAGTCTGGGACAAGGACCGCAGTCCAGCAGTTCTAAGCACCAGCCTCTCCCACTTGAGTTAAAAGAGAATGCCCTGAAGTCCTGATCCAGCAAAGTACTGAAGCCTGTGTGTAGCTTTAAGCACATGAGTAGTGAGCCCTTCGAGGGGGTCAGCCACTAGGTGGCAACATGATTTCACTACACATCATATTTTTATTCCTGGCTTTGACCACAGCAGGTGAAATTTTCACCCTTCTATGAGTCCTTCATACTCGTGTACAGGGGCCATAAAAGCCGCCTGGCCAGCCAGGGTAAAATTTCTGTGGCCCATCGACTGCCCTGCACAGGCTCCCTCACAATCCCTGGTCTAGGGGGTGAGCTAGGGCTAGGCCTATCACATGAAATGCTATAGGGATTCTAGGTAGCAGCAGCTCTTGCCCATAGGCAGCCCAGACTGGGCTGTACATTTTGTAATTTAAATATCTATTAGATATTACTGATAGTCATGAGGGAAAGGGGTGGAGAGAGGGTAGGGAATGCTCATGGGCCATTGGGGTAATATCAACAGGACATTAGGAAGAATGAGAATTACAACATTGAGTGGCTGCATGAACAGGGACAGAAAGGAATCAGAGATGTTTGCAGGGTATGGAGGCATTCCAGGAGGATTGAAGTGGTCCACTGTAAAAGGACCAAAACAAAGAGGCTGTTAACTATATGGAGACAAGTGGTTTCTGTACTATTGCCAGAACAAAACTGAGATGGGAAACGGCCAAAGATTTTGTTGGTTGGAGTGGCTGGAGAAAGGAGAAAATACGATGTCACTGACTGCCTGGTTGAGACCGGGAAGAACAAAGATGGGGTCTTGAAGAGAAGCAGGATCAAGGGGAGGGTATTTAAGAAAGAGGCAGAATTTAGAGACCTGGGGAAAGCACCAGAGTCAAAGCAGCAATGTAGGGAGCAAAATCTAGAAGCCAGAACCACGTGCTGAGAGAGAGAAGGGGATCAAGAGCAAGAATCGTTTTCTCAAGAGATTGGATTACTTATAGTTATGTTTAGATATATGGACTATAGACAGGGACTGGAAAGCGATAGGGAAGAGAGAGTATTAATGGGGAGAAAACCAGACTTGTGTTAGAAATTGGAATTCACATGTTCTATTCTCATAAATATTTTGCAAATGTGCCAACCCCAATTAGTCATTCTTTACTGTCCCTAAGTACAGTGAAAGATTTCTTCTCCATCTCTGGTTCTAATATCGGCTAGAAGCAGATTCAGCAATGAAGAAATGATCATTAATAACAATAAGATCTGATTACCATTCATCTACATAAACTCTGTTATCCAGCCCTTCTCTAATTCCTTCTAGGCTGTGCCCTCCTTAAGCTCTGCAGCTGTACTAAATGTCAATAAAATGAGAGTCGTGACTGCTCGTGGTTTAATCAATAATAGATTTAGGAGAGGAAGTCATTCTGTGCTCTCCATTTTTGAATCTCAAGCCCCATCTGCTGCTCACTCATTGATTGTGTGCCACTCAGGAGCTCACTCAAGTATATACTTTTGCAGTCTTCCCAATTATAGAAGACATGGGTATTGCCAAAATACACTCTCTTTTGAATCATAAATACTGCATAATACCATGAACACACTTATTTTCAAGTCTTCCACCCTAGAAATGTGCAAAGGAATTGTAAAATAATATGGAAGAGATTTAGATGGAGAAATCACCTCCTGCATCTAATAACTTAAATTCTGGTGAGGCATCAAATATAGGCTATTTTGAGTATCTTGAGCTAGCTTTTCATAAAGGACTCACTTTAGTCAGCCCATTACATGTAGAACTTCTATTGACTCATGTATGCAGGTGAATCTCCTACTTAAGGCTCAAAGGATTGGGCCAAAGAGAGGACCGAGAACCATGTAAATGTTCATGCCTATATTTGCATACACAAATACCACAATTGTGCATACAAAGTAAGCATTTGTATGTGTTAATGGGCATTGAAGTGCCTCAAGCCTTGTCTTCACCCAGGGAATAGCTCCAATTCAGCAGCTGACCGCAAACTCTCAGGGCTTGTCTACATGGGGACATTCAGGAAAGTTAATCTGAATTAACTTTTAAAGTTGATTTAGTTAAAGTGTATTAAAACCTGGGTGGACACTCTTATTCAGAATGAAAATATTGTTAATTCAGTTTAACTTAATTCACTTCCAAAGGTACAGCTGTACCAAGTGCTGTCCACTGATGGCTAAACCTGGGTCACTGCCAAGTGTAAACATGTCTGCAACCTTTTGCGTGCAACAAACTTACACATAAAATTGACGCCGTTGCACGTGCAAAAAGCGTGCAGATCTCAGGTTGCCCTTCATGAAAATTTGGCTGAGGGTGTTCAATGCTGAGCTGTTGCTACCACTGCCCCCATCCAGTCATTTCCTGGTGTATAAGCAAATTGACCATAAAGGACAAGAAAGGGAGATTTTAGCAGTCTGCTCCCATGACTTTTATAACAACCTTCAAAGCATTTTTCTAAATGTTATCTAGCGGACTTTGTTGGTAGAGAGAATCTGTGAAATCTGTTGTATTGTGGAATCATAAAAATATACAGAATTAAAATCACAAAGAACAGGTCAAATTCAGCCCTGATACAAGTGAGTACAGATCCATTAACATCAAAGAAATGCCACTCACTTACACCAGGGCTAAATTTGTCTCAATGGGCCTGATTTTCATTTACAATAAGGTCATTTTACATTGCTATAACCGTGCAAAGAGGTCTTAAAAAGTGGCTTCAATTGCAAGTATAAAAAAACCTAAAATCCCAGAACAGTATAAACACGTCAGCAATCTGACTCAATCAAATATCTTTTACCAGGTTTGTGACACCTTGCAAGCCTGCCCACTTTAAGCAATGCCAATTCCCCTTTTCCTTTTTATTACATTTTTAAAAATTGCTTCCATATTCTACCAAATTTGAATACCTTGGAAAGGTAAAAGTAGAACCTGCTTCTATTCACACTAGAAATTTGGTTACACATACCAAGGAAGATAATGGGCCTAATTCTCCACTCTACTACACTGGGTTTACACTAACATAACTCCAACTTCAGTGAAGCCTGCATAAACCAGGTGTAATGGAATTATTCAGGCTCTTAACACTTCCCACCCACCTTTTTTAAGCAGAATGTTGACAGCTACCATGTATACTCAATATTATATACCATATTATTTCTCTTACATTTCAACTGTTCTGTCATGTTGCATTACATCCCAGCAATACGGCATGTTATATTAAATTGCAACACACCACATTGCAATGTGGCACAAAAGAGAGACAAGTATAAAGAAAGGAGACCATATATGATGGCTCGCAAATTGGGGGCATGTGCCTGTGGCAAACAGAGATGAGCATGGAGACACACAAATGTGATTTGTGGACAATGTGAACTCACAGATGCTGTGTTCCGTAAGGGTATCAGTCTCTTTCTCAGGTTTGGTGTTTTTTGACACATTGTCACAAAATACTTTCTTAGGCCTGGTCTACACGGGGGGCGGGGGGGAGGAATCGGCCTAAGATATGCAACTTCAGCTACGAGAATAGTGTAGCTGAAGTCGACGTATCTTAGGTCGACTTACCTCGCGTCCTCACGGCGTGGGGTTGACTGCTGCCACTCCCCTGTCGACTCCCCTTCCGCTTCTTGCTGCGGTGGAGTACAGGAGTTGACAGCTGAGCGATCAGGGATCGATGTATCATGTCTACACTAGAGGCGATAAATCAATCCCTGATAGATCGATCACTATCCGCCGATCTGGCGGGTAGTGTAGACGTACCCTTAGTTTAACATCTTTGAACCTGGGGATGTTGACGTTTATTTCAACCACTCTGCTTTGCAAAGGGGTGGGAGAAGTAGTTTGCTTCACAGATCCCTTGAGGTTGTCAAGTACAATAGTGCTGAGAAGATAGCAAATTTAGCTCATGTAAGTTGTCGGAAGAATGATCTTAAAGGCCATTCTGGCTTATTAGGGAGTAAAGTCTGTATATTCTGTATGCAGTCTAACCCTGTCTTCCCAAATGGAGGATAGATCTGTAATGCAAACCTTGGCTTTGCGAGAAGGAAGAGGAGTAATATGTTGGGCTGGCCGGCCCAGTAGCCTAATAATGATGATAAAGGACTGGAAGGGATCTTGAGCAGTCATCTAGTCCGGCTCCCTGTGCTGAGGCAGGACCAAGCATATCTAGACAATCACTGACAGATTTTTGTCTAGCCTGTTCTTAAAAACTTCCAAGACAGGGATTCCACAACCGCTCTTGGAAGCCAATTCCAGAGCTCTAATAGAATCAGAAATGTTAGGCTAAAAGGGACTTCGAGAGGGCCACAAGTCCAGCCCCCTGCCTTGAGGCAGGACCAACTAAATGTAGACCAGCCCTGACAGGCCTGTCCAACCTGATCTTAAAAACCTGCATTGATGGCTATTCTACACCCTCCCTTGGAAGCCTATTCCAGTGCTCAACTATCCGTATAGTTAGAAATTTTTTCCTAATATCTAACCTTGATCCTCCTTACTACAGATTAATCCAATTGCTTCTTGTCCTACCTTCAGTGGACGTGGAAAACAACTGATCACAGTCCTCTATAACAGCCTGTAACATATCTGAAGACTGTTATCAGGTCCCCCCTAAATCTTCTCTTCTCAAGATTAAAAATATATCGTTTTTTAACCTTTCCTCATAAGTCTGGTTTTCTAAACCGTTTATCATTTTTGTTGCTCTCCTCTGGACTCTCTCCAATTTATCCTCATCTTTCCTAAAGTGTGGCACCCAGAATTGGACACCGGATTCCAGCAGAGGCCTCATCGGTGCCAAGTAGAGTGGAACAGTTACCTCCTGTGTTTTACATACAACACTCCTGTTAATAGACCCTGGAATAATATCAGCCTTTTTTCCAATTGGATCACATTGTTGACTCCTATTCAATTTGAGATCCTCTATAACCCCCAAATCTCTTTCTGCAGTACTACCACCTACCCAGTTATACTGCATTTTTTATTTGTGCACTTGATTTTTCCTTCCTAAGAGTAGCACTTTGCACTTGTCTTATAGAATTTCATCTTGTTGATTTCAGACCAATTCTCCAATTTATCAATGTGCTTATCAAGGTGCTTTTTAATTGTCCTCCTCTCTTCCCAAAGTGCTTGTAAACCCTCCCAACTTGCTGTTATCCATAAATTTTAGAAGCATACTTTCCACTCCATTATCCAAGTCATTAATGAAAATATTGAATAGTACAGGACACAGGACTAACCCCTGCGGGACACCACTTGATTTGTCCTTCCAATTTGACAGTGTACCTAAATAACTACTCTTTAAGTATGGTTTTTCAACCAGTTGGTCACCCACTTTATAATAATTTCCTCTAGACCACATTTCCCTCGTTTGCTTATGAGAAAGTCATGTGCGACTGTGTCAAAAGCCTTACTAAAAATCAAAATAAATCATATCTACTTATTCCCCCTTATCCACTAGGCCAGTAATCCTACTAAAGAAGGAAATTAGTTTGGTCTGGCATGATTTGTTCTTGACAAATTCATGCTGGCTGTTTCTAATAGTCATATTATCCTCTAGGTGCTTACAAATTGTTTGTTTAATAATTTGTTCCAGTATCTTTCCAGGAATCCGAGATAGGCTGATTGGTCTATAATTCCCCAGATCTTCTTGTCCCTATCCCCTTTTAAAGGTACTACATTTGCTCTCTACACTGTCATGGTAGAGACTCCCATTTAATCCCTGGTAGGCCCCAGAATCACAAGTAACCCAACAATAATCCCTCTGGCCAAATAAGAGAAATAATCAAGCTCCAATCTCTGAACAGAGTCTGTGGTAACTGGACTGTAAGAAGGCTGATGTAGGAGGACCCGTTCTCCTCTGTGCTGGAGATGCTCAGGGCCTTCACCTGGAGAGCCATTTGTTCCAAAAACTGAAAATTGTGAGGGAGGGGAAAATGTGTTAATTCTACATTTTGTCTCAGTTGCTTAATTGTCTCAGCCCTGGCAGGAAAAATCGTGCTAGTAACAGCAAAATATACTACCTCAAATGGCAGATTTCATTGCTTCTGCTGCTGCTGGGGTGATAGGAAAGCACGGTGACACCCCATTAATTGATCTGATGTTAGATGTTATTGTGTGACAGACTATTGGCAGTTCAAACCAGTTCTTTTCTCTGTACAGTGCCAAAAAAAAATTACTGCAGTTGCTCTGTTGTGATGGTGCAGGGAGAAGAAACTGCAAGGATGTGTCTAAGGCTTGACACCTTGGGTCAGATTCATCTCTGGAGTAAGCCTGTGGACTTTCATTAGGGATGAATTTGACCCTTTGGACACCCCCCCCCCCGTGCCTCTGTGTAGGGTCCATTATTATAGGCTGTCCTTTGATTTTCTCCAAAAAATAGTTTATCCTTCATCGTCATGGCAAATCCCCAAGGGACATGGCCTCCTTGCAAATCAACCACCAGCTGGATCCATCTCTGGCAAGGTGCATAAGATGGTCTAGCTGTATATTCACTTTATGTCCATCACTGAAGTGCAGCTGAAGTTTTTTGGTGCCCATGTGATCACCAGCTGTGTAGCAGCATTACTTGGTACACATTCTTCAGAATTCCTTGATCTTCCATTCTAATAATATGTCTGTACTACAAAAGTCATCAAATCTGAACAAGGGCTAATGAAGGTGGTTGCTGGGCTCAGATTCTAATATCCTTATTTCTGATCTTGATCTTACAGTTTATTTATGGGGATTTCCTAATAAGTATAAAGTATGACAATAGCATGGAAGAAGTATGATTTCTGGGATATACAGTGAACCTGTTCATATGGTTAGCTACAGTCTTTTTAGCTACTGCTTTGACCACTCAGTGTAGTATACAGACTTTACAGTTAACTGGAGCTGAGTGATACATTATTTAAACAATCCCTCTACTGGAGTACACATAGTTTCTGTGCTGTCAGCCTTCTAGATTTTGAAGATTGGATGGATGGTCCCTTTGGAGATACACTATACCATGGATATTTATTTGAATCCTCTTCTTTAAATCACAAAGATCATGTACTGTAGATGTGTAGTCACTGGAGAAATTGTTGCTACTTATCTAAACTTACAGTAAACAAGGCCCTGTCCTATGAGTCCACTTCTACAACACAGAACTATAAAGCTGCTGCACACTTCTTTTTCAGTTAAAGATTTAATTGGTCTTACATATTTACAGATGTCTTTCATAATAGACTTGAGATAAATGAACTAGATACTCATGAAGACACTACATATTTCTTCTGTACACTTTCAGCTGATCATTGAGCTGGTCATTGAGCAGGGGGTTGGACTAGATGACCTCCTGAGGTCTCTTCCAACCCTAATTTTCTATGATTCTATGATTGCTAGGAGGACTGGCTCTGGCTACATTGCTAATGCCAGTTGCTATTTAGTTATACTGTCTGTAACTTTATGCCTGACCTAGCAGGTCACTAGTTTGTCCAACAGGTGGCACTGTATCTTTGAGTATTTAAATTTACTTGCTGAAGTTGCTTTGGTACAATAAAGATTTTCCCTATGAATAAATAAAGCTGGCTTGCCATTTTGTTAAGTGTTTCTGCTGGGTTTTCAACCACAGACCTCTTTAAAATAAATCCTTAGGTAAGTGTTTAAAAATGTACAACTTCAATAAAAACAAAAGTCTGATTTCAGGTTCTGACATCTAGTGTTAATGTTGTGAGGGCTAAAAGCAATCTAAGCTCTGGAGCCAAGATGTGCAGGTAAGAGATGTCTCCACTTCAGGGAAATGCTTCAGGGATCACAGAAATTCCCAGCTTCTGAGCATGAAAACTAAACTGTTGCCCCGTTGCAGTCCCTCTCATTCAGATTTACTGGCTGTAGCATATTAAGAACTAAATCCAAATATAATAAACCATGGAAAGAACTTTTAATAAAGTGGATCCAGCTCAGAATACCAGGCACAGCACCAGGACCAGTGACATCAACCACCAATGCCTCACCCAAGCAGGGCCGGCTCTAGGATTTTTGCCGCCCAAAGCAAAAACAATTTTGGCCGCCCCCCCACGTTTTTTAATTACCCCACCCCCGGCACTGCCTCAACTCCGCCCCTTCCCCAAATCCCCAGCCCTGCCTCCTCCCCCCAGGCTCTCAAGCCTAGGAGGGGGAGACTCCAAGTGGCCGCGGCGCGGGCGCTGCTTCTCTCCCCCAGGTTTGAGAGCCTGGGAGGGAGGGCGAGTAGCGGCGCGCGAGCGGCAGCAGCAGCGGAGGTGAGCTAGGGTGGCCGAGGCACATTTTTAGGGGCGGCATTCTGGCGCTGGCCATGCCGCCCCTAAAAATGTGCCGCCCCAAGCACCAGCTTGTTTTGCTGGTGCCTAGAGCCGGCCCTGCACCCAAGTGAGCTAGCCACAGCCGGCTGCTCTGCTGTGCCATGCTCCAAGAGTGCTTGCTCCTTCCCCAGAGTACCAGAGAGAGGCTATAACTACCACAGGCCCTCCACGCTGCATGTGACACAGTGTGTGTCAGTTCCATGGTGTGATTCTGCCTCTGTGCCCCCTGGAAAGCCAGGGACTGTAGTGGCTATTTCAATATCCAGTGACCAAAAAAAAAAGCACCTCTGCTACTGTAGATGCTGACTTGTACTTCCTCCTGAGCTTCTCTCTTCCTTTGGACCTTCTTCCACCTTGCCATGTGTCTCCTTCAAGTCCCCTCTTGTGACCCCACTACTCTTTCACACCATGCCCTCATCATTTACTTTCTGGCTCCCGGTTTCCACTTTCTTCTCTCCTCACATTTTCCTCCTCTGCCTCTCTGGACCCCATCGCCATCTCTCCCTGCTTATTCCCCCATCCCCTTTTCTATTTCCATAGGCTGACCTGCATTCACCTCCACCCAGCACCTCATCCCTTTTCCCTCAGTCTCCCAGATTCCCATCCCACCTCCTCTTTGTTCTCCTCCTCTTTGCCGCAGTGATTTCTTCACCCTGCCCCCGATCTCGCTTCATACTTGTTCTCTCCTCCTGTTCCCGCACCACTGTCATGTCTGCCCTTGGACTCTGTTCCTGCTACCCTTATTCCTATCTGCAACACTCAGCTTTCTCTTCACCAAGTTCACCTTGATCCTTGAGCTCTTCATCACCTTCTCCTTGTGCCTCCTGGTGGCCATTCCTCCTCTCACTCCCCCAAAAGCCATGGCTGTGATGTCAGGCTCCTTCTCTCCCCCCTTCTCATTTCCAACCACGCTCCCCTCCCCCTTTCCATTCCCTCTCATTTGAAGTCCATCTATTTTCTCTTTCCTTCCTCCAAATGGCTACTATCTACTTTTTCTGTGCTCCCTTTCCCTAGACTGCCATGCCTTACTCTGTTTCCTGTGCTCACGTCCTCTCTTTGTCATGGGTGATTTTAGCTTCCATGTTGACAACCAGTCTGACTCCTCTGTCTGTCACTTCTTTTAATTTAACCTCCCTCAACTGGCCTCCAGCTTTTGATTAACTTCCCTATTCGCTTGACCAAGTCTTCACTAAATCTCTCCAGTACTTCAATCTTGGAGTTCTATTTCTGTCAGTGATGCTTGCTCTGCCTCCTCATGTCTCCCTACTTCACCCCATCCTTCACCAATGCTTTAGTGAATTTCAATCTATTGGCTATTTCTCAGCTCTGCCGTTGCCCATGCTGCACAACTTTCCATGTCTCTGATCCTCTTTTGATGCTCTAATCCTCTCTCCTGAAACCTTCCTCGCTGCCTCATGCCTGTACTGTTAATGTAACCTTTTCCTCTCTATCCAAAAACATCTTCCTTTCCCAGTGCTACAACCCCCATCACTCTCTCCTTGTATCCTTTTGATTCTGATGCCATAAGAGATCATTGAATCTCCGCGTTTTTTCTTCAAGGCCCAGCACAATATTTTCCTAACTACATTTCTGCTCTCCTTGCCTCCTATGCTCCCCCTCCTTACTGCTCTTGTTCTCTCTTTTTCCCACTCTCTGAGTCATACCTTTCACTCACACTATTCCTCGGAATGGTTGTTCGCTAGTTGTCTGCTTAGTGACCTCTCTATCCATTTAGATAGCTCTTGAAAAGTCATAGGACCAAACTCTGTGCTGGTGTAACTCCAGGATTTGGCCCACTATCTCCATGAATCCTTCCTGGGTTGGTCTCTTCACCAACTATTACCCTGTGATTTGTCTTGTCTGTGTTAGACTCTTTGGAGCAGGGAATCCTATTTAGAGATGGTCCCAACAGAACCGAATTTGAATTATTCCAAGGTGCTTTAGTGTCCCTGTTGAACTCATGATAGAGTGCCCTGGATCCAGATTCACCCCCTGTTGGCCTCTTGTAATATACCTGTCTCAACATATTGCTTGTATGTTAAATTTACCTTAATAGTTCCTATGGGCTGTGGGTAGCAGTAGTTATCATCTATGGTAACTTGTAATGATGCCATGTCCCTGCTACACTGGCAAAAATAAATGGTGTATGGATACCATAGTGAAAGGGACTATATAAGCCACTAGATAGATAATATGGATAGGAATGCGTGTTTTGCATAACATGCATTATACAAGATAAGACATTTATTCTCCAGGGTTTACCGTAGCTGCTGCTATCTCTGACTGTTTTTTTCTTTTTTTTTAATAATCCAACAATCTTCATGTTTTATTCACTTTTTCTCTTCTGAGTGGTAATGCATAAAAATGTCTTTTCCAGTAAAACGATCCCTTTACAATTTGGCTTTGATACAAAACCAGATTCCCACCAGAAAAGTTTTTACCTCTGGGCATATTGCAACATATTTCCTTCCTAATTAATACCACATCTGCCTCCATATTTCATTTCAGCTTCTCAATGAAAATTGATGAGGCAGCCAATCACAAACAAGTATCATATACCGTTGATAGTTCAATCGGCACAGTTTCCAGCATATCTCATTACTAAAGCATAACTAGTCTGTAAGTGAATGGCTCTTGTACATGCATTGCTAATAGTGTCTTAGTATAAATGCTCATTAGCCCACATGAGCATGACTATTACATGGCCTACTACCAAAAAGTTCATCTGTATGAACACATGACAAAAATCAAACTGGGTAACTGAAAAAAGCCACAAATTTCAAATTACACAGGGTCAGATCCTGGGTTGTGATCAAATAGAACACAGCACAGGATGGGGTAGAGACATGCAAATGTGGGATTAAACTCCCATGAGCACTCGCCTCGTCCTCAGGAGGCTGTGTGCAGGGCCACTCCTATGGAATTAAATACAGCAGCTTAAGAACAGCTCCAATTTATACAGCTGCTAATGGCTCCAAGTTCAAACCTGATTTGACTTGACCACCTCTAAACTGAGAAGGTGCTTCAGTCTCCATAGTTAATTCAGTCCTTACCCTCTCCTGATGCTGCTAGTGGTGAGGCTAGTCAATGCCAGGTGTAGTGCTGGTATTCGTGATGTGAACATCAGTTCACTGGGAATCAGACATAGGGTACGTCTACACTGCACACTTCTTTCGGCTGTAGGCAGAGTACATCTTCACGTAGCCCCTCCTACCAGGGGTATAAATAACAGCCTAGCTGATGAGGCACTGCTTAGGCGAGTAAAGACATGCTTGAAGGGTTTGGGTGTGTATGCCAGCTCTCTGCTTGCCCAAGAGATGCCCCCATCTATTTTTAGCAGTGTACTGTCTCATTGCCTCCTTGCCGCTAGAATCTTTCCTTACCACAGGAAAAGACTACCCAGTGGGGAAAGACTGCCTCCCCCTTGACAGAGCCTTTCCTCACCGCAGCTGGGAAAGGCTCTGGCAGCTCCCTGCAGCGAAAGAGTCCAACAGTGGGGAAAAGCTCTGCCAATTCCCCGTTGCTGGAGCCTTTCCCCACAGCAAGGAAAGACTCTGGCAGCATGGAAAGGCTTTGGCAAAGGGGAGGTGCTGAAGGCTTTCCCCATTGTCCCCCACCCCCGTGCCAGCTCCTTTCACTGACACATGCACATATACACCGCAGTATGGATGCAGCCTACTTTTCACTGCGGCAAGTAGCGAAACATAATCTCCACTCTACCACCAGTGGTGTGTAGTGTAGCCATAGCCTAAGACCAACTCACAGAGGCCTCCTTTCAATGCCCCTCCGTGGCCCTGAGGTCTGAGAATGATGTGATATTTAGTTTACCCCCTTCCTAAGAGTGTACAAAATCCATCCCTAAATATTTACAAATGTAAACATCCTCTCCCTGAGCATACACAGTCTGAAATTACATACTACCTTCTGGTAAAACGTACAAATTTACCAACCCACCAAAGTCTTTGTGTTTCAATCAAGAGGCTAGTCTCTGCTGATTCTCAAGCCCACACACATATATACAAATTTAAATCTTCTCTTTTAGAATGGTGCATGGAGAATATTAGCTCACCTCCACTATCTATAAGAAATTATGGGGGGGGGGGAACATCCTAAAGGATGTGTTTTCCAGTTGAGAGGGTATATAGAAAAGAAGTGAATCTTTATGCTAAAGTTATAAAACATTCAGAGGAAAGTAGAAGAACCAGATACTAGCAATGGTCTCCTAAAGTAGCTGTAACAGCAAGGGACACAGTTTCTTCTATTTGGACCTTATCCACCAGGCACAGATGTTGGTTGGTAAATTTAAAAAAAAAAATCCTTCTATGTAGAAGCAGATGCATTGGCTCTAATGTTTCTAACTCTATTTGCCTAGGTCTAGCAACGTTTATTTTAAAGGGCAGTTTCTTTAGGAATTTCTCAACACATAATGTAATGTGCATAACTTTGTGGAGCTATTCTCAAAACAGCCACCAAAAGTTGTGATAAAGCCATAACTACAGAAGCATGTGAGCGCTACCAGGGAAATTGCATGACAGAAGTTTGTCTTAACCTTAACTCTAGCTCTACCCAAATCTACATTAATAGATATGGCTGGGACATACTTTCAGCATGGTGCACACTACAAAGGCCTATTTCTCCAACCATTTTATATGAGCAATTCCCATTGAAATGTCTGGTCAATCAACACCTGAGGAAAACTGTTTATTCATAGTAAATGTAGTGCTTGTAATGGGCACAGTCAAGAAAGCCTATGAAACTGAACTCTTAAGTATTACCTCAAAACAGGTACAGCATGGACAGTGGCAAGGCAAGCTTCCCCCACATATGGGCTTCAGATCTGCCCTGGAGGAGTGTGAGGATAATTTAGTTTCCATAGCTATTCAGAACTTTGAACTCTCTTCTGAGAGTGCAAACGCATGCCAGTCATGGCAATTATTTCTTTGCATCATTAGCTAGTAGCTGAAACCCCACACTGTCAAATAGGTGTGGCAGTTGAGCTAAGGAACCCACCATCTGTGCAGTCTCCATCATACAACCAATGAAATTCTTGCATGCAGATTAACTGTAGAGTAAGAGAGGAGACTGGTGGAGTTACCTCTCCCGCTGTGGTTTAAGAACTCTTGACATGGCATAGAGGTATCTGTTCTGCCCTGCAGAACTTAGAACCTATGTAGACAAGAAACAAACAGAGTAGGATGGGAAACAGAGGATGGGAAAGCCCAGTTCCTCAATGTTATGTAGGCTTTCCATTGACTTCAGTAGAAGTTAGGAGCCTAAACACCTTTGAGGATCTGGGCTGAAGTGACTTGCCCAGGGTAACATAACAGCTTTGTGGCAGAATTTCAAATAAACCCAGTTTCCTGATTCCTAATCCAATGTCTTAATCCACTAGACCACACTACCTCTCATTATTTAAAATTATGAAGAGCTCCTTTTTTTAAAAAAAGAAAAAATATCTTTTTAAAATCACTAGTCCAATGAGTTTACATACTGCCTGTAGACTTAATTAATCTGATACTGTGCATGCATATTAAAATATTTGAAAATAATTTCCTTCACTCTTTACCTGCCAGGTCTCAAGTGCTGGATTCTCTGCCTTCCCTGGGGATGCACAGATATAACAAAAGTCAGAATCTGGTCAATGGTATGTGGTATGTATATGGTATGTATGGTATAAAACTCTCATTGAGTTCAGTAGCTGTCAGATCCTGCCCCGAGATCTTAAAAGAACAATAATGTTCCTTTAAAATCCCTTTGCTTTTCACCCAAATGGAAAATAACTTTCACAAACAAAGTTTGCAAGGTTATCCAGGCTGCCTGTCATTCAGTGATGTTTAGGCCCTTTGGTGGTTTCCACTTATGGCATATTCATCTTTTAGCTATTAAGCTTGCAATTAACAAGAATTTACCCTGTGGGCTATTTACGTTTACGAGATTGTTAAAATCCCATAGTGGGAAAATGTTCAGTTTATTAGGGACATCAACCACTATTGAAGAATCTGTTGACTCTATATATTACCTTTTCCCATGATATATTTCATAAACATTTGAAAGTGCTGTGACACTCCCCAGGGATACCCAGGGTTGTGAGTTACCTCACCACCACCTGCCCTTACTGTGAAGCAGTCTTGTCTGCACTTGCTGTAGATCAGCTTCCTAAAACCACCAGCCTCTGACAACAGAAGCACTGCTTCCAGGCCCCGCGGACCTCACTCTCTCTGTGACGACAAGTGATAGGCACACCTCCTCTCTCCCCCACCCCCCGAGTCCTTGGAGCACTCCCTCCAGTATCCAGCCCTTAACCACTGGACACTCACGGAAATTAGCAAGTTTGCTATCCCCGAGGGGACAGTGTACACACTAGCTTGTTTGATTCAACTGAGGATCAACTCCTAGTTAACACCATAGCACTAAGGTATATTTATAGTGAAAAACTCATGTTTATCATCACAGTTTAGATTTTAAGAGATAGTAAAGATAATTAGAAGCAAAATGGATACATGTAAAACAAAATCATAAAATGCAAACCTGGATCTACACTTATCAGTGGTTACCTTTCCTATATAATAAAGAAGATTTTCCCCCAAAGATTCAGTCTTTTGCAGAACTAGCTGGTTTCAGATTCATAGACTCATAGACTTTAAACTCAGAAAGGACTATCATGAGCATCCAGTCTGACCTTCTGTACATTACAGATCACAGAGCTTCGCTCACCCACTCCTCTGATAGACCTTTAACCACTGGCTGAGTTACTGAAGTCCTCAAATCATGATTTAAAGACTTCAAGTTACAGCGACTCTGCCATTTACGCCAGTTTAAACCTGCAAGTGACCCGGGCTCCATGTTGCAGAGGAAGGTGAAAAACTCCCAGACTCTCTGCCAATCTGACCTGGAAGAAAATTCCTTCCTGACCCCAAATATGGTGATCAGTTAGACCCTGAGCATCTGGGCCAGACCCCTTGGATAGACACCTCGGAAAGAAATCTCTGTAGTAACTCAGAGCCCTGCCCAACTAGTGTCCAGACAAACCAGGATCCAGATGTTCATGAAGCATCCACCTCTCACCAGGGGTTTTCTTCAGTGAAAGGAAAACTAAATGTCTCCTTGAATTCTTTTTATATTTTTAAAAGTTCATTTTCCCCCTTCCCCCGCCCTTAGACAGCACAACCTCCTGTGGTTTAGTCTCCAGTGTCTTCTCATTCTCCTGGTTACTTCATATGTAAATTGGGCTCCCACTGTGTTGTCTCACAATGCTTAATTTACATTTGAATGGAGATAGGGACTATACATCCTGTCTGGAAGAAACCTGTTTTCTCTTTGGTTGGTGACAGACTCCAAAACATATTTTCTGTACATACATACAACTCCTTAAATATCATCCATACATAATGCAATGATTATGAAGATCAGTATATCATAAACTTTTATTAGAGACCTTACATTATATTCTTTATGAATAAATGCGATTAAAGCCGTGTGGTAGGTGTAGTGAGTTTGTCAGGCCTGCTAAAATTTGCTGTTACAGATCAGTAAACCCTTTGCCAGATGGGCATCCATGTATCACAGGCATTTTATCTGCATTCCTCACTGTTCCAGCAATTAGCATTAGTTTTATCCCTCGTTTTGGTGGGGGGGGGGGTTCCCCCCATTCTGATTTAGTCGGAGCAGAAAAACTTGCCTAATTGAAGGCTACCTTGGCAACTTTTCAGGAGCCTGAAGGGGACACAGCCTATTTTCCTTAAAATGGAGGAGACTGCAGCTGTCCTCATTTATAATAAAGAGATTAATTCTGCTAAAGCATCAGATTCTAGGATGCAATGTACTCCATCTGGATCCCAGAGGCCTTTCTGTAATTTCTGCAGGTCACACCCTTCCTGTTAGGGCCTAATCTTGCAAGGCACCGACTTCAGCAGGAATTGAGTTTGCTCAGATTTAGACTTAAAAGATATGGGTGACTCTTGGGTTATATTGTAGAATCATGAGGGTGCATTTGACTCAAAGGCTACATTTTCCCCACCTCAGCTCTATCCGTATTCATTGTGTTCTAAAACATTGACTAATTTTTACATCTTTTGTGAATTTTATATTTTGGTTGTATTTATTCTGTCACTTATTACCAGTGCTAAAAATTTAACTCATGGCTCCACATTCCTCCTGTCTATTGGTATTTTAGTTGCTGAGAACAGTAAACTGTAGACTGAGGAAACGAAAATTCTTATTGTTATTGCAGCCATCTGTCTAGACTGTCTAATAAGGGGATTGTTCTCGGGTGGCCTCATATTCTTTTTAATATTGACTATTTGTTCCCATAATTGCTTTCTTTGTAGATATTGCCAATGTTGTTCTCCTTTCGGGTTATATTTTTCTTTTGCGGAATGAAAAGAGCACAGATTTCCCTCCATAACTGCTCTATGGATATTTCCTTCTCAATTCAGTTAGGCTCCCAGCATGGGGAAAAAAAGGTCCTGTAAAAAGTCCCTGCCTATAGTAAAAAATAGTAGCAATAAGATGGATACCTGAAGGCAAGCGAAAATGAGGCCACCCAAAAATAACATGGTGAAGAGCTGTGGAAGCCGAGCTGAAAAACCAGGGGCACAGCTGGGGAACCATTGAAAGACTTGCCAGAAACAGACAGGAATGGAGGAGCTTCGCCACTGCCCTAATCACCAGGGGCATAACAGGAACATGATGATGATGATGATATAGTAAAAAATGCTGTGCTGGTTCTGGCCAGCAACATCAGGAACGACACACAATTATTTAGTATTCAGGGTTTCACTCGGCAAAGCCTCCACATACCCAAGCCAATGTGAATTCCATGCAGGATCAGGTTCTCTGGGTTGTAGATCACTAAAATATCAGTGCTTGTTTTGAAATGTCACCGCAGATATGTTCCTCAACACAATATTTTAGATTCTGATTAGACCAGCGCATTTCTTCCTTCTCAGTATCGTACTCTGGGTTGTCCCAGAACATGACTATTTTTAAATGAATGAAAGGTCTGTGAAATACAGCCCCTGATCCTGTAGGACTCTAAGCACCTCTTTGAGGTTCTGAGCGTCCTTAACATCCATTGAAGTCAACACATTGCAGGAGTGAACCCAGAGCTCTTTTGAGCCATGGTAAATGGTCTAGTATTATTTATACAGTGTCATAGTTGAACATGGAACTTCACAGACAGACTCCACCAGCCCCACAGAGTTTATAATCTAAGTAAGATATGATGGTCTATGACCCATCCACACAGCAAATTATCACCAGATCAGTAACTGGGTATGGCAATGGTTAAGCTCAAAACATTGTTGAGTATGTACAGAAAATGTTAATGACCACTTACAACTGCTAAATCCATCCACTGCCCTTTCTAGATGCTTCATCTACTATGCAGCAGATTTGGTTATGACAGATGTGCATGGATGTGCCACTGTAATTGGTAAACTAAGTCATCTCCCCACCCATTATTCTGTGGTGAGACCTCTCCCAGTGGTTTTCTGGTTAAGGCACAAAATTGGGAATTGAAGATTGTGATTGGTTCCCCCCAGGGTGTCACTTGGAACTAGGATACCACTGAGCGCCCTCTGTCCCACCAGCCTGGGGTCCCCTTACTCTGTGTTGCTGTGACAGGCTCTGAAGCCCCCTTCCAGCACACACACAGGCAAAGACACACCCAGCTGCAGCTATATTCACACAGATGCTGAGATCAGCTCTGCATGAGAGAGCTCAGCTAAGGAATTGCCCAGGATGCAAGTGCACATCTCCTCTGGAGTATAAACCCAACATTGTATCGTCTTGCACTGCACCAGGAAAGCATAAGCTCATAAAATTCACCCTTTCCCTCAATGTGGAGAGAGAGATGCAACAACTTTCTGCCCCAAATATGAGTTCCACACTGGTTTTAGAGACAAAACAAAACAAGTTTATTAACTACAAAAGATAGATTTTAAATGATTATAAGTGATAGCAAACAGATCAAAACAGATTACCTTAGTAAATAAACAAAAAACGCAAACTGAGCTTAATACGCTAGATAGGTAGGATATAAATCAGCAAATTCTCACCCTGAGTGATAAACAGGCTGGCAGATTCTTAAGGCACAAGCTGCCATGGCTTTCCCAGGTTTTCATACACAGGCTAAAAATCCTTCTAGCCTGGGGCCATCACTTCCCACAGTTCAGTCTTTGTTCCTCAGGTGTTTCCAGGTGTGTTGTTTCACGGAGAGTGAGGTCCCTCCATGATGTAATTTCCCCCCTTTTATATCTTCTCCCCACTTGCTGGAAAGCTCTTTTGCTGTGACCTGGGTCAAACAGTCCTTATTGTGTAGTGCTAGCTCTGAGAGGTTTCTACTGTACACAGTTCCTGCGGTAATCCTTATGCTTGTGTGCATTTCCTCACTAAGCCATTAACATTGTTTGGCCCTTTTACTGTCGTACCTTAAAGGCTGCTTGTGGGTGCTTTCAACCTCATGACATGTTTCAATAACACATAGATAGCCAAACTTCATAACTTCACATACGACAATAGCACACACAATCCAATGAGATATTACTGTCTAGCAGATCAAGACTTTTAGAATGACACCTCACAAGGCATACTTTGTATAAAGCATATCCTAATTACATGACAGAGGTGAATATTGGGGTGCCAGGGTGTCACAAGGATGGAAATTCTATTCCTGCCATAGAGTCTTCTTGTGTGCCAATAGGCACGTCACTGTGGTTAGATGTTGACTGTGTGTGTGTTTATTTAGTGTGCTGTCCCAGCTCTGCGCAGATAGAGGAGATAGCAGACCTTAATTAAACTGCCCCATAAATCCACAGACTCGGTTTTCAGCAAAGGCACCCGGCCAGGTTTATTGTCGATGAAGCACGGTAATAGCACCTGGCAGACTCTACGAGGATACTAAGACATGTGTGCCCATGACAATGGACACAGCTCAGTCAGTGGCAGGACTTTCCACTGCCCCCTAGGCTGAACAAAGGCACTCCCTCTGAGATACCTCTTGATACACCAGGGGTGGGTAAAATATGGCCCACGGGCCACATCCGGCCCTCGAGCTCCCGCTGGGGAGTGGTCTGGGGCTTGCCCCACTCCCACACATCAGCCGGGGAGCGGGGTCAGGGCCCACTCTGCACGCGTGTTCTGCAGCTCCCAGAAACAGCAGCATGTCCCCCCTCCGGTTCCTACGTTTAGGGGCAGCCAGGGGGCTCCGCATGCTGCCCCATCTGCAGGCACCATCCCTGCAGCTCCCTTGGCTGGGAACTGCAGCCAATGGGAGCTGCAGGGGCGGTACCTGCGGACAGGGCAGCATGCAAAGCCGCCTAGCCATGCCACCGTGTAGGAGCTGGAGGGGGGACATGCCGCTGCTTCCAGGAGCTGCTTGAGGTAAGCGCCACCCAGAACCTGCACCCCTGACCCCCCTCCCCTGCCCAGCCCTGATCCCCCTCCAGACTTCTGAACCCCTCAGTCCCAGACCAGAGCACCCTCTTGCACCCCAAACCCCTCATCCCCAGCCCCACCCCAGAGCCTGCACCCCCCAGCCAGAGCCCTCACCCTCTCCTGCACCCCAACCCCAATTTCATGAGCATTCATGGCTCGCCATACAATTTCCATACCCAGATGTGGCCCTCGGGCCAAAAAGTTTGCCCATCCCTGTTATACACCAATACAAACAAGTTACGTATTTTCCTTGACATATCAGGGTGCCACCCTCTGACGTATTAGGGCAGCACCCATTGCCTTGAACATGTTTGTTTGATTAAAACATTTTTATTCATCATGCGGTCACCCTGACCTTACCTTTAGGATGAGTCACTGTGTTCCTATTATCTTTGGGATATACTGGTATTGAGGTGTTCTGGTTTGTGTCTTTTGGAATGTGCTTGCGTGAGTGCTCTGTGCCCAGCACCTCTTAGCAATATGTGTTTTTACAATATTAGCCCTGTGCTTGCCAAATGTTGTGAACAGGGCCTACCTCTTGCTTACAACTTAACTTTGCTTTATGTCAGCAAAGCTTTGACTATTTTATTTGAGGCCTCAGGCCTGATACCAGGCCTTTGATACATGAGCTTATGTTTCAGGCCGTCTTCTTACTACAGTCACTTTCTGCCTCACTTTTCCCCACTTGTGACATGGTACTGTTAACATTTCCCTCCCTCACCTTGTTGTGAGGAAAAATTCATTAATGATATTGTGGTGGTCATATGCTACAATGGTGAGAATCATAAACAAGCCCCTGGATAAAAATAAGTTTTAAAAAAATCATCTTTTGGCAAATACAGCGTGTGCAGTTTTTTACCCACGAAAGCTTATGCCCAAATAAATCTGTTAGTCTTTAAGGTGCCACTGGACTCCTTGTTGTTTTTGTGGATACAGACTAACACGGCTACCCCCTGATTCTTGTCCCTATAGGAACCACTGTAATAATTTGAGAAAATAAGTTTTTTTTCAAAATGCCTAAGGTAAACAACTGTGGACATGCAATAATCTTTTTTACCATAGGGAGAGTTCAAGTGGGTTCAACCTCACTATGTCTAACTTTTGTTTGTTTTATAGGATGTATATTTACTTTCAGATGGTTTTATTATTTTGATTCCATAATATATTATTTCTTCTGCTACCCATTTCAGTATTCAAGTCAACTCCCCTTTACAGTTGTCATATTGATACATTATGCAAGAATCACTGTTTGATCCGGTCTTAAAGATGAAATCTCTAACTGCTACATAATGTACCTTTAGCATCTAAGCATTAGAAATGCATTGGATCAAGCTCCTTTCCTATTGTTTGTAGAACCAGAAGTATTCAGCAGTAAAACTAAAAATAAATCTCCAGCCAGCAAAATATGTTTTGTAATATCTTTTGATGTAGGCATTACCTCAGACTCATTTGAGATAGGGAAAATCAGCCCTATTTTAATAACTCTGGAATTGATGTTTGCTGTTTCGGTCACACATACAGAGGTGAAGTTAGTGTCTGTCGTCTAGACATTTCAGTTGAGCTCATCAATGTGTGGTACCTGAGCACCTTAAAATGTTTTGTAGAGCTAGCAAAATCTAATAATGACCATCAAATATCAGCATGTTTTCTTTGTAGTTAATGTCATCAATTTTAATTCTTGTTCTCCTCCACACACAACTCTGTGCACTGCTGCCATAGGGTCTTTTTCAAGGTTGAATGGGAATCCTTTTGAGTCTGGCAAATATATATATATATATACATCATTCAGTCTGGGGTAACTTTTAGTCCATTTACCAAAATTGAACCCAATTCCAAATGAGCTCAGTGTTGAGGAACCGTACCTCTTACTCTCCCTTGGGGTGACCATGACCCCTGAAACCCAGCAACATCCCTGTTTTCAGAGCTTCTCTTGGTGCTTATATTGGTTTTACAAAATTTAAGGTGAAATCCTGGCCATATTGAAGTCAATGGCAAAATTCCCATGGACTTTAATAGGGTCAGGATCTCACCCATAATGTTTTGTCCCTGTTTTTGTAAATGCTTTGCAAATTGTGGCCTACTGAAGAAGCTGTCAGACAAATGAGGTGGTGAAATTGATAGCAAGCTAGCTGAGCTCATGTGCATTTTAAGACCACCCGCCACAAGACAGATCAGAGGATGCCATCTTGCTGTTCCTCCTCTCCAGTGATCTGGCTAGAGCAGGGGTCAGCAACCTGCAGCACATGTGCCAAAGGCGGCACGCGAGCCGATTTTTACTGGCATGCTGCTGCCAGCCGGGGTCCCGGATACCGTCCCCACTCAGCCCGCTGCCAGCCTGGGTGAACAGAAACCCTGGCCAGCAGCGGGCTGAGCGGGGCCAATGGCTGGGACCCCGGCTGGCAGGAGCCGGCAGTCAGAACCCCAGACCGGCAGCGGGATGAGCCGCTCAGCCCGCTGCCGGTCTGGGGTTCTGGCCGCCGACCCCTTGCCAGCCAGGGTCCCGGCCACTGGCCCCTTGCCAGCTGGGGTCCCGGCCATTGACCCCGCTCAGCATGCTCCTGGCCTGGGATACCAGCCACCAGCCCCGCTCACCTCGCTGCTGGTCTGGGGTTCCAGCCGCCCGGCCCCCTGCCAGCCAGGGTCCGGGCCTCCGGCCCTGCTCAGCCCTCCTGCCAGCCTGGGGTGCTGGCAGCCAGTCCCGGTCTCTGCTCCTGGCCTGGTCCCAGCGCTCTGCAGCCCTTATCAAAAATTACACTACAATTAGCTTAAAAACTTGAAAACTTTGTTTGTATATTACAGTAATTATTAAGACATGTATAATGTTAATAAACACATAGGTTTGATGAAACAAAGTAGTTGTGTTTATGTGCCTGTGCTTAATTTGTGTTTTTGATTATTTACCTTCTAAAAAAATTTGGCATGTCTCGCACCCCCAGAAAGGGCATCCTGCATCCCCAGGGGGTGCGTGCACCCCAGGTTAAGAACCACTGCACTAAACTGATAAGATCTGCATTTTAATTTAATTTTAAATGAAGCTTCTTAAACATTTTTAAAACCTTGTTTACTTTACATATAACAATAGTTTAGTTATATAAATAGATTTATAGAGAGAGCCCTCTAAAAACGTTAAAATGTATTATTGGCACGTGAAACCTTAAATTAGAGTGAATAAATGAAGACTCGGCACACCACTTCTGAAAGGTTGCCAACCCCTGGGCTAGAGCATTCATGAGCTGAATGGAAGAGTGGTCTAATGGTTAAGGTGCTAGCCAGCAATGTGGAAGATCCTTACTCCAGTCTCTACTTCACTTCAGGCTTCTTGTGTGACTTTGGGTAAGTCACTTAGTCTCTCTGGGCCTGGGTTCCCCATCTGTGGAGTGCGGGTGTATCTTCAAAGGTGGTGAGGCTCTCAAATGCTGTGGAAGGGGAGCGGGGTGGCAGGCTCTGTACCACAGATAGCTATAAGATAATTTTGCTGTTACCACATCCTTTCCTTGTACCTCCTATTTTTGATGTCTTGATATAACCCAGAATGTGAGCTCTTTGAGAAAGAAACAATATTCTACTAAGGCCCTTTCTAAATGAAGGACATTCACAGCCATGGAAATCCCTAATGTAGACACTAGTACTGTAATCCACCACATGTGGAGTATTTCAAACTGGTATAGTGTACTTGGATGTGTTACCAATGTCGTAACATTTAGTTAAAAGGGGGTGAATTTCCATACTGTAGACTGGGCTCTAGTGACAGACATTTCAGCTCCGAAGAGCTGACAATCTAGGTTACAAGAAGACACAATAAGTGGATGAAACCAACATGTTGGAGGTGTGGGGGAGGGGAATGGATGTTGTAACCATACAGCAAACAAATTATCATACAATAAGCAGCGGTGTGAGCTCAGTACCTGTCTAGACATCAATGTAGTTAAGGACAGGTGCACTGCTGTAATGTAGAAAGGACTGAGGAGTCTATATAGCCGCTAGTGCAATGGGAAACTGATTCTTGATCAGTGCCTCAGGCACTATTGCACTATAAATAATAAATGAATACAATGATGAGGTGCCCCCAAAAACTTGGACTCTCACTGTTCTTGAAGGCCATTCCAGTGTCTGGTCTGGGTTAAAATAATGTAAAATAAAAACATTTTGATTCCTGTTTTTTATAATGCGACAGCAGAGCTGCTCCCAGCCAAGCTATGCTTCTGCAAGAGGAGGAGAGAGAGCAGAGGAGCATTCCCCGCTACCTCCAATCTCTCCACGGTGCATCTTCTTGACACTCCACCAAGATTCTGGACCAAATATGGAGCTGTCTGTAACCCCTGCAACGTGTGTCCTGGTTTCTGGGTTTGACAATCTGGTCAGTCTGTGATCCCTTTCAAATTCCATTTTCATATCTATTATTTAACAGCTCAATCAAAATAAGTACTAGAACTGGTGAAAAAATGGAAACCCTCTTTCAGGAAAATTTTTGAAAATGTCAAAGTTGTTCTTGTTCCGCAGGTTTCACAGAAACATACAGCCATAGGGTTAGAAGGGACCACAAGGGTCATGTAGTCTAACCCCCTGCCAAGATGCAGGATTTGTTGTGTCTAAACCAGGGGTCGGCAACCTCTGGCATGCGGCTCGCCAGGGTAAGCACCCTGGCGGGCCGGCCAGTTTGTTTACCTGCCGCGTCGGCAGGTTTGGCCGATTACGGCTCCGACTGGCCGCAGTTCGCCGCTCCAGGCCAATGGGGGCGGCGGGAAGCTGTGGCCAGCACATCCCTTGCCCGCGCCGCTTCCCGCAGCCCCCATTGGCCTGGGACGGCGAACCGCGGCCAGTGGGAGCCGCGATTGGCCGAACCTGTCGACACCGCAGGTAAACAAACTGACCCGGCCCGCCAGGGTGCTTACCGTGGAGAGCTGCGTGCCAGAGGTTGCCGACCCCTGGTCTAAACCATCCAAGACAGACGGCTATCCAGCCTCTTTTTGAAAACCTTCTTTGAAAACCAGTTTTTCTTGTTTTTTTTTAAACTTTCATTTTTGAAAACTTTTGCTTTTTGGTTTGGTTCCTTTTTCTTCCTTTTCAACTTCCCCCTCCCCCCCTTTGTTTTCTTTTTCCATTTTGCCACTGAAAGAGGAAGGGAAAAGGGAAAAGGGTGGGGAAGGAACTGAAACTGAAAATACAAAAGCCAGAAAAAGAAATTTAAATTGTATCCAACTAGAACAATTTTGAGAAACAAAAATCAGAAAAAAATCTGATTTTTTTTTAAAGGGATATTTTTGCTTTAAAAATTGTGCAAAATAATTTCTTAATGTAATCAGCATATTTGTAGTAAATGTTGGTGGCTTGGATAAAATGTATGGCTCTGGGGAGGGGAAACTCATTTCAGTCCTTATTCTGTTAGCCTTCTTAAAGCCATTTGGGATAGTAGCTTATTCATTTAGGACCAGATTGTGACCCCTTACAATGGTGAGCAATTATTCACATGAATAATTCCTTTCACCTCAGTAGGAGTACTTGTGTGAGTAATTGCCTATGAATGGGCCAGATTCTGATATCCCTACTTGCGCTGAATAGTACTGTAATCCACCACTAGTCTTACTGAAGGCAGTGGCGCTACTGATGAAGTAAGGTACTACTAAACTACAGTAGAGGCAACAGATCTGACCCACCGGAATGAGGAGAGTTCATGTTCCGGGCCTTACTATTTTAATCTTTTTCTCTTTTTTTGAGATCACATTCAGAAATACATTTGTGTTACAGAAAAATATGTTGATAGCCATATAATCTGCCCTGGGCAGGGACAGTTTCTTCATCTGTGTTTGGTACAGTGCTCCACACAATGCCCTCTGATCTTGATCCTGATGGGGCATTAGGGCACTACTGTAGGAAAAAAAGATTAATAGTATTTAAGGGAAAGTCTGAGAACACTATCTTCACACTGATGAGAAGATAGTCACAGAAGGAGTCCCACCAAATTCCATTCCCAATCTGGATCAGTAAACGATATTGAATTGAGGGGTACTGTGCATGGAAGTCACTGCTCACCACTGGGAATAAGGCATTCTCAGTCGGGCCCTACACATTCATGGTTAAATGGATTTCACTGCAGTAGTGGTCTGCTTGTATGTTTTCCATTCTGTACAGGAAACAGTGCAAGTTACTGCTTTCTTTTACCTCTCTAATTTTTGGTGTCCAAAAAAGTAAGCATATATATTTTGTGGAGTAAAGTTCTGATAGTTCCGATTGGCTACAAGACTATTCCCCTTATTTGTCTGTGGACAGTAAGGGGATGGTAAGCTAATAGAATTCTGTCATTCAGGAATCAATTGCAAAGGAGCACAGGACAGAGCTCAGTGTGCTGAGGTGAGCAGGATGGATGGTAGCTAATAAATCACCTCATTACTTCTTGTGTCTCATTGCAGCTGGTGTTTGTAGCAGTGTGTATAATCTTATTACTGTACTGCAATTCTTCTGTATGGCTGTGGGAAGGGGAAATTCATTTCAATCCTTATTCTGTCAGCCTTGCTCATGTTGTATAGTACCTTACTCAGAGCCAGATTCTTGATACCTTTAAACACACTGAATACTTGGGGTAGGATTCTGTGCTGTGCCTCTAAGAGGTGTAACACACAACTTCCAGCTCAGAAGGCGTGGGAGGCTAAGGTAGAAGGCATCTTTGTCCTTCCTGATCCTGGGCTGTTCCTGGGGCCCTGTCTATGTTACAGCAGCCTCCCTGGGGCTACCCTATTGGCCACAGCACTGCCTGGAATCTCTGCAATGCTATATGCTGTTGGTCTTGCACCCAATGTGCCCCTCCTGTCCTGTCACCCAGTATGCTCCTTACATCAGGGCTCATGATTAGCTCTCTGAAAGGCAGTCATATGGCTATCTCCTGCTGTGCTTATGCTACGAGAATCCTCCCCTACTCACACACACCAACCAGACAGGAGACTTTTAGTGCCCTTTTATACCACTCCAGCCCTCTGACTCAGTATAAATGGGCCAGAGTGGAGGTAAGGATCTTGCCCTAGCATTTTACTCCATGAGCAGCTACACTGGTATCCACGGGACAAGGCACAGCATCAGGTAATGCTCAATTTAAATAAAGGTTCAGAATTGAGCTCCATTGACTTCAATGGGATTATTTCCAGAGTAAGGTACTGCACCTTGTGAGTAAGTCTGGAAGAATCTGAACTTTTAGACTTTGCTTATCAGGCTAGTGATCTACAGTAAGGACAGGGCTGCAGATGTTTTCTGAGGGAAGATTGTTTTTAAAAAATCTGTTTATGGCTAGCTTGTGAGCTCCTTCCTTGCACTAGTGAACACTCACATGAGAAGCCACATTGCCATCAGTGCAACTATTTGTGTGAATATTTGCTCACCATTGTCAGGAAGGAGCCCACAATCTGTCTTTTAACAAATGTGTAGTTGCTGAGTTTTGGATCTACATTAGGGTTTTATAGATATTCTGGGCTAGATTGTGACTTGGACTTAATGCCTATGTAAAGGAGTAAGGCTACCTGGTGCTTAGCTTCAGGTGTGTAGGCAGAGGCAGGTGCTGCACACTTATATACTTATCCCCCACCCTAGAGCAAGTGGGTGAGGGAGGGAGTGAAGCTTTGGCAACACCAACCCCACTTGCTGGGCAGTGCAACTGTTGGTAAAGGCTAGCAACAAATTAGACCCCCTTTCTGAAGCAGGAAGGAGAGAGGAATTATGAATCAGAGGTGTGTCTCTGCACGATATCTTGGTGGAGATTATACATCACCCCTTGCTCCAGACTGTGCCTAAAAATACAAACTGATTTTAAAATAACTCTCATTGCCACCAGCAGAAACAGAATCCTTTCAGGTGCTCTCACTGCTGCATAAAGCTTCAGCTTCTCATGTGGGATCTAACACAGCTGCCAATCATGGAAAGTATTGAGTTACCTGGTTTATCCCTCTGATAGTGCACAATTAGTCCATCGAGTGTTTTTGCTAGTTCTTTGTCTCCAATGCTTTCCTTAGAAGAGTATCCACAGAAAAGGGTGGGTGTGGGGTTGGGATAGGGCAGTGGTTCTCAAACTTCATTGCACTGTGACCCCTTCTGACAACAAAAATTACTACACAACCCCACGCCACAGGGGGCCCCGCAAAGCTAAGTTGCTTGGGCTTCAGCTTCAGCCCTGTGTGATGGGGCTCAGGCTTCAGCAGGGCTGGCATTAGACTCGCTGGGGCCCAGGGCAGAAAGCCTAAGCCCAAGCCCTGCCGCGCAGGACCAAAGCCTGAGGTCCCTGCATGGCTTCAGCCCCGTGTGGCGGGACCTGGGATTTGGCTTTCTGCCCTGGGCCCCAACGAGTCTAATGCCAGCCCTGGCGACCCCATTAAAATGAACTTGGACCCACTTTGGGATCCTGACTCACAGTTTGAGAACTCCTGGGACAGGGCATTGTTCACTTGGTACAAAAAACAGTAGAAAATATGAGGCAAAGACCATGCTTTCTTCAATGTTTGGAAAATGCCAAGCACATTGTGGATGCAACTGGAAAACATAATTAATATTAGGTACTGCAAAATGCTTTTTTTTATTTATACCTCATGCAGTCCTTAATTTCAGTGGATTTACAGTGTAGAATTTGGCCTTATCATTTTTGTGCTAGGAATATTATGTCAATCTGTGAAATGTGTGTCAGTGCAGAGTGTGGGCGTTACTATCTAAAGTTGAAATCATGGAACATCCCAGACCCAGAGTCAGCATTTCAGCTTTTAAACAGAAGCTCAGATCAAAGACAGACATCTGAAGTTCTGACGCACCTCTTTGATTTGGAGATTTCAAAACTATTTTCTCCCACTCAGGCTAAGGCACAAAGTTGCATTTAAAGGTTTATACTCTAGTAATGTGTCTTACTACAGCAAACTGACCTGTTATTGCTTTAATGTGTGTAGCTTTTTCCTTTTTACTCTACTGAATTCTCTTTTCTGATTGTCCCTTAGATCTTTTACTGGCTTTGATAACTTCTAAGGAAAAAAGTTTATATGTTATGCATCTTAAATCATTCATTTTCTCATTTGCTGAGTGCTGACGATAGATTTCCCTTTGCATTTGCTCAAATTGTTAGGGGATTTTAAAATGTTCTTTTTTCTAAAAAAAGAAATAAAAGATTTCCTGGTGTTCTTTGTGGATGAAAAGTTGGCATTCTATTCAACTACATTATATTATTTAATTGCTTAACGCCAATATATTGTATTGGATTTGGTGTAAATATGATGGGTCTGATACATCACTTTCTTAACTTGCTGCCACAAGAGTGTGAATGTGGTGTAATAGAGTGGGGAATCAGGCCCCATGTGTCAATAGGTAGGGAAATAGATTTGACATCAGTTTTTAAGTGGAACTCACATATGAGTAGGGAGGTGGTGGAATCTCCTTCCTTGGAGGTTTTTAAGGTCAGGCTTGACAAAGGCCTGGCTGGGATGATTTAGTTGGGGACTGGTCCTGCTTTGAGCTGGGGGTTGGACTAGATGACCTCCTGAGGTCCCTTCCAACCCTGATATTCTATGATTCTATGAGACTGATGGTGAGTTCTGCTGAAAAACAAATGGCATGACATGGCCCTGTGTTTTTTGAACCATGCTCCTCATCACTGTTTACAGATTTAATAACTAGATTCACTTTAGCAGTCTGATCAGGTGCCACTTAAAACAACCTTTTAGTTCTGATAGCAAGAAAATTTTGGATCTCATCTTTACCAGCTACAAGCTAAATTGAGAGTTTACTCTCAGCCCCGGATAAAGGGTGACACTACCCTAGAGGAAGCTCTGGGGAGAGAGTATGATCCAGACACCTCACTGAATAATGGTTTCTCTGGGGCGCCTGTTTTATGTAGCGTGAAGGACGTATGCTGTTAGTTCATTACCGGATGTGGTATATTCCGCCCCCCTCCACAACTCTTCATGTCCAGCCAGCTCTGCTCGCTGGGCCATAGGCTGGGGCAGAACCATAAATTCATAGATTCTAGGACTGGAAGGGACCTCAAGAGGTCATTGAGTCCAGTCCCCTGCCCTCATGGCAGGACCAAATACTGTCTAGACCATCCCTGATAGACATTTAT
>NW_020664369.1:3505876-3641700 GCF_002925995.2 Terrapene triunguis
CTTCTACCCTTCCTTAGAATTGCAAACTCTATGATTTCATGATCACTTTCACCCAAGCTGCCTTCTACTTTCAAATTCTCAACGAGTTCCTCCCTATTTGTTAAAATCAAGTCTAGAACAGCTTTCCCCCTAGTAGCTTTTTCAACCTTCTGAAATAAAAAGTTGTCTGCAATGCAGTCCAAGAATTTGTTGGATAGTCTGTGCCCTGCTGTGTTATTTTCCCAACATATATCTGGATAGTTGAAGTCCCCCATCACCACCAAATCTTGGGCTTTGGATGATTTTGTTAGTTGTTTAAAAAAAGCCTCATCCACCTCTTCCACCTGGTTAGGTGGCCTGTAGTAGACTCCTAGCATGACATCACCCTTGTTTTTTACCCCTTTTAGCCTAACCCAGAGACTCTCAACACTTCCGTCTCCTATATCCATCTCTACCTCAGTCCAAGTGTGTACATTTTTCATATATAAGGCAACACCGCCTCCCTTTTCCCCCTGTCTATCCTTCCTGAGAAAGCTGTACCCATCCACACCAACATTCCAATCATGTGTATTATCCCACCAAGTTTCAGTGATGCCAACAACATCATAGTTGTATTCATTTATTAGCACTTCCAGTTCTTCCTGCTTATTACCCATACTTCTCGCATTTGTATATAGGCATCTAAGTTACTGGTTTGATCTTGCCTCCCATGTATCTGCCTACTCCATCCCCCATCCTGCCCTTATCCATCCTCGTTGCTCACATTGTGAGGAATAGCAGGCATGATTCCTCTGCTCTCTCCCACCACCATGCCTGGGCTCAGGGTCTTCAGTAGGTCCTCCATGACCTTGCAGGACCTTACTACCATGCACAGCCACACAAGTCATACCCATAATCTAGCACAATGTCTTCTGTTTACTAAAAACTACAGAACGATGCAACTAAACTGCTAAATCAATTGGTAGTATATACCAAATAGCTACAGTAATGGATAGCAGGGCTATATTGAATAATATGTTGTAATGGCATAGTAAAATATATTGCAAAAACAATATGCCATGCTTGACAAAATTTCATCTTGAGATACCAGTAATGTTTATGGTTTGTTTTGTCTTTTATATATTCTCATTACAGTGAGAGAATGTGTTTTTGGAAATTGATCCATAATATAGGATATGTTATATTTTCAGCAATAAAACATTACCCATGGAAGAGAGCAGAGGGAACTCTAGATTGTTACCACAATGTGAATCTCCCTTTGCTAGCTAAAAAAACCAGTAGTTTTCTAAAGCGAAACCCTTGGAGGAAATCATATGTAGAGCTGGGTTGGATTCCAGGCTGGTGCAGAATAGGATTGTAGTCCATCTGTTGTTAACCTCCTATCACCAGAGGCAAAACATTGTTTTCTCTCTTTAATGGCTCTTTCCGGGAGGAAGGGGGTCAAAAATAATATATGAGATATATTTTATATCAGAGAGCCTTATAGAGAAAACATTTTGTGAATGAGCTCAGCAGTAAAAAATTAAAGTCTCCTAAGTGTCCTAGAAAAATGTGAATGGTGTCTATAGGATAGCAGAATATTGCACAGTGAACAGTGTTCCAAAAGGAATGGTATTTTAGACACCTGACTCTAATAAAAAGGTTAACCTACAAAATGTCCTAGTCCCAGCGCCATATTCCATCTTGGGTACAACTACAATGTACCTCCCAGTTTCCTTCTGCAGTCTTCACCACTCCCCTGAAGTGTCATGTAAACTTGACATTTTCTATACAATTTATGGTTTTATACTGCACTCATCACTATGGTATATGAGCACCTTGCTGTGAGCTCTTAAACAGTTGCAGTGTCCTTCAAGAGGTACCTTCAGGAAGAAAAGCTCAGGAAGAAAAGGCCTGCTTCTCCTTCTGTAGGGACTAGTTTCCACTGGTTCACCATTTCCTTGATGGAGTTTTGAGGAAAGGTTGAAGGTATGTTGCCACAAGACCAGAGGGTAAAGGGGGCTTTTGTGCTGCTATGATTTACTAGCTGTCTGAGTTAATGTGTTACCTGTATATAAGCTTTTAATGTTGCTGGGTTGTCACTGTAAGTCTAATTAATCGTTGAGCCATCTATATCTTTGCATATGGGTGTTTTAAAATCTAAATAAACGAATAAATATTGCTGTGAGCTTTAGTCCAACTCAGTATTTCAAAGCTGTCAGGATGTCTTCCAATTATAATTAGGGATAAA
The DNA here is from genome assembly GCF_002925995.2 of Terrapene triunguis. NCBI lineage: Eukaryota > Metazoa > Chordata > Testudines > Emydidae > Terrapene > Terrapene triunguis. Next base: position 3,508,086 of record NW_020664369.1, read on the forward strand.
TCTAATTGTAAAGGAAAAAGGGATTTTCAGTGCTGGGATTGTATTACAAGTCAATTGATGATAGGCACCAGGCTAAATAAGCCTGATAAGATGATTTATTTACATCAACTCTGGTGCATTTAACAATTCATTATGATTGTATAGACACAGATGTCACTAGGACTTCGTGCCTTTGTGGTTCTCTCCAAGGCTAAAAAACTGAGGCAAAAATCAGAAAACTGCCAGCAATCCAAGGGCCCCATCATGCAAGGTGCTGAGCAGCCTGTGCTCTCATTGGGTCAGATGGAGCACCGCTGATCAGGGTCCCCTTTGCTATTACTCATCCCAATAAAGTTGAATGTAATTAGATTTATTGTTAGCCTAACAATAAGGCCTTTAATTTCTGCATAATTAGCCTGATTAAATGTAGAGCTGCCTAGAAAATGGGGCGGAGGGGTCCCCCTGTGGAAAATTGCGACTTTTCATCAAAAACCTGCAAATCAAATATTTTCAATCAAAACTGAAAGTTTCCACCAAGAAAATCAAAACTGAACCCTTTTGCCACAATGTTTAGTCACAGGGCAGTGTCCGCCTATGCTGCCACAGTGCTTCATGGGTAGGCTGACCAGATAGCAAGTGTGAAAAATTGGGACATGGGGTAGGGGGTAATAGGTGCCTATATAAGACAAAGCCCCGAATATTGGGACTGTCCCTATAAAATCAGGACATCTGCTCACCCTACTCATGGGAGTTGTAGTTTGGGTGCTTCATCCCCCATTCTCCCATATGGGCCAGGCCTGCCTCGCTGGACTACATCTTCCAAGTAAAAATTTTCCACTGAAAACCCAGTTTAGCTCCCATTTAGCCAAAAATCCAATTTTCCCTTGAAAGACAGTTTTGATAGAAAAAATTCAGCTGGTTCTATTGAAGTGAATTTGGTGCTCAGAAAAGGGTCTGGATTGCCAGCCTTGAAGAATGATGTCCTCTAATCACAGAACAGACACAGCAGTGGCAGCAGCAGTGCCAGCTTCCTCCCACTTCACCACCAATGTGCTTCAGCCCTGGCCTGAACAAACCACTTCTGCTCCATTGCCTGTATTATCCTTGCCCTCTATGCATGGACTGTCAGCTGGGGTGCCAATTAGCCCCAACCAAAGATTTAGTATTTTTTGTAACATCTCCTAATTCTTAATCCTACTGCGTTCTTTTGAATTTTCTCCATCCTCCTTGTTTCTCAAGAGTTAAAGGCAAGAGAGGTTGGTCTGGATTCCTGTCTTCCAGTTGTTAAAGGGGGCATGGTTCAGGATGATCTCACTGTTGCCCTCCTTAGGGCTACAGGAGATGGGTTTGGAATCTAATTATTCCTGGGAGAAGAGGCCCAGTTCTTTCAGACATAGATGTTGTGGGAAAGCCCTTCATAGAATGCAGGAATAGTATATCTGGGTTATGCAATATATGTCACTGTCACTTGGAGGTGGGTGCAGATCAACTCAAAGCAGATCTGCAGTACAGTGAAGGAGGTGAAATGGGAGCTAGTGGACCCAGGACCCTTGTTCCTAAAGGGAGGAGACAGACAAAAGATTGGACCCATGGTCATGCAAGTTGCTTCCCAGACTTTAAAAAAAAGTAGCTGCCTCCATTTTGTCCAGCAGAAAGTTCATATGGTGGAACAGTTTTAATTTTGTTTACATATTGACATTCTTCATTTCATGTTTAAGGCTGGGATTTCAAAGGAAGTTCAGCATCCAATTTACACTGAAAGTCTTTTGCCTTTGGACATCTAACTACCTTAGTCTCCATTGAAAATCCAGCCTAAATCAGTACCACAGCCCGATGGATGCTGCTTTATGCTGTCTGCCATCCAGCCCTTCCCAGCCTGCTCTTGTCACATACCTCTCTACTCCACAAGGCAGCCAACACCACAGCTCAGAAGTGCCAGTCTTCATCGCAAACTTTTTAACGTTGAAATACAGCCAGTGCTTTAAACACAGAAAGATGGACTAACTGCCAATCCCTCCGGTCCCTACAAAGTCCAGCTGGCTGGACTCAGTCACCGTGAATTCCTACAAATTGGTGGGAAAGATGGAGATTAAGTTTAAGTGAGGGATAGTTGATATCAATTAATGTCAGAGTTAGACTCTAACAGAAAAAGGTTAGTGAAGGACAGACAATTATCAGACATCTTTCCACTGAGACCTCAGTATGTCCTTGCTGCCTTTTCTAATCCAACCTGATTTAACAGAGAGAAGGTTAAGGGGGGGATCATATCTTGTAAGTGCCTACCTGGGAAATAAAAAAATTGAAAATGGGCTCTTCAGTCTAGCAGGCAAAGGTATAACAAGATCCAACGACTGGAAGTTGAAGCTAGACAAATTCAGGCTGGAAATAAGGCACAATTTTTTAACACTGAGAATAACCATTGGAACAATTTATCATGGGATATAGTGGAATTTCCATCACTGGCAATTTTTAAATCAACATTGGATCTTTTCCTAAAAGAGAGGTTCTAGTTCAAACAGGGATTATTTGGGGGTGTTCTATGGCCTGTGTTATACAGCAGGTCAGACTAGATGATCACAGTGATGTCTTCTGGCCTTAGAATCTATGAACTACAGCTGAGTTCTCCCAACACTGAACTTCAGAGAGGTGCTGTTTCTAACTGAGACCTTCCTTGGGTCTCTCTCTTCAGCTTCATCCAGGAAGGAGGTGTAAAACCTGACTTCATGCTCAGTAATATGACCTGGGTGAGAGGATAGGGAAAATGGACAGGAATCAAGTATTATATACACATACATGCACAAGTGCTATATCTTTGATGGACAGTGATGTTGCATACCAATACATTCACCAGAGAGGGGAGCCTGCACTGGAAAAACATCAAGCTGCACATAAAAACTAGCTGAACAAGTGATACAGCAGCATCACTTCATGCAGCATGGTGTGTTAAAACTGATGGGATGAGATGTGCTCCTTGCCATGCATGAACTATGAAGTCTGAAGATAATATTTCTAAGTACAATTAGAGCTTCAGAACCTTTTGCTGGCAGCTGCTGTCTCACGGATATGTGACATTGTCCCTGATGTGGTCAGTGGTGAGAGAAGAAATGATATTTGAGACTTATGCATCTGTGGTGCTAGCTTAACGATGAGAAGAAAATTTCTGCTGCTTGACTCCATTGTTGACCTCTCTAATTACATGGACCATAATCTCCTTCCTGTAATTTGAATGGAATTTAATAAGTTGATTTTGACCTTACAAAGTCCTAAATAGTTTGGGACCCAGCTACCTCAGAGACTACCTTTCTGTGTGGATATCACTGCCATTGTGGTCAGCACAGGCAGTTGAGCTAACAGGTTTTTGGGCTGCAAGGTGTGGGTTAGGAGAGGGTGTGGCTGGTAGGGCAATTTCCATGAAAGGTCTTCAACTCAAATTCATTGTCTATCAAAGCCAAAATTTGTTGACCTTCAGGGCATGCTACAAAGATCCATCTGATTTTTGTTGGTCTTTGGTAAGAGTGTGGGATGAGGGATGGGATGGCTGGATGAAGAGAATGGCTATCGGACACCTTGATGGAAGGAGATGACATAGTATCTTTAATATCTTTTATCCTCTGATTTTATGCATTCAACATTTCTGTAAATAACACCTGGAGCTAGGGATAGGCACTCTGCGAATGAATAAATAACATCAAACCTACAGTGTTTTGCTGCTTGTTGTCACAGTGGTCTCTGCTGCAGAAGGCAGAGTTCATCAGCCAAAGGCTTCCTGACCTCTGCCTACAAACTATTCCAGGCTCCATTTTGTGTGTCCGGTGTCTTATATGGCACCATAAACTTCTCATCCTAATTCCCTCAAACCCCAGGTTTACCCTCCAGACTCCAATTTCTATAGATTGCTGATGGACATAGCAATACCAGCCGGCACTTACCCAGCAAATTCTGGCGCTGGAGGTTGAGCATGTACTGATGCGACAGCATTTCCCTCAGAGGTTTGCGGTCATAAACTCTCATGATGCTGTAGAGGTAGCATTTCTGGCCTCGCTTCAGGTCCTGTAAGAGCACAGCAGCACATGGCAATTTAACTGTTAGCACTAAATTTACATCTGATTCTAAACTGATTTCAAAGTGTAACGAGAGGATTCAAGTCCATTGTTCTATTGCAGGGGGATTTTATGAAATAAAGCAGTAATTAAACCTGAGGAAGAAACCTTTACAGACAAGTTTTAATTGCAACTTCTTTAACTATTTAAATACACTCAGAAACGAGGCTACAAGAATGGATAGTACCCTCTAAGATGTCACTTCTGCTCCTAAAGGGACATTTTTGTTTCATTTAACTAAAAGAGTTAAGTAAGACCCCAGGGCTGTGAGTGAAATACAAAGAAAGCTAAACTAGGCCTGTTATCAGTCTGTTACCTTCAGTAAGTAGGTATCCTGAGCAGATGGAGGAACTTGTATGCATGAAACTTTTGGAGAATGACAGGGACCAGGATTCCTCTTCCAATTTTCACCCATCCTTACCCAGCCTCTCAAAAGACAGGTTCACAAAACATGAGACAAAAAACAAACTTTATATCAATAATTATTCATGATCTTTCAAGTATCCAGTACAACTCCTTGGAGGGGAGGAACAAAACCAGAACTAAATTTCCAGACCCACACGGAATAAAGAAGCATAAAGAAGAACAGGATCACTGTGCCCACCTGGAATGAACTCTGGGTACAGCCCTGTGGAAGAGAAGAACCAAAACCAGAGTTCTGTCTGCCTTTCCCTTGTGCAAATGCTTTGCTCTCATAGCTGTGAATTGTAAATTGTCACCTTTCAAACTGGACTTTGGAAACCACGCAGACCTCACACTCCATAATGCTAAAATGGAGACACCTTCCTATCCCTCTTCACCCATTGTAGAGTGCTGGTGCTAGGGATTAATTTAAGTATATAATTATTTACAGCGAGAACACATAGATAATCCCTGCCGCAAAGAGTTTACAATCTAAGGGACAGATTCTGATACCCTTACTCACATGAGGTTGTGCCTTACCCCACAAACAGTTCCAAGGAAGTCAATTGTGAGGAAGGTGCTATATAGCGGTAGTAAGCCTACTTCAATTGTAAATTGGATATGGTATGACATAATAGAAGGGGAAACGACGCAGGGCAAGCTAATAAGGTTGCTTCCTTTATACTTTGGGTCACAGCACTACCAGCTTTTTAAATGTTATTATCCTACCTACGTTAGAAGGACAGCATGGGTGTAGGAGTCAGCGTTGGAGAGAGCGTGGGAATAGGCGAGTTGTGAGGAGGAATATGAAGGAAAGGGAGATTACAGGGCATGCAGGATTTGGAAGGTATTTCAGGCATAGTGGAAAGCACAGCAATTAAATCTTTCCTGAAATCATAGGCTATTTAAAGCAAGGTAATCCCACCCCACCTCTGCCCATGGTGAAATCAAAGATCCCATGGCACTTTTCCAATATGCATATAAAGGATAATCCAGGTCAACATTTCCCCTGCTCTCTCTTTTAGAACTGTTTCTGACATCTACTGCTATGTGTGCTGCTGCTTAATGCACAACCCTCCTGCGTTTATCTACACTGTTAGTGAGTTGCTAGCATTTAGTTTACAATGTTGTGCATTGAGTTACCTGGAATATGAAAAACCTCATATATAAAGCAAATTCTATTCAGCTCTGACTCACCCCTGGAAATACCGCTTCACTTTTCCACACAAGACAACCTTAATACAAAATTCAGTTTCTCCCAGGAACTGTCACTTTCATTCTGTTGACAAATATCCTAGCAACATAGAGGGGGAGAGAGAGAGAGAGTTACAAGGATCTCTGGGAAGTTGGCTAAGTGCCTTGAGCAATCTCTGACCATCAACCTGCTGATTTTTTACAATGACTACATCTTTGCTGTGTAGGGATGGGTCTGACCATTCTAATTCTCCCAGGGATCTGGATGTTCTCTGAACAGCTAAATGAAACGTTCGCTCAGTCATCATTTTGTGGTTATAAAAACACTTGTGGACAGACAGCTGGGGTTGCTGGGAGAATGCCTTAATTTTGAAGAACAGCACTTCCAATAGAACAGTGAATCTTTCCACCATGCAGGTGTGCTGGGAAATGAAGCATGCCCATATTATGAGAAACAAACAGCAGATAGACAGCCCTACACAGGTAGAGAGAACAGAGAATAGACAGGTGAATCCTACAAAAATGTTCTATAAATATACCTTCAAATTTATCAACAAACATGATTCAACTGTGTTAACAGGAGGAGTTTTCAAATGCACTTAAGTGAGGTAGAATCACAAGTCCTATTGACTTTCAATGGGATGTGTACTCCTAAGTTAATTGAAAGTCCCATTCAGCAACTTTCTGTATTTTTTTTCGATGAATATTCTAGCAAATGAATGTACAGATAGGAATGTTCACAGAAACTGTGAATATCCAGGGAATACTGCAGGATATTTATGGAAAGCAAATTTTAAATGCATGCTCTGTAACTTCCTTCTCAGAGTTATGTTCATCCAGGCAGGAAATGGAAGCGTACAATGTGGCTTATGTGTCTGATCAAAATAGCACAATTTTTTAATACGCTCAATGAGCTGCTCACAAAGAATCTACAGGCTGAAAATTATCTGCAGAAAGTATTTAGTGAGTAATTTCAAGTAATGAATAAATTCAAGAAAATCATTATCAGATTACAGACTAGTCATGAACCAAGTAAGGAGAGGTCAGATCCATTGATTAAATGAATTGGTACCATTACAATGTACTTATCTAGTGGTAGTGGAGAGACATTTTGCTATATAGTAAATGGCATGCAGTATGCACTCAAACTGATTTATAAATATATTATGGTGAGAATGAGAAGTGGGTAAACTACTCAGAGCACTTACTTACCATCATTTTATGGGTATAGTACATAATCCTCCTTTAACACACTGCCCTTCACCACAAATCAAATACCAAACACCTTTTCCCATACCACATTACCCGGAAGGGCAAGAGAAGCAGCCTAGTGATGAAGGATAGGACTTTGCAATTGTTGCTCACATTGTGAGTATCTCGCCTGATTAGATGCTTCTCAGTGTGAGTTAGGATAGCAGAGTCAGGCCCTTGTATGCTGTTTGTAAGATAAAACAAAGGGAAATTTGCCACTGGGATGAACACCCGGGAGCTATACAGAACCAGTCCCACAGTCCATCTTTAAGGAGGCACTAGGATCCAGTCCCTGAGGTCTCGCTAATGAATACACCCCAGCTAATCACTATACCTCTTTTTAATTTTAAAGAGCCAGGACTAGCTTTAGAGAACAACTCTCCCTGGACCTGGTGGCAATGAAACTATATTTGTACAAAGAGAGGGGGAAAGGAGTCTGTTTCACCCCTTTAACAAATATTTGGGCTTTAAATGAATGCATGAATTCAAACATATGCTCCAATCACATAGCATGATTCAGAGCATTTAATGGATGCAGGAAGTATTTACTGTACATGAGGGTGTTTGGACAAGGTTTAAGAAAAGGGCATGGCACGGGGAAGCTTGTGTATGTTAATACTTAGTCCTGCCATGAGTGCAGGGGACTGGACTTGATGACCTCTTAAGGCCCTTCCAGTCCTATGATTCTATGATTCTATGTTTAATGGAGCTTGAATGGGTTCTCAGCTCTGACCTGTTCCATTGCTTCATCAACAGACCTGAGCCTTGTCCTGAAGGGAATGTCTTCATCTGACAGGATAAGAAATATAGTTTCCACGTTCTCTCAATTCTAGGCTCCTGCCCTGCAAAACACACACTCACACATAGACACCTCTCTCTCTCTCTCTGCTCCTCTACCTCATCCACCCTTAGACAAAATATTCTACAATGATGGGCACAAATATTATAGATGTTACTGTTGTATTTGGAACCAGAACTGTAGCCTATTTTTATAAGGGTCATCCTAGAAGGACAGCCCTACCTCCTCCCATGTTGTGAAGGGAACTTATCTGTTCTCCCATATTTCTCGGTAGACACTTCAGATTAAGGTGTGTTTCTGAAAGGCTTTGCTAAACAAGTCAAGCGTGCTTCAAATAGCACAGATGTCAGAATTGGACCCCACCCATCTTTGTTTAAGGGAGAGAGACTATATAAAAAAGATTTCAAGTTAAATATTGGAGCTGGCCTCATTTACCAAAGGGAGTAGCCATCCTTGCCAAAGCTGGCATCATAAATATCTCAAAGGCACAGTTTTTCTCTCACACCAATGTGAAAAGGAGGAAGAAAAAACAGAAAGAATCTGCAATTTGGTATTTATCAATCTTTTTTAATATGCCTCTTTCTGCATGTCTCTAGTTCTGTCTCTCACTCTATTTATCATATTATTTTTCTTTCTATCTATACATATGCACTTTACATATATATACACATACCAATAGTTGTCTTTCTTATGCACGTATCAACTTCCTCTTTATACATTTCTTACTTTTTCTCTTAATTACTTGGGGGTTGGGGAGAGACAAGGTGTTTTTAAGACACTGCACCTGATTCTAATCTCCACTATATTTGTGTAAATCCAGAGTAACCCCAATGGATTAAATGGAAATACTCTGAGATTTGCCCCCAATGTAATGAAGATCAGCATCTAGCCAAGCCAAGTCACACTAGGGTTGAGTTTGGCCTGCTGTGTATCAGAGTTAGCCATGTGATTCACATTAATGTTAATTAGAGTCCATGGAGAAATCCTCATTCATCATGCTGACAAAGTTCCTTTCCCTGGGCTGTTCCATCTTTCTTTCTTTAGTATCCAATTACTCCATTTTACCCCTCTCCTGCCATTATTATTTTAGCGCTGCAGCTATTTTCCTCCTAGTCAGTCCATCATTAGTTCAGCACGTCATTGAGACTAGGATATAAAAGTATCATCTGGGAAGCTCCAGTGTCACTGCACAGCAACTTGTCGCTGAGCTGCCTCTGAAGGGTGCTATCGCTGTTCATTCAGTCACTCCTGTCTACCCTCTTTCGAGCTGGAGGTACAGACTTACAAAGGAAGATTAAAAGAACGAAAAATGTACAGTTTGTCTAAATAAATCGTGGGGTGGAGTGGAGGAGGAGGACATAATTGTCTCTGTGTATCTGAAGTGTGTGAACACCATAGGAGGAGTCTTAGTTAGAACAGAGGGTTATAACTAGGAAGAATGGGATAGAATTAGGAAAGAGAATATTTAGGCTGAACCACAGGGCAAAATTTCTGACAGTGGCATCTGTTAGAATCCCAAAGGGAAGTGGTGGAAGCCCCATTCCTGAAGATACTTAAAACTTAACTGGACAAAGGAATAGGAAACACAGTCTGGGAACAAGCCTACAAGGAGAGGTGTTTAATCTAGATGAGATTAGGGGTAACACTTTCCGTGGGAGTTAGGCACATAACCTGTTTAGATGTTTTTGAAAATCCCACGTAGGCGTCTTTTGCGTCATTAGGTGCCTAAATACCTTTGAAAATCTGGCCCTAGATCACTACTGAAAATGGCAGTTAGGCTCCCAAGTCACCTAGGCACTTCTGAATATTTTACACAACATAATGAGTCATGTTGATGATAAAACTATCTACCATCTATGGAGTATGATGTAAAGACATCTCTCTCTCTGTTACACTGACACCAATGTAGATTCCCTGGCAGATCTCTTCCATTTCTTACTTTGACCAGCAGTCAGGTGCCTGGATAAACAACTTCTACCTGATATTTACACATTGCAGGCAACAGTGTTGCAAGGTCTCATAGCAATGAAGTCCCTTCCATTTTTGTTCCTGCTGCTAGGTGTACTGGTTCTCCCGGGCTTGGAAGGTGAGTATAATGTATCTAGAATGTCTGTCTGATGCTGCAAAAAAAGAAATGTAGCCTCATCATTTGCTTCTTGTTGTTAGCAGCACAGAATTATTTTTAAGTTAATAGAGTAAAAGTCTGAGGCTTTGGGTTTTTTTAACGTAGAATGAATCTGGTGTATTGTTTAATATTTCTGCAATGCAGTGACAATGAGCAAAGGTTGGAGCCAGGTCTAGTGTGATGTGCCCTTGTGCAAGTCTTCTACATGCAAAGAGCTGCAAAAGGTCCTCAGTAATTCCAAATGATCCATGCCCTGCCCTCAACCCAGAAGTATAGCTCTTCCCTGTATGACTGAGGCAGGGATAAAATGAGAATGAGCTGCTTTAAGACTGACAGGCATAGGAGATGCTGGGTGGGGGGGGGGGGGAGAGAGAGTGAGTGTGTGTGTGTGTCCATTATGCTAGTGACTTGCCCTTGCATTAGAGGTGGTGTGGGCCTGTGTAACCCACACACCTTCTGGGTGTGGTGTTCTGTCCCATCTAGTGGCACCAAGACCACTGAGAGAGAGAGTTAAATGAGTTTGCTCTACAGCCTTAGCGAACAGCCAATTGGCTTTTAGCTCATGCAGTAGAGGCTCATGCACTAAGCTCCAAAGGTCCCCGGTTCGATCCTGCCCACCAACGACCAGGGTCTGTTGGCGTTATACCTGCACCACCCTAAGGAGTGCTCCAGGAGGGATCTCTCATGGAAGACCAGAGAGTGCAGTGGAAGCACAAGCACTGCATTGTGCCTGTACTGCTCCTGAAGTTGGTGCAGCATGCTCCGCTCTCTGCTGCTGGCTATCTCTGCTGGTTGTAAGGCGGGGTTGAAGGAAGGGTGCAGCACCATAATTCACCCCTCTTCCCTTTGTGATGGCTTGAGTCCCCAGATACTAAAAATGACCCAGAATGTGCAGGGAGCTCCAAGGGGAGAGTGGTGGGATGAAAATGTTCATTGCACCTTCCTCACCATATTGAGGTGGGCTAGTGCCAGGCACATCTAGCTCTAGAGGGGGGAAATGGGGCTTCCACAAGATGAAACTTGAATGGATACAAGCAGATTCTAAGGAGGTAGAGGAAATTACCATATGTGGTTTTGGGAGATAAATCAAGGATATTTGGAAGTTGACTCCAACTGTGCTGATTGTTTACTAAGAAAGATGTCGGAAAGAAATTGACTGCAATAACTTTCACAAAATTAATCTTAATTCTGGCCTGACAGACCTGTATTGTTCTAGTATTCCTCCTTCTCTCCTAAAGGTGTTGATACACCTCAGCCCCAGCCTGCAATTCACGTTGCTAGTTCTGTCCTGGGTCCTCCCTGACAAAACTTTGTTAATACACATAATCCCGATCTGCAGAACCAACTGCTGTTTGAGTCTGGGGGACCAAAAAATACCCACCAATGCCTTTCAGTTCTGACCTGCTGTACCCCCTGCAGTCTCTCCAAGAGGCATAGCCAGAGAGGAATCAGCAAGCTACGATGCATTGCACCAATCACTGACATGGTTTTGTGAAGTAGAGAAGTGGATCCATTGTATCCTGCAATGTTTATGACCTCATCAGAACTTGACTCCTAAGACGAGTGCACTTCATTTGCTGAATTTTCATGGTCCCGCTGAATATCTAGTACAGTATTTGCTCTTAATTATATTCAGTAAATCATTCTGTTATAACTCAGTTTAACTAGATTTAAAGAGAGTCCCGTGGCACCTTTAAGACTAACAGATGTATTGGAGAATAAGCTTTCGTGGGTGAATGCCCACTTCGTTCTTCCCGTACCTCTCTATGGGAGTCGGTTTTGTATTTCTCATAGGTGACAAGAACCCAGATGTCAAACGTCGTGATGTCCGGTCCTTGTTCAGCATACTTGAGGGCAGCCAGTTTTCACCTAAGAACATTCAAGACCCAGATCAAGCTGACTCCTCCTTAGCAGAGTCAAAATTGTTCTGCCAAGGTCCCTGCCAGGATGGATGGTTTAGTAACATGGGCCTGTGTTACAAGTTTGTCCAGGAGCAAAATACATGGGCCAGTGCTGAGGTACCAGGTTCTTCAAAATGAGAATTTTCTCTCTCCCCTTGTTCTATCTTTTTACTTTTTTGTTTCTTTTAGCCTTCCTTTCTGATTTTCCTGAAATGTATCAATCCTGGCAGAAGGTACTTAATACACATTTCGGGGCTGAACATGTGGGTGAACTACCAGCATGAAGCTTAGCGATGTGAGATGCTCGGGTAGCTATGAACCAACTCCTACTCAGCTCTCGGAACTTTTGAAATCTGAACACAGCTCTCATTTAATCCCATCTCTCTCCACTGGTCAGGATTCACTGCCTTTCAAAATTGGCATTTTTCCATTTAAACTCAGGAAGAAGCCAGAGAATTTTTAATTCCTTGTTAAAATCTTAACACCAAGCTGAAGGGAAGTTTAGGGTGATTTTCCTGTTTGTGAGGCAGTCGGCCCCACCCTAGGAGGCTTAACTTTTATCTGTCTGCCTCAGAAAAACACTTCTGAAGAGCAAATTCCTTTTGCCTGGTCTATGTTCCTCTAAATCTCAGAGGCTTGCTAAAAAATATTCTGACTTCACTTCACTCCCTGTTCTAATGATACCAGATGAGGCCGGTGCAACATTGATGTACCGATATATTTGTCAAAATATGCAAATTTTCAAAATGCAGACACCTCCCTCAAATGCACTCAATGTAAACTTTTGCTAAGTGGTGCTGCCTCCTTCCTTGGTTATGGCTATGAGAATGTGTTCAGTTTAAATGGCAAAACAAATGCCTTAATCATCAAGGTGAACTGGCAAAGGGCTCCTTAGGGCCAAAGCAAACCGTGCCTTCATTTCAGGCTGCAGACAAAGGGGCCTCCTGCCTTATGGGAAAGAGAAACCATCTTCTTACCTGAGGATAGAGGCAAAAATCACTCAATCCCACTCAGCAGAAGATAGTTAAGAGAAATCTCTACCCCATCTTGATTGGTGGATGGCTGGGGAACACAGGAAGAAAAACTATTTATTAAACACTTTTGGCCTTTCAATTTTCTCCATCTTCCTCTTCTCTCTCTACTTTTCTCCCTTTCTGCCCTCTCTCCATTCCACACTTAATGTTCTTGTTTTCCCCTTTACCATTATTTCTTCCTCTCACACTTCTCCGCTCTGGCCTACACCTTGCTCCATTTGTATGTCTTTCTCTGCTCCCTTTATTCAACTTTCTCTTATGTCCTATTTCCCCCCTTTCTATTTCATTCTCCACTGCCCTTCTCTCTTCACTCTCTTATATTCTTGCCTCTCTTTCCCTCTTCACTCCCATTCCCAAACTTTTTCCACTTTTCTCTCTCCCTGTTCTGTTTCAGAGACTCTCCCCTCACTCTCTTTCCCACTCTATGTCCCTGGGTCTAATTTGCTTTTACCGTGCAGAGTGTTTGCCAGAGGATAGCAGGGGGAGGTCACCTCACCAGCATCTCCAATGCAGCTCAGAATGATTTCCTTGTGAACCTCGCCAGTTATGAAGACAAAAGGACAACCCAGTTCTGGACAGGAGGAAGTTACCGAAAGGTAAGTGTACCCAGAAAAGGCATGAAAATAATAACCAGCTAGGAGAGGTTCACAGAAGGGCTGCAAAATTTTTCCATAGAAAACTTATTGGTTTTCAGTGATTTTCAACGTAATATTTTTAGCTTTGAGCCCCCACCCAAAAATTGGTTTTCGATTGTGGAAAAACCAAAATATTTTCAGTTGCTATAAACAATTTGTTTTCAGTTTTGATTTAACAAAAAAAAAATCTTCAGAACCCCGTCCTCCCCCCACCACACACACATATACACGTACATTCCAGCCAGCTCTAGCCCACAACTGCAGGATGACCTGGGTTCAGGCTTCGCTGGGTAAACTGGCTTGTGGATAATGGGTTCTAGGTTTAATTTCTGCCTGGCAGAATGTGAGCTCAGTAGAGATGAGTTAATATTATCAAAAGCTTCTGTGAATATATTTATTCAGATATTTTGTAATGAATTCATTTGGACTGTCTTCTCAGCAATATTCTAGGAAATGAGTTTACTGGTAGGAGCTTTTGCTGATACAATGAATTTACAACTAGTATTGTGGAATATTCAAAGAACGTGAACCTCATATTTGTAATCATTACTATTTGAACTAGAAACTTGATTCTATGAGTTATATACGTGCAATCAGGGACCGGAAATGTACCATGTGTTCTCAGTCCATTCCAAACATCTCAAAAATCGAACACCTGCAATGAACTCCTCATAAGTGAGTTATAGACTGCAATTTTCCTGAATCTATTTGTTATTCAGAATCAATCTATTTGAGGACAATTCACAAAGGGAAGAAGAGGTGAAGTGAATATAATACATTATTCAAAATGAATTATTCATGCAGCTCTATAGGCCAATGCGTGACTGTAGGCAATAAGGGTACGCACACATTTCTGTTGAAGCCCCCCTCACACTCCTTCACTCATTTTCAATCCCAGCAGAGTATTAGAATACCTGTCCTCTCTGCAGTTCTCATTAAACTTCTGTATTACTTTTCTGCAGCGTACTTCTCTGAGATGGACTGATGGATCACTGCCGAATTTCATCCAGAGGCCTCTGAGCTCGATTTTCAATGCCATCAGCGGAGTATTTAACAGTATCTTCAATGTACAAATCTGCCTGACCCTAAATTTAGGAGGTAAAGAAAACAGGGATTGATTTATGACTTACACTTTCATACTAGGCAGAGTGTCTGAGGGTAAGGAACTATTATTTCCATTAGATTAACAGATGAGGCTAAAAGGTACCACTGTGATCATCAAGCCATAGGACTTCCCTGAATTACCGGTAATTCCTGTTTGAACAACAGAATATCTTGTAGAAAAATATCCAATCTTGATTTAAACATTTCCAATGACAGAAAATTCATCACCACCCTGGGTAAACTGTTCCAATGGTTAATACCCTCACTAATAAAAATTTGTGTCTCATTTCCAGTCTGAATTTGTCTGGCTTCAACTTCCAGCCACTGGATCTCATTATATCCTTGTCTGCTAGACTGAAGAGCCCATTATAAAATTTTTGTTCCCCATGTAGGTACTTATAAATTATGATCAAGTCGCCCCTTAACCTTCTCTTTGTTAGTCTCAGGGAGCTCAATCTAGGTTATCATTCTGAGGCATGTTTTCCAGTCCTTTAATCATTCTCGTGGCTCTTCTCTGAACCCTCTTCAATTTATCAGCATCCTTCTTGAAGTGTGGATATCAGAACTGAACATGTTATTCCAGTGATCCTTTCTGTTTCAAGACAGTTTCCTTGCTCATCAGGGTTGGGACTTCTCCCCAAAACACACCCATGCACACAAACACACACACACACACATGCCCACATAGCTCCACTATTATAACTCAACCCTGCTCTGTGAACCATTTTCTCCTGGGGCGAAACAGGAAGGTAGTCTCCATTTTTGTTTAACCATGAGCTTTCTTCAGCCTTTCCCTACCAATGGACCCCAACCACCCTCTGATCGGACCAATATTTCCTGAATTAGTTGGAGAAAATGTCACTTTTTGGTTAGTGCAGTTTATATATTTTGTAAACACAAATTAGAAGGAGAATTAGTTTTCCAGGGACTGAGCTGAGCCCAAATGAGCTCATGTCAGAAGTGAAAAAACTCATTTATAAATTGTTCTGTTACTTTTCCTTTTCATCGTCATTTGTCTTTGTTTCCAGTCCAGGGTAGGTGGGATGGCTGTGACTGCAACAAGAAGTTATCATTCATCTGCAGTTACAAACCCAATTTGACTCCGCCTTAGCCTGCAACAGGAAGTCGATGCTGCTGATGAAATCTGACCACTTTTACTGCACTTGGAATGTCGTTCAGCCACAATTAATGCGTGATTCTTTCATATGGTAAAATCAAGATGTCAGTTTAAAAAGACCCAGAATGTTAACGCATATGATATAGATAGAACAGAAAACAGTAGAAGAAATTAAAAAGTGACTCGCTTGTGGACAGCATTTAGAACACTGTAAAAAGGGTGCTATACAAATAATTTCTGATTTGATCTGAATGCTTGATGAAATCAGTGCACGATTGGGCTTTTCCACAGGGGTTTCCAGAATATTCATGAGAGCTCTTTAATTATTAAATAATTACAAATCATTACAACATTACTCATTTCACCATTTAATCACACCACTTCAGACATTTTAAATCCTGGAAATTCTCCTTTCTTAATGTCAGATAAATCCAAGAAAAGTCAGCTGAATATTTTCAATTTTTAAGTAGTTAAATGGCTAGTTCATTGAACTGTAATATAACCATAAAAAGAAGTACAAATCATATGGAACAGTCATGTGTATAGCATTATACAGAGAGATGATACAGAGCTTTGTTAACTGCATGGGATCGCATTTTGTTAAGTGAAGCAAAACTTGTTGTTATGGCTATGTATGTTAAAATGACTAAACATTATACATTACTGTGGTCTGTGTAAACAAATAACTTCACTTTGTTTTTCTTAATTATAAGTTACTGTATTGCTTTTGACTCATTAGTTAGTTGTAAGTTCTTACTGTAATTGTGTCCCTCCCCAAGACAGGAAAGTAACTGGCAAAACTTCATAGAATCTCAAAAGACTAGTTGGATCATTCAGGTGATAATGGAGCAGCGAGGTGAATAAACTTCCCTTGGCAGCAATGGTGGGAACACTAACATAGGCCAACTACTGGCATTTTAATGACTGTGTCATCTAACCCTGCTCGGAGGAGGACTTTGTGACATGGTGGTAACAACACCAGCTGCCGTTGGTGCCTTATCTATACTAGAGTTCACTCTTTTGCTGATAGCAGTGGAGCTGCAGTTGTTGGAGTAATAGTGAGAAATGTTTTTAAATGTACCAATTTTGCCCTAACATAATGACCCCTCAGTATCAGTGGCCATACTTATCATAATTACAGGCTATGCCACCGATACTGAGGTGAACATAAGAATGGTCCTACTGGGTCAGATCAAAGGTCTATCTAGTCCAGTATTCTGTCTTCCGACAGTGGCCAATGCCAGGTGCCCTAGAGGGAATGAACAGAACAGGCAATCATCAAGTGATCCATCCCCTGTCGCCCATTCCCAGCTTCTGGTAAACAGAGGCTAGGGACACCGTCCCTGCCCATCTTGGCTAATAGCCATTGATGGACCTAACCTCCATGAATTTAGTTAGTTCTTTTTTGAAACCTGTTATAGTCTTGGTCTTCATAACATCCTCTGGTAAGGAGTTCCACAGGTTGACTGTGCATTGTGTGAAAATAGATAGATGAAAATGATTTGTTGGGGGAAGAGTCAACATGGTTTTTATAAAGGGAAATCATGCCTCACCAATCTACTAGAATTCTTTGAGGGGGTCAACAACTATGTGGATTGGGGGATCTAGTGGATACAGTGTACTTAGATTTTCAGAAAGCCTTTGACAAGCCTCACCAAAGGCTCTTATCCCATGACAGCTTTCTTTGTTTAAGAGGGAAGGTCTTCTCATGGAATGGTAACTGGTTAAAAGATAGGAAACAAAGGATAGGAATAAATGGTCAGTTTTCAGAATGGAGAGAGGCAAATAGGGGTGTCCCCCAGGAGTCTGTACTGGGACCAGTACTATTCAATGTATTCATAAATGATCTGGAAAAAGGGGTAAGCAGTGAGGTGGCAAAATTTGTAGATGATACAAAACTACTCAAGATAGCTAAGTCCAAAGCAGACTGTGAAGCGCTACAAAGGGATCTCACAAAACTGGGTACAAATAAAATGGCAGATGACATTCCATGTGGATAAATGCAAAGTAATGCTGTAAGAGGTCCGGATTCACCCCTGCGGCGCCTCCTGCTGGTCATCCAGGCAATTAACTCACCAGCCTCTGGAGCACCCTCTGCAGGCCGGTGATCCACCTTGTCCTCTGCACTGGCCCCAGTGTCCCTCCCAGGACCCCAGTGCCCCTTTGCTCTGGGTGCTGCCCCCTGGCAGTACCCACACACTAGGTCTCCCCTCCCAGGGGAACCCCCACCCACTAACCCCACCTCACCTCAGGATAAGGCCACTGCCAGTCACCAACTAGCCCCCACTCTCTGGGGCAGACTGCAGTATAGGCCACTCATCATCGGCAAGGTTGGGTTTGGACCTGCTGCCTTGGCCTACCTATGGGCTGCCCTCTGCAACCCCCAGTACCCCTTGGCCTATCACCAGGCCGCAGCCTGGGGCTATCCAGGCTGGACCTCCCAGCTTCTCAGCCTTTCCCGAGCCCTGCTCCACCCAGGTACTCTGTCTTCACTCCCTGCAGCCAGGCCCTTCTCTCTCTGACAGCAGAGAGACTGCTGAGCTTCTGGCTCCCAGCCTTTTATATAGAGCCAGCTGAGGCCTGATTGGGGCATGGCCCAGCTGCAGCTGCTTCCCCAATCAGCCCAGCTTAGCAGCTCCCAGCCACAACCTTCCCCCAGGGCTGTTTTAAGTCCTCCAGGGCAGGAGCAGGGTAAGCAGCCCGCTACAAATGCACATTGGAAAACACAATCCCAACTATACATACAAAATTAGCTGTTACCATTCAAAAAAGAGATCTTGGAGTAATTATGGATAGTACTCTGAAAACATCCACTCAATATGCAGCGGCAGTCAAAAAAGCAAACAGAATGTTGGGAATTATTAAGAAAGGGATAGATAATAAGACAGAAAATATCATATTGCCTGTATATAAATCCATGGTATGCCCACATCTTGAATACTGCATGCAGATGTGGTCACCCCATCTCAAAAAAGATATATAGGAACTGGAAAACATTCAGAAAAGGGCAACAAAAATGATTAGGGGCATGGAACAGTTTCCATATGAGGAGAGATTAATAAGATTGGGATTTTTCATCTTGGACAAGAGATGAGTAAGGGGGGATATGATAGAGGTTTATAAAATCATGACTGGTGTGGAGAAAGTAAATAAGGAAGTGTTATTTACTCCTTCTCATAACACAAGAACTAGGGGTCACCAAATGGAATTAATAGGCAGCAGGTTTAAAACAAATAAAAGGAAGTATTTCTTCACACAACACACAGTCAACCTGTGGAACTCCTTGCCAGAGGATGTTGTGAAGGCCAAGACTATAACAGGGTTCAAAAAAGAACTAAATAAATTCATGGAGGATAGGTCCATCAATGGCTATTAGCTAGGATGAGCAGGGATGTTGTCCCTAGCCTCTGTTTGCCAGAAGCTGGGAATGGGCGAAAGGAGATGGATCACTTGATGATTCCCTCTAGGGCACCTGGCATTGGCCACTGTTGGAAGACAGGATACTGGGCTAGATTGACCTTTGGTCTGACCCAGTATGGATGTTCTTATGTAATACTTCCTTTTGTTTGTTTTAAACCTGCTGCCTATTAATTTCATTGATTAATCCCTAGTTCTTGTGTTATGAGGAGGAGTAAATAACACTTCCTTATTTACTTTCTCCACACCAGTCATGATTTTATAGACCTCTATCATATCCCCGCTTTTTTGTCTCTTTTCCAATCTGAAAAGTCCCAATCTTATTAATCTTTCTCAAAGGGAAGCTGTTCCATACCCCTAATCATTTTTGTTGTCCTTTTTCGTAACTGATGTTACATATTTATCTAAGGTCCATTGTTCAGGGTGACCACTGTATTTCAGTAACATCATTGGTTTACCATATTGGCTACCTGGTATATCAAAACTACCTAATTGATGCACAGTTTAGCTGTGAGGTAAGTACTGTCAGTATTTTGGAGCACGTGGTACAGATGGGGAAAGTGAGACACACAGAGGTTAAATAGCTTGCCCATAATCATACAGCAAGTCAGCAGTAGGGCAGACGTTTAGGACCCTCAGTCCTCATGCTTAGTCCACTAGACAGTGCCAAATCACTTTCCCAAATCAAAGTGACTTTTCTCCTTGTCAATTTGTTTACCTCAAAAGAGCGAGCTGACTTACTGGACTGGTTCATCCGGGCTTCCCGATTCACAAAGAACACCACATTTCATTGTCAACTACATACCCAGCTCCTGGATTTTGTTTTTGAACAGCATTTCTGTCCCTAGAGAATGGGTTTAGGGCCTGTGTTCTTAATGTAGAAGAATAAGGTTATTCAGATACAATGGTCATTTTATAATATGATAGCCAGAGCTTCCAGGATTCCATTAAAACATGGTGAATGCATGGGGGTAAATGGGTTAGGGTTTTCATAATAAATATGGAACTCTACATCTCCTGTGCTAATATGAACCATGTTGATAAGATCTGAAACCTGACCTACATCCAGTGGGTGACTGGTGAGCTATCTAAACTGATTCAGTGGGCTCAGTTCAGTTCCCAATGACCATGTAGTCCACGACACTGAAACCACCACCACAATTAGCAATAATTTAGCACTTTTTTAAAGGCAGGGAAAACAGAAGTATCAAGGCCACAGACAGCAGACACACACGGTGCACTAGTCTTATCCCTAGAATAATACTATGTGGTACTTTTTAATCCATTAATCTCAGAGAACTTTACAAAGCAGGTTTCTTGCCCCATTTTACAGATGGGAGAAAATGAGGTACAGTGAGGTGAAATACCTAAAGTGGGTGATCACACAGCGAGCCAAGGTTAGAGCTGGGAACAGTTCAGTGGTTAGAGCACTCATGGGAGATGAGGGTTCAATGCCCCCCTTTCTGCCATAGCAGTGAAAGGATTTAAGATGGCCTGTCCCACTTTTCAGAAGAGTGCTCTAACCACTGACCTGTGAGATATTCCGATGTGGAGCTCCCTCAGTCTCTCCTGTTTAAGCTGTTCCACTGTGGATAAATAATAAAAGAGAGGTTGGAGCGGGGAAGGACTGGACCTTTTGTCTCCTACCTCCCACGTGGGTCCCCTAGCCACTGAATTATAGAGGCTCTCTCTTGTCCAGTCATGTTTTCTTTCTTTAGCCACAATGGAACAGCTTCAACAGGAGAGATTGAGGGTGCCCTAAATCAGAATATCTCATAGCTCAGTGGTTAGAGCACTTTCCTGAGAAAAAGGACACCCCTGTTCAAATCCAGTTGAAGCTGGGTCTCCTATGTCCCAAGCACATGCTCTAACCACTTGCTAAAAGTTGTAAGGGAGACTCAGCACCAAATCCTTCCCTTCCCCCAAGCCCTGGGTTTTGTGTGAAGTGATGCAGGCACCTAACCTCAAGAAGCAGCTTCCTCCCAGCAGCCTGGGCTTAGGTGCCTATCTCCAAGAGAGAAGCAGGGCCTAGGACATACCCTTTTCATTGGTTAGCCTAGAGTGCTGGCTTTTGTGGATGGCATTCTTAGGCACATGTCTCTCCCCATTCATTGTATAGAGAGCCTAGGCGGCTAACTCTGGCTTTGTGGATCACAATGGTGTTCGTGTGATTTTCTAGGCCTCTACAAGTTAGGCACTATGATGCTCACCATTGCAACACCTAAGTCCCTTTGTTGATCCCACCCTAGGTGCCTATCTGCACCATTAGACACCTTATTACCTTTGAAAATCAGGCCCTTAGACATATTGGCAGAGCAGCCTTGGGAAATCTCCTGCATGCTGTAGCTATTCTATGGACAAAGGCCTTCAGTATCCAGGCAATAAATCCAATATCTTCCATGAGCACTAACTGTGATAAAGCTATTTGTCCTTTTAATTAATTATTGCCTTTCCATGAGAATATTAATTATTCTGTCTGTAAACTGTGACGTTGAGCCATTATTAGTTTATTTATAATTTATATTATAGTAGTTCCAAGAGGCCCTAATCAGGGACAGGGCCTCACTGTCCTAGCTGCTATATAAACCCATAGGAAGACATGGCTCCCAACCAAAGAGTTTACAGTCTAATTCATGAGCTGGGCGGTTGAGCTGATGAAGGAGTTAGGATATTATGGAGCTATGACCTAATTTGCTGTGGTGTTTTCCCAGGCTTTGTTACAAAATCACCGTCTCTCTTTTGAAATATCTTCACTGTTTGTTCTCGTGTGGCAGTGCACAATGGGGCTGAGCATGGAGGAGGGTATTTCCCTCCACAGAGGACTCCTGAATGGTGTTTGTGGTAGTTACATCCAACTACTTGCAGACAATTTGAAGAGAAATGGGAGACAGTACAATTGAACACAGCCCTACCAAACCAGCCAGTCTCTGCGGTAGTCCCATGCTAGGGTTTTTTTGTTTGTTTATATGTTTTGGTTTTGTCTTATCAAACAATCATCCAATATGTTGGCCTACTAACCTGTGAGATCTGGTCCCTCAAGCTGTCAGTAACATTAGGTTAGTGGCTGTTTCTATAGGCAAATTGTCATTTCAGAGCTTTTCCTTCTTCCTATAATGCTGATGAATGCTTTTCCAAGAAGTATATAATACAATGAGAGCCTGATTTCCTAAGCTATGCACACACAATTGTGTCCCTTAATTGTGCATGCAACTACTACAACATGCAAGCAAATTGGGTAAATGTGGGCACAAATGGGCACTTAGACTCATAACTGATTACTTGCACATACAGTTACATGTATACCTGAATTTTCAATTTGTATGCCTTTCTTTTTGCTTGTCTAGTTCATTTGTGTGTGCAAGTACCTGATTTCACACACGATCACACAAATTAGGTGTGCGCTTGCAAATGCACAATTTTGAATAAATGCCATTCTTGGATAATCACATGGAAAACTTTTTTGTCAGATCAGTACTCTTGTCTTGTACTATCAAAAGAATCAATACTGCAGTAAAATGCCAGAGATTTTGAGTAAAAAGTCCACTGGGGTCCACAAATGACCTAAATCAAGGACTCCTAACCCTATGGCACCTTTTGCTTTATTGCCATAGAGATGACAAATGACCCCAATAACTGTCCCCACTTTGATCTGGTAGGAAACACGTAAACCCTGCCCTCTTCTTTCTCAGGCAAGGAAGTGGTTTCTGCAGGCAGCCTACAGTTGGTCATGCTGAAAAAAGAGAATTCAGGTTAATTCAGCTTCAAAACCACTAAAATACACCGCAGAGCCCTCAGCAGCTTTAGACACAGCCTTCACCTCAAGAGACTCTAACAATTTTCTCCTTGCCTCTCCGTAATGATTAATGCACAGGCTGAAATACACAAAGGGGTAATAAAATACCCTGTGAAGGTGTTGAAGGCGCTGCTACAGCTTTCCCAGTGAAACAGCTTTTCTAGTACTGATACATTATCTCTGCCAGTATCTCATTTGTGAAGGTGGCACCTTGGAAAATGACAAAAAGTAGAAAATAACACTTTCCACTTAATAATTAGTAGCACTGGTAGCAGAACACCTGCTGTACATATGTGAAGAGGCTAATTAGGAAGGAGAGGCATATCTTTGACAATGCACCAGCAGAAAGGGAGAAAGCAAAAATGGACTCAAGGAAGGATCCTTTCAGAGGAAAGTGGTAATTGCGTAGGGGTCTGGGAGGAAACCTAACCTTTTTCGTCTCATGGTGCAAAGTTCCTTTGTTCATCTTACTATGAATCAGCAGGAATTGACATTCTGAGTACTAGAGAGACAAGAAGACAGGGTCTCTCACTTTACTGCTTCTCTGGGGCCTCTCTACACAAGGGAAAAATTAGAAACCATTTCCAATGTCGCTAACACTGGTTCAGCTGAACAAGGTCATGTTGGGAGACCTAACATAACTAACATCATTTACAGCACTGTGTTGATTACCCCTATTCCAAGCAGGTGTATTTGCTTAAAACGTTGTTAGCAGCAACAGGTCAATCTACGCATTATCATGTATTTATAATATTATAGCACCTAGGAGCTCCAGTCATGGACCAGGACCCCATTGTGCTAGGAGCTGTACAAACACAAAACAAAAAGAAAGTCCCACTCAATCTCACCAACTGAACCAGTGTTAGCAATGGAGGGAAATTTTCTCAAAAATATCTCTAATGTAGATAGGATTTACAAAGGGATCTTAGAAACTTGAGTTTGGTAATTAATGCAAAAATGTATCCCATGAATTCCCATTCGCCATCTTTGCACTTCATAGTAGTAGTAATATTGGTATTATCGTAATGCCCAAACAATATCAAGGCCCCATTGTGCTAGACACTGTAAAAACACATAAAACAAGGCAGTGTCTGCCCAGAAGGGCTTTTGTGTTCACTTCAAGTAATCCAGTTTCCTGGCACAAATATTCACGGAGAGTGAATTTCAAAGTATACATGCCAGAAGTGCTTGTATATTTTTACCCAGGCTAAACAACAAGGTCTGCAGAGCTAGAGCAAGAAAGCTAGCCCCTTAAGTGATTGATAAGTATACCAGAAATGCTTAGATAACTGGGGAGACAGAAGCAGAGATTAACCAGGCACTTAGATACTACAATATAGGGCATGGTAAGAACCATGGTTGGAGAGATGGAGAGAATGTGTGTGCATATAACCAAGCAGTGATCACAGCCAGATTGTGTGGGTGTGGTGTAGGTGTGGGTGGCAGGACCAAGCAGTGGTCACAGCCAGAGCACATAGGAAGTCTGGCTGTTCGTAAAGTAAGGATAAATGCAAACTGACTTCCTGGACCAACAGCTGAGAGGAGACATGACCAAGGAGCTAGGAGCAAGAAGATTCCAGTGCACGAATGCTGCTTTTCAAGCTTTACACAAGCTTTACTGCAATGGAGAAATGTTCACTGGTTTAATTTTTAATATCATAGCCGATGGTCGAGAAACTCTGAGAATATCTGCATGTAAAACATATCTCGATCACAATTTGTGCATCTCCTTCAATCTTCCCTTCCCCCTCATCCTCTCCCTTTTTAATCAATCACAAAATCACCTTGAGGATGTGCAAGTCTCTGCTTCATACCAGCAGCTTTTCTAAGTACTGCCTGGATTAAACCCATGGTCTGTGTATATAGCAAGAAAAGATGATCAGTATGAGTGGCCTATGAGTACAAAAGGTCAATTTCATTATTTTAGACCCATGTAACAGCAATCAACAGCCTACACTTCAAATCAGGAGAAGCATTTCTGAGACAGCTAGCAGAGAAACTCAGACTGTGCATTAATAGATTCAGGCAAAATATTGCCAGTTAGTGTCTAATTAGTCAGCTCTGTATGTACACCAGTGACAGTTGAAAAGATCTGCTTTATTTTGAGTTTTGGGAGCACTCACCACAGGAAACTATATTTTATTATATGTTGATTTCCTGCAAAAGTCCTTAACATAGGCCAACTCTTTTCAACAGTAAAGGCTGTATCTAAGAAGGGAAAGAAAAAAGAACATAGGAAATAACTATTTTAATAGATGAACCAGGAATTATTAGTCCTGTGCTTCTCATCCAGAATATAAAGCATATATAATTTCCAGGAGGATGTGACTGATGCTGTAGCTCAACTAAGAACATTCTTCATGGATTGAAGTAGACCGTGTGTGGGGTCATGACGGTACAGTCATGCAAGAAAAAGCTTTGGACAATTAAAAAAAGGGAATTCTTCACTACTATTTCAGAAGTCAGCCCACAATTACATTTTTGTTAACTCTCTAATGGTTTTGAAAGGCTCAGTAAATGGACTGTTCAACACAAAGGCCTTCTTTTTCAACTCTGTTGTACCTTTTCTTCTTTGAAGAGCTATAACATATTGATCAATTCTGTAAAGACTCTTCACCTGTCAAGCACTATTTTCACCCTGTACCATACAATCTTCACATTGAAAAAACACGTTTGTATGTTTATGGTGCCTCAAAAGGTTTATCGTATCCATTAAAAGGGATTAAAAGTTGCTTATTGTCTTCAAAAAAGAAAGCCACATTTAGAATTATATGACTATAAAGAGAAAAAAAGGAGAATTTTTGTCCTACATTTCATTAATTAAATGTCATACAGGCCTGCCACCTTCAAATTCCAAATTCCTGCTGGAAGAAAGTGTCTTGAAGGGGGTGTTTTTTACAGAAACTCTGTGTTATTCAATGGATTTTACCCCGCAGAGCAGAAAATGCTGTGCAGGGTGGAATCCCAGACTGTAAACTGATCTAATAAAAAGTAGTAACCAAGAAAGTCTCTTTGCAAAACTACTGCAGGTAAAAAGGACATTATCAGTCTAATATGAAAGCAGGTTGAGATTATTCCAAATTGACTATTTCTACATATTGTTTGGATCTCTAGCAGTATAAATTTGATATACAATTGACATGAATTAATTTATCACAAAATATGTAACACAGTAAATGGCTCTGATTCTACAAACCTTTACTTAGCCAAGTAGCCACTACTCACACAAGTCATCTCACTGAAGTAAATGGGACTACTTGTATAGAAAAGTTTATAGCACTGGACCCTTACTATTCTAGCGCTAACAGTGGGATTTTGATGTGGACCCCAAAATTAGACTCAAGGATTAAGGAGGAGAGTGATGGGAGCTGCTTCTTTTCCCCATGCTGTTGTTCACAATATATGCTCTTCGCGAACGGTGCTTCATGTTGTGGTGGAAGATTTTTTTTAAATGAAACCACAAATGGAAAAATACGTCTCTGGAGTTATTCTAAAAGGCTTTCACTGTGTTCTTGTGTTTTATGTTACAGATCAAAACAATGAGTCATCTTTAGAAGGTGGTAATCGATTGGGCTACGATCACATGGCACAGCAACATTATGAGGTTTTTAAAATTTATTTGTTCTGTAATAGAAAGAAGAAAACACGTAGGTGCATTAGACAGAATGTATGGGACCTGTCTGAGCATGCAGAGGAAAAATAGGTCTCCATGCTATGCACCCTGCTTACCAATGCCATTTCCTTTAACGCTTAATTTTTGTATTATATACCCAGAGAGTTTGCTGCTCCTTAAATTGGGCTGCTCAGTGCAGAGGAGGAGACTAGTCTAGACTGTTAAATGGAATTAAATCACACAAAGGAGACTGTGTAGAATGGATGACTTATAGGCAGGGATGGCAGCTCTGTTTATTCTTACCATTACCTGACACTTTCCATTTTAAGACTCTGTTTTCAGTTGCCAAACTTTAACTGTTTCATTTCCATGCTGGGTGTCAATGTTTTTGAAAGTTTCGGCAAAAATTGCTGAGCTGTTTCTGAGAATGGGCTGAGGGGGAAATATGTTGCTTTGTCCTTGTTTTTTTTTCAAAGAAGCCATTTCATTGAGAAGGTCTAGCGCCTCCAAGCTTTGGAGTAGGGACTTGGAATTTGGCAGGGAGGGATGGCTTTTGTGCCAGGGATGCGCCTTTTGTTATTCTTCCAAAAAAACACTTAAATTTGATTAAATTAAAAGCATTTGAAAAATGGTGGTTCCTATATGCTCAGTAAAGCTTCAGAGATACAGGGTATGTCTACACCCAGCCGCTAGTTCGGCGGCTGGGAATCGAAGTTCTGGGTTCGACTTATCGCGCCTTGTCTGGACGCGATAAGTCGAACCAGGAAGTGCTCGCTGTCGACTGCGGTACTCCAGCTAGAAGAGAGGAGTACCGCGGAGTCGACGGGGGAGCCTGCCTGCCGCGTGTGGACCGAGGTAAGTTCGAACTAAGGTACTTCGAACTTCAGCTACGTTATTCACGTAGCTGAAGTTGCGTACCTTAGTTCAATTTGGGGGTTTAGTGTAGACCAAGCCACAGTGTCTGAAGATTCTGTCCACACTGGGCATGCTCCAGACTGGGGCTGAGAAGGACTTTCCCTGCAATTGCAGCTCTGGGCTGCTGCAGCCTGTGCACTGTGGTCAGGCTCTGACACTGAAAGTAAGGAAACTGTCTCTCCTCTACTTTCAATGCCTGACCTGCTGACACCCAAGCAACTGGAGGAGGAAGCTACCTGAATCACATGCAAAGGGGACTAGAACTAAATCTAGGGGGAAGAGACGGGGAGAGTATATTGGGACATGGTGCCTGAAAAAGATGAGGAAAGACAGGGACCGAAGGCTAACTTAGGAGAGAGGGAAACTGGGACTGGGAGTTGGGGCAAAGGGCAGATTGGGAGCTGCTGGTTTAGGAGTCTGGGGCAGGAAATGGGAGGGAGGGGGTTGGGACTGGGACAAGGAATCCATAGGACAGGGGTGGGCAACCTCTGGCACGCGGCTCGCCACGGTAAGCCCCCTGGCACGCCGGGCAAACCCCCTGGCGCGCCGGGCCAGTTTGTTTACCTGCCACGTCAGCAGGTTTGGCCGATCGCGGCTCCCACTGGCCAGGCCAGCACATCCGTCGGCCCGTGCCGCTTCCCGCCGCCCCCATTGGCCTGGGACGGCGAACCACGGCCAGTGGGAGTCGCGATCGGCCGAACCTGCAGCAGGTAAACAAACTGGCCTGGCCCGCCAGGGGGCTTATCCTGGAGAGCCACGTGCCAGAGGTTGCCAACCCCTGCCATAGGATTTACTAGGCAAGAAAACAGGGACTAGGATGATAAGCATGAGGAGTGAGACGGGGGTGAGTTAGGTGAGGTGAATGGCACTGGGACAAGAAGCCTGGGCTGAGGAAAAGACAAGACTGTGACAGGGACAGTTTGGAGAAGCTGAGGCAGAAGGTATCACACTTGGAGGGGAATGGGCAAAAAAATCTGTGCCCACAAGAGCACATTGCCCTCCAGAGCATGGAATGGAACCCAAGATTGCTGAGTCTCACCATTCCTCTGCTGTCAGCAAATACCTGTGAAACTCCCTGCCAAAGTGTCTCATCCCTCTGTAGTGCTAGTTCTCAGAGACAACTTACTATTACCACCAGCTATTCCATATACCAAGGGGCAGAGGTTTTTGCAGTGGATCTAAAGGTTCCATCCGTGCTGATGACCCATGTACATGTCAACATGATGCCACATGATGGAAATTCTGTTGCTTCAGTTTGCTTTTTTTAAAAAACAAGGAAATTACACACACAAAAACCTGTTGAAAGAACACTATTAAGGTTACTAAATTAAACACTCAAAAATTAGGAAATCCCTAACTTTAATCCCCCACCCCATACATATGCATATGCATTTTGAATGATACAGTCACATAATTACATGATCACATACTATTTTTTCCACCTGCCTCATTCAGTTCACAGGATAGACAGTACTCACATTGTGACAGCTATTCAGTATTTTATTTTATCCTCACTGTTCAACAGGTGGTTCCAGGCTTCATTTACGCCTCTCAATGCATAACTCTTAATTGCCTCATTGGCTTTTCTATGGTGCTCATAACTATAGTATCTGAGTGCTTCACAAACATTAATTAATTTTTTTTCCGGAACACCCCTGTGAGATGTGGGGATATTATTATCCCCATTTTACAGATGGGGAGAAAGAGAAAGATTAAGGCCAAAATATCTACTAATTTTGAGAGCCCAATTTGGGACACCTAAGAACTGATTATTCAGAGTATTTGGCACTTTCTACATTCAAAGTACAGCTCCCATTGACTTCAGCTGAGGCTGTGAGCACTCAGCACTTCTGCAAATCAGACCCCAGGGTCTCAAGTTGGGCACCCAGAAAATGAGGAAAAGACAATTAGTGATCAAAGTTTGGTGTAAGTGACTTGCTCAGTACCACATGGGAACACTGTGACAGAGGCAGGGATAAAATCCAATTCTCCAGTGCAGCATTGAACTCTACAATCATGAGACCATCCTTTCTCTTCCTGCAATCCACTGCCTTATTTATTACACACCTTCCAAGTTCTGCAACAAATGAGGCAGGGGTCCTATAGCCAAAGCCCTCCTTCACTACACAATCCTGATTCCTTCCCAGAGCCGGTCCATCATGTGCAGTGAATGAGGCAGGAGTCCTATGGAAAAACAGTATGTGATTATGTAATTAAAGACCATATCATCAAGTGGCCTGAATGAACAGGTGCCATTTCTGAAAAAACTCAGCAAGGCAGTCTTCATAGAGTTTCATCCAAATTCTATGGGAGGACGGTGGAGGGGCAGTGTTTGTCACCTTAATGAACAAACCAGGAGTGTCTCAACTCCCCCTCCCCATTAGAAGCCAGGGCCACATGCATGGAGTCCATGTGATGTCACAGTGGCTCAAGAGCAGTGTGACTGGAATGGAGATTCACCACCAGGGTAACCTCCACTGACTGCTGCCCCTAAAGAGAGATGAACAGCACAGAGTGGAGCTACAGAATAGCCAGGCAGCCTCAGTCTATATCAATTTTTCAGCAGATTCCCTACAGGATTTAGATGGAGAGTTGAACCGTGCATGTTCCTGAAACCAACCTCCTCACAGATCTCCAGTTCTGGAGTAACTCTCAATGGGTCCTTCTGCAAGGTTTGGGTTCATGTGCACAGGGTCCTCTCTACACAGAGGTCTAGGGAATATGGTCTGGTTCTGGATGTGGAGTTCTCATTGCTTCGAGGCATGCAACCTTCAGTCTCACAAGTAGCTTCTATCATGACATTTCCTGACTTGCCCCCAAGAAACTTGACATGGACCTGTCATTAAATTCCCCTGAGTACCTGTGAGAGAGCAGAGCCAGGAGTTGACCACCTGCATCCGTGGGACTGTATAGGGCCCCTCAACCATGCTACATGGAGGATGACCTCAGGGTGCTTCCAGGACGAAGGCATATTTGCTTAAATATAAAGGTCTGTTTTAAGAAACCCTCCTTCCCAACTTTGAGTAACATCCTCCAGTCCAGACAGATGAATTTATTAAATGACATTGACTAGCAAAAAGCTCCTGGGTACACTAGACCAAAGAACAAACTCTGAATAATCAAATGAGCTGTGACAGCTCTACTAAGACTAGTGTACACTTTTATTTCAGGTGAATGGACTGAAAAGTCTAATGTATCAGCCACAAAAGAATGTCCTTGATGAAGGCCATTTGTGACATGATGTACTTCAGCAGAAACAAACTCATACTTTGGAACTGAAGACAGGAGCCAAAAAATGTATGGTATGGTATGGTCAGTTTTCTTCTGAGGGATGGACATTTAAAAAAATATTGGTGATTAACTTCAATGCCAAGGATCTCAGTAGCAATTAAAATGGGTTAAGACATATGCTTTCAATAAGAAAAAAGACCTTAGTGTTATTTTAAAATGAAGGGCCAGATGATGCTTTCCGGCAATGGGAATTTGGACTGCACAAGGATTGCTGGGTCAGGCCCAATTTAAAACAAGGCAGAGCTATATAGAAGCCAAGGGTTCACATTTCATTCAGAGACAAATAATAAAATGTAGCTCATAGATGCACTTTTCATGTGTTGATTTCAAAGGTGGGTAAGCGTTATTATCCCTTTTTACAGATGGAGAAACATGTTTCACTGAGAAGTGAAATGATTTGTCCACCGTCACGCAGGAAGTCAGTGGCAGATTCATGAACAGAATTCAGGTCTTCTAGTCTGGGGCCCTATCTACTGGCCCTGGCTTCCTTCCCATGACAAAGGATGGTACGTTAGATGGGAAGTAGACTGCATAAAAGTTTTGCAATGAAACCTCAAACCAAGCAGGTAAAATTCAGCAAGGTTCAGATTTTGTTACAAACACCAAACACAGGCAAGGGTCTCCGAAACAGTCACCAAGGTTCATAAACTTTCTCATGAGTCTTGGCTGTGGTTTGTGTAAACCAGGGCTGAGTTTCAACTGAAGGACCTATTTATAGTTTCAGGCAGAAATCAGGCCAAACACAGTGGTTTTGCATGGTCTTCATCTGAAACTAGGCAAAAATCGGCCATTTCAGCTGATTTTCACTTTGGTTTTTTTTGGGTTCATTCAAAATTGAAACTATAAGCAAAAATAAGGGTGTGTGAACCTCACAAGCCAAAACTGCAAAAGGTTTGCATAAAGCCCTGGGAACTGAAACCACTGCAATTTTCATGTCTCTAATGGTAAGTAAAGATTGCATGTTGAGCGAGAGTTTTGTAGGGTTTTAAGAAACTATGTCTGTTGGAGAGAAACTTCATCATCAGTAGGTGGATTGAGAATGTAATAGAATGAATTATAAGTTATTTATTCCTCTGGGGAAGAGGAGAGAAAGGGAGGAGGTGAAGCTGACTTGATACTGCTCTTCTTACACACCCCCTTAAGAACTTCTATTACTCCTGAGGACATTCTGTGCCAAAGAATTAAAAATTCTGTGTCACAAAATTCTGCAAGCTTTATTTGTCAATAAATAAATAAATGCAGAGGCTCCAGCATGGCAGTGGGAAGCACAGGCCACTGGTTGTATGAAGGTGGGAGATTCCCCTGCAGCCTCCCAACCCCTGGGACACGGACTCAGCGGTGAGGCTGCACCCGACCCTGATAGAGCACAAGGCCTGAACCTACCCCAGAAACACCCTGGGGCCCTGCCCCTCTGTGCCAGGTCTGGGGCAGGCAGGCTCAACCAGGCAGGATCCAAGTGTGGGAGGATCCAGGTGTAGGGTGAGAGGATTCTGTGTGTGACAATCTGGGTGCAGGCAGGCCAGAGGGGGGTCTAGGTGTTGGGGGGATCTGGATGCACAGAGACTTGTTGGGGGAGGGGTGTTCCAGGTGTAGGGGCAATGGGACTCTGCAGTGGCTTCCAGGTGAAAGTGGCTGGGGCTCAACGAAGGGGTCTGGGTGTGGGGGTATCTGCAGGGGGGTCTGGGTGCAGGGGGAGAGGGACTTGGTGAGATGGGGTCTGGCTGGAGCTAGTTGGGGGTCAGTGGCATGGGGGTCTGAATGTGAGAGCTCGGAGTGGTGCAGGGGAGTGGGGATCATCAGGGTAGAGGTCTGAGTGCAGGGAGCTCAGTGGGGGGTGGTCTGGGTGCAGGGGTGGGGTCTGGAGGCAGGGGGTCTGGATGCAGGGGGCTCTAGATGCAGGGGTTGAGGTTCAGTGGGGTGGGGTTTGGGTATGGAGGGCTAGGGGGGTTCTGGGTGTATGGGGTGAGGCTTGGCGGGGTGTCTGGGTATGGGATTGTCCTGAAGTCTCCAGGAATTAAAAATTAATCTTTAATTAAAGCTTATATCATGTGATGAAACCTCCAGGAATACGCCCAGTCAAAATTGGCAATCCTACGTGTGGTCCCAATGATGGTACAAAAGAACTAGGAGCTAAGAGAAGCTGAGTCACTGACTCAGGGTGTGATTGTGACTGTAAAGAAGCTATTCCACCTCCTTGTGATTCAATCATCCTTGCTCAAAACTAGCTTAAAAAAGCAGGTATCACTGAAAAATACCCGCTCAGACTGACCTATTTGATGAGTCACTGTGCATGTGATGTTTCTGGAAACTTTCTTGTCATCAACAATACACCTTATGAAGGTCAAGAACGCTGAGGGAATAATCACAGCTGGATGTCTCAGGTTCATGCTACCATACAGAAAACCTCCTAAAAGGAAATTAAACTATAGCAACCCAAAGCTATGGGGACAATGGGTAAAATTTTCAAAAACACCTATGTGACTTTGGAGCCTATATCCCATTTTCTAGTGTGAATTACCATTAATTTACTATCATTTGTTTCTGTTGGGTTATTTTACATGTCAACATGACTAGATGTACGGAGGTGGAACCAAATAAAATGAACGATCATAAACTATTGTTGCCCCTATGCTAAGTGGGAGAAGATTTTGGGGCCTTGGAGTTCATTTTCCCACTGAAGGAGAAATCAGTGACTCAGAGATAGGGTATTTTACCCAGTATCTCTGTACAATAAATACACAGTTGCAGTCAGCAAGCTCTTTTCCTTAAATTATGCTGTTTTAAAAAAGGAAGAATAATTTAGCATAAGCAGAAAGTTAACAGGCAATTTACAAATTCAGGGCCCACCCTACTCTTCTGACTCTAATTGTGGACTTTTAACATCCCAAAGGCACTTTCTCCCCACTGTCGCCCAAGCAACACGTGCACGCGAACACACACACAAAACATGAGCTCATTTAATTTCTTTGTTCCTTTGACTGAATATTTAATGGTGGCAAATATTGCAGCCAATGTGGAAAAGTAAAACATTTACGTACAAAATACTGTGTGAATCCAGGAGCTAAAGCTCTGGGCACAGGCTTATGGTGCCTATTCCTTTACCTGGCCCTGGAAGTGCTCTGTCAAATCTATCCCTTCTAAGGATTCTTCCTTGGCTGTCGGAGCAGCACATAGCTACCAATACACCACAGAGAATAAGCCCCCATCTATTTACTTGGTAAAGATCTTATATTAGTTAAAAAGCACAAATGTCAAGGGGGAAAGGTGCTGCAGAGCATAACTCTCAGAAACATTCAGATTGCAATTACTGTAATTATATCTTTCAAAGGTAAGGTATGAAAATTATCACGCAAATGAGAGAACAAGGAAAGCACAGGGAACAGTACGTTATTTTTCATCTTATCTTTGTCTCTGTGCCATTGTGCTGAATTGCTATGATTACGTTCTGTTAAAATCTTTTCATTTTTCTCACTGCTCTCTAGGGATCTAAGGCTCGGTGAACAAAGCAGGGTTATCAAACCCATTTCAATTTCGCAAACTCCTCACGGGAAATATTTATGAAAATGCAGACTTCAGAAAGATCAGATGCCTGTCTAACTTTCTTTTATGGGTTTGATAAGGTTATGAACAAGACTGAATGCATCAGTGCTGCATTTTCTGTAGCAATATTAAGGACGCAAGAAATTTCAACAATAAGAAAAAGCCATCAAGCCCAACATGCCTCATCCTTTTGGTTTAGCTTAATCCCACCTTCCTGATTTCTTGCCACGCTCTTCAATCTTTTCTTCTCCTGAAAAATGAGGTGTCTCAAAATTCTATATATTCTTTATTCAGTCACCTCCTGCACAGGCAACTTATTCCATGTATCTGTTGCCCTTTGCATGCCGTAGCCCCACTTGAGCCTCCTACTCTTCTATTTGTTGAGATGATGACTCCTAACCTGTGAACTCCTTACAGTATTCAAATGTGTCTCCATCAATTTTATCCCAAGGCTTTAAAAAATATTGATGACCTTAAAATGCTGGTCGTGTTTGTTAATTTTAAGAGGAACTCCTTATACATTGAACCCAGCCCTTGTTGTCGACAACAACTAGCAGGATTACATAGAAAGAGAGAGAGAGAGAGAGAGAGAGAGAGAGAGAGAGAGAGACTACATAATAGCTCCCTGGAAACAGATTGTTTCCAGGCGATGTTTGCTGGAGTCGCTTTCTCAATCACTGGCTGGTGCATCGCAATGCACTGCATCAGTGGAAGTTGGTTCCCAACGGGAGTGGTGGGACTGTAAGTAGCAATCTGTACCCTCATCTCAGCCCCACAGAGTGGTCAGATTTTTGAAGTAAAATGCTGGTGCACTCAGGCTGGGGGTGGCGAAGTCAGAAGACAAAGGAGGGCCCCTTTCCCTCGCCCCTCTCCCTCTTCCAGAATGAAAAATAGGGACATTTTACAGTGAACGGCAGGATGGGAGAAACCGAATGTAGCCCCCTATTACTCCTTCACTGTTCTCCTAGCGCTAACCTCTAATGTCCAGTCTACTTACCACACCATCCCACCTGCATCCCACCACACCCCCACCAATCCACCCGCTGCTTCATTCTTTCCTTCTTCTCCACCCTCCCATTAAATCCTACTAATCGGCCCATCCCAGCCTACCTCTGAACCACCCCAAGTGCCTTCAGCAGCCTCCAAACCCACCCAGCCTGCTCAGAAATTCCTAGACACACTTAGCTCTCAAGCTGAGAACCCCTCCTCTTCCTGTCAACATCCCTACAGAACATTACCATGCCCTTAGCTCTGAAGACTCTTCCACCTGGCAGTCCCAAGCTCAGAATGCACACCCTTCTTTCCCTCCCCTCCCTACATCTTCAGGCCCAAAAACACCCGAGCCCATGCTCCTACTCTTTCCCCTCCTATTGACACCTGCACCACAAGGTTCAGAATTGCCCCTACTTACTGCTGGAAAAGGAAGAACAGAGACAGCTGGTAGCATCAGCAGACAGCTCTGTACTCTGCCTCTTTGGAGATAGCCCTACAAATGCTTGCTCTGTGCCTCCTTCCTCCACTGCTCCTGGGTCTGAAGTAGCTCAAGCCCCACTCAGCATCTCCCAGTGGCAGGAGGCGGTACTGCAACTTGTGGTACATCAGCCGCACTACACGGTTGTGACATCATTGGTGGGTTTAGCGCCATTAATCCCTAATGATCAGACACTGCTACATAGACTTGAATTTACTGCATCAAGTAGGTAATAGATCAGGGGTCGGCAACCTCTGGCACGCGGCTTGCCGGGGTAAGCACCCTGGCGGGCTGGGCCAGTTTGTTTACCTGCCGCATCGGCAGGTTCGGCCAATCGCGACTCCCACTGGCTGTGGTTCGCCGCTCCAGGCCAATGGGGGCAGTGGGAAGCGGCGGCCAGAACATCCCTCGGCCTGTGCCACTTCCCGCAGCCCCCATTGGCCTGGGACGGCGAACTGCGGCCAGTGGGAGCCGCGATCGGCCAAACCTGCTGATGCGGCAGGTAAACAAACTGGCCCGGCCAGCCAGGGTGCTTACCCTGGTGAGCCTCGTGCCAGAGATTGCCGACCCCTGTAATAGATTCATGTCTGATCCTGTGAAAATCATTTACAGAGTCAGAGACCCAGGGTCTTTTGAAAAGAGATGAGCAAGGTTTTTAATATTATTTTGAACTTTGATGGTCCTCTGATTTTCTTTTTTTCTCTCTCTCTTTGAACTGGGAATTTTCAGTCATGAACATTAGTATCTTGAGGTAACCGTGCTTAAATTAAACCAGACAGCACTGAACTCTCCATGAAACTTGTTAAATTAACATCAGCAGACTTTAGTAGGGTCCCCTCCCGTCCCCGTAAGCTGTGTTAAGTGTAGAATTAAAGCTTTAAAACAAAAATATAATTTAAAAATTCAAAAGGTTGAAAGCAGCCTTAGCACTTAACATCTTCAAAGAGCCGCATGACCTTTACTAATTCTCACCAGGCCTATAGAAAGCAGGTCAATGAGTACTAGCCCCATTTTACAGACAAGGAAACAGAGAAACACAGAGATTAAGGATCAGTTATGAACTGAAGGCACAGACTTCGGGGCAGTGGGCGCTCTAAGAGGCATTGTGCTGAAGCAGTCAGAATGCTCCCAAAAGTATCTGGGCAGCACAGCTGCTATGCAAGCGCCTTCTTTGTAGACTGTTGTATGTTCTCTCCTCTGAGCCCAGCCATCTTTGCAAACACTCTCAGTGAGCTGAAGATATCATGCCCCTTTCATCATCTCTCTCCATTTGAAGTCAATGCAGGAGGCTGGCAGGGTGAGATGCAGAGGTTTCATTTGTCCTCCGCTCTACCACCTTTGCATCACCTAGAGCTTATTGTGGTCTAGCTCTTCAGTGTCCTTGCGCTCCTACCTACAAGAGTCTCTTTTGTCCTTTGAGCACCAGCACACAGGACTCAGGCTTCATCTGGCCTTCTATGGCTTGTTCAAGGCCACCTAGCAA
The DNA here is from genome assembly GCF_002925995.2 of Terrapene triunguis. Classification (NCBI taxonomy): domain Eukaryota; kingdom Metazoa; phylum Chordata; order Testudines; family Emydidae; genus Terrapene; species Terrapene triunguis. The sequence goes on from NW_020664369.1 coordinate 3,545,250, forward strand.
ATCACAGTGGCAGAGACAGTATTAGAACTCAGCAGTTACTGGCTTTCAGCTTGTTATGAATATAGGCTATTCCCTATATTCTATATGAACTCCCAATGTGATGTGATGGCTAAGAAAGCAAGCTTGATCCTTAAGTGAATAAAAAGTGGCATGACTGTATACAATAGTAGCAAGATCATTACTAGACTATTGTGCCCATTTTTTGGTGTCCACACTTTTAAAAGGATGTTGGCAAATTGGAAAGGATTCAGAAAAGAGCTACACAAATGACTGGAGATCTTAAAAATCTGTCCTACAGTGAGAGACTAATTTACTCACTCTATTTAGTTTAGCCAAGAGAACACTGAGATGACTTAATCGTAGTCTATAAGAACATACTTTGGGGAAATATTTCTGATAGTAGAGGGCTCTTTAATTTAGCAGACAAAGACTTGAGATTTAGCAGCTGGAAGCTGAAGCTAGACAAATCAGACTAGAAATGAGGCATGCGTTTTTAACAGTAAGGGTAATTAATCATTGGAACAACTAATGTAGATTCTCCATCCTTTGAAGCCTTTAAAACAAGGTTGGATGTCTTTCTAAAAGTTATGCTCTGTGAGCTTGATGCAGGAATGACTTAGTGAAATTCTATGGCCTTTGTTACGCTGCAGCTCAGACTGCATGATCATACAGGTACCTTCTGGCCTTCAAATTTATGAATCCCTGAAGATGTAAGTATCTATGTAGTGTCTGTATACAGTTTGAGAGAGAGAGATCTCCATCTAGTGGCATATAAGAATAATAACATCTGTTATATTGTTCATAAAGTTTGTAGGTGCAATAAAGTTCTTATCATGCACTGCAAATTGCTTCCTATGTGCAGCAATTAACACAGCCTATGCTTATTCCACTAGCCTATGGTTCCTTAGGCTAGGTCTACACTGGGGGGGGTTGACCTAAGATACGCAACTTCAGCTACGCGAATAGCATAGCTGAAGTCGGCGTATCTTAGGTCGATTTACCTGGCTGTGAGGACAGCGGCGTGTCGACCGCTGCCGCTCCCCCGTCGACTCCGCTTTTGCCTCTCGCCGCGGTGGAGTTCCGGAGTTGATGGCAGAGCGATTGGGGATCGATAGATCGATCACTACCCGCCAATCCGGGTATTTAGTCTATTAAAATTTTCTAGTTTGGGAAGGGGGAAAGTAGAGCCTTATCCTGCTTGCATTAAAGTCAAGGGCAAAACTCCCATTAACTTCAGTGGAAGCAGGTTTGGGGCCTTAAAAATTAAAGTAAAAAAAAATAAATGTCACTTTCTTTTCCTCATCTCTCCTCTTCCCTATTTCGCCTTTCCTTTGAAGAAAGCAATTTCTCTGTCTCTTGATCTTGCATGTGTGTAGTAAGGATAGGGAAAACCTGGAGAACTACTGAGCTTAATTAAACATTTTTAGTTTCTTTTAAAGGAACTTTTTTTTTAAAAAAGGTAAAAGAAAATTAACATTGTTTCTCAAACCCTCCTTCAGGATCATTCAAGGAGAGAACAAAATCTTTAAAAGTTCTACCTCTGTCCATTGAACTGGCAAACTTTAGGAACAATGGCATTCCAAAAGACACTGTTATGAGTGCTTCCCACTCTACTTTATATCAAAGGCTGGATTTTTAAAAACTGGGGTTTCAATGGCAAAGCTCCCCTGGACATGGCTCAGGAAGAGGCCCTGGATGTGATTTTTATCTGTAATGTGATGCCAAATGTTTTTAAAGTTTCCTTACAGCCTGACCCAAGTCAATGTGAGTTGGATCAAGTGCTTAGTCTCCAGCTTGCGTGACTGTGGTGTTCAACACAGGTACATAACAGATATGGACCCAAGTCTAATCATGATTTTTTTATTCATCCAAAGCTCTTACTGAAGTTAATGGAAGCTGAGTCTGAATATGGACTGGAGGCAAGGCCCCTGAAAAGCCAAGGGCTGGCCAGCGTTTAGCTGACTTTTATGCAGCTGATTGCAGGTGCATAGATTTTTCAGGTGTTTGGTTGGATATTTTTCACTCTCCAGCTGATGGGATTTTAGGCTGGCCAGATGGCCCTAAACTGACTAGATAGTTAAGGGCAGACTAGAGTAGACTGATCCTGAATACACTAGCTCAGGTTGGGCTGGCCATTCTGCTCCTCTGCTACCTCTTTTGTCTGACGTCCTGACAGCCACAATCTTGTCTTTTTTAAGCTCTGCTGCCTTATACTTTTTCACAGAAGGGAAAGCAGGTATTTTCTTTTCATGCATCACCAGTGACTTGCTGCACAACCACTGACCTGCTGCTTATTAACAAAAGAACAGTGTGTGAAAAGAAGGCACATGGACCTGTATGAGACCACTGAAGCAAAACCTCAGCACAAAGTTCATTGATGTCCTTCTATTAATTCCATGGGTTTGGGACTGGGCCCATAAAAAGAATATAGCAAGCAAATTTTAATTAGTTTTATCTGCCTCTCTAAACCATACATACTTACCATGGTATCTGAGTATCGAGCTGGGGCAGTCAGAGAGGAACGTAAGTAAGGTGCCAATAGTCTAACTGTCACACAGTTCTCTAGACTACTTGAAAAAGATTTCAGAGTCTATAATAGATCGGATAGACTGATATATTGACTTCATGCGACCTATCTTAGCCAGGTCTGCACTGCAAATGCAAACCTGCTCTCAATGTATTTGGTGTAGTAAAGTAAAGGTTTAGGTTTATTATTATGTTCAGTTTTTGAAACCATACTGTAAACATATTACAAAGTGGGATTTGTATAGAGTAAAGATATTAGTCTGCTACAAAGATGAAAGGGTAAAGACTAGAGCTCAAAAATATCTTATTATTGAAGCAGTATAGCTGCCAGATGTCCTATTTAAATTATAAGAAGCCTGAAATGTTAGAGGCAAAGTCAATGCAATTGTTTTTCACCACAACACAGGGAGTAAGAAAGAAACTAGATTATAAACAGAATCTGGGAAGAACTACATTCAGGTTAAGACAGCTTTGAAGCCGTTTACTAAAAAAGCAACTGGTACTGAGGCAATAATTAGGGTTGCCAACTTTCTAATCGCACAAAACAGAACACCCTAGCCCCATTCCTTCCCCGAAGCCCCATCCCTACCCTGGCTCTGCCCCAAGGCCCTGCCCCCCACTCATTACATTCCCCCTCCCTCGGTGGCTCACTCTCCCACACCCTCACTCACTTTCACTGAGCTGGGGCAGGGGGTTGGGGTGTGGGAGGGGGTAAGGGCTCTAACTGGGAGTGTGGGCTCCAGCATGGGGCCAGAAATGAGGGGTTCAGGATGCAGGAGGGAGCTGGGGGTGGGGCCGAGGGATTTGGAGTGCGGGAGGGGGCTGCGGGTTGGGGCAGGGGGTTGGGGTGTGGAAGGGGATGAGGGCTCTGGGCTGGGAATGCAGGCTCTGAGGTGGGGGCAGGGATGAGGGGTTTGGGATACAGGAGGGGGCTCTGGGTTTGGGGGCGGTTCAGGGCTGGGGCAGGGGGTTAGGAATCAGGGTTGGGGAAGGCTTGGGCGGCTCCTGGTCAGCGGCGCAGCGGGGCTAAGGCAGGCTAGTCCCTACCTGGCTGCACCCCAGAATCAGCCAGCAGGTCCAGCTCCTAGGTGGGGGCCAGGAGGCTCCACGTGCTGCTCTCGCCCACAGCACCTTCCCCCCAGCTCCCATTGGCCGCAGTTCCCAGCCAATGGGAGTGTGGAGCCAGTGCTCGGGCAGGGGCAGCACACAGAGCCCCGTGCCCCCCCGCCCCCCACCTAGGAGCCGGACCTGCTGGCCACTTCCAGGGCACAGCACGGTACCAGGACAGGTAGGGACTAGCCTGCCTTAGCCCTGCAGCACCACCAACTGGACTTTTAATGGCCCAACTGGCGATGCTGAACGGAGCCGCCAGGGTCCCTTTTCGACCAGGTGTTCCGGTCAAAAACCAGACACCTGGCAACCCTAGTAATAATATTTGGATATCCATGGAACAATTAAAAGTTACCCTTTAAAAAACCGTGGAGAGTGCATAAACAGAGCATGGAGACAGAGGTACTTTTTTCTTATCTTCAGTATTTCCTACCTCAACTGTTTAAGCTTTAAAATGATTACGTGACTTGACATTTCAATTCTGATGAAACAACATAAAAGAAGTCATGCTGCTGACAGCCATCACTTTTTAGTACAGCCCTCTGTGTAGCTCACTTTGAACTATGCACATGTGTGAAGGATAGATGCTTACAATCATGGGCTTATGCACAAAGCTCTTACCTCTTCCTGCCATTTGACTTGCTCCTGCTCCTATTAAAATTGATGGCAAAACACCCATTGACTTCAACATGAGTAGGAGAAAACCCTTTGTGACTTTCTTATTGTGTATGTCCTAGGATGGCTTTTTTCCATCCAACTGTTAGGGCTTACTGGTCATCGTCAATGTTAGGACCTAGAGGATTGCCCCGTAGTTTTGGGTCTTCTAAAAGTCAAAACATTGATCCTTTGACAACATAGGAGTTAAAGTCAAAGAGTTGTGAAAAAAATAGGTTCTGGGGGTAAGGTTTTTCAGTCCATTGGATGGTTTGGGGGTTTAACAATTTTTCTCCAGATTTTTCCATTGTTGTTTTTTATTTTGTTAATTTCATTCTGAAGCATATAAATATAACATATATTTGTAACTTTTTGATACTAGAAATATTAGGCTTTAATTTCAATCTATGAATGAAAATTTAACTATTCAAAAAAGTGAAAAGAGAAGTGACAAGAACATCCATGTTCTGTCTATTAGGAAGCAGTAAGAAAGCAATAAAGCTACCTAGAGGGGAAGAGACTAGCTGGAATCATTTGTGATTGGAGAGGGAGGCACAGATTGGAAATGGAATTAGTTGTCACTGGGTGATGAAAAGAGGAGAATGGGTGGCAGTCTGGACTCTCAGAAGACTTGGTTTGCTAGAATCTACAAACTTCTGAAAGGTGGGAAAGAGCTCTGATGTAATGCTTCTATGTAAAGCTGGCTAGCACATCTTAATTTTCAGTCTTCAGTGTCGCAGTTGGTTGTTTTTCTTTCTAAATGTGAAAGCTGCTGATCAATATCGCAAACAGGTGATTGATTAATGTTTAGCGATTAAAAAAAAATTTGTCTGTGAGTTTGACTTAATATGCCCAAAAATGAAGGAAGTGGTAGGAAACAAGCTATTGAATAGACAGGCGAAATTGAAAATTCATCATTTTTCTAAAAGCAAAATACAAACATTATCAAGAGTTTTTAGCCAGGTGGAAAGGATCTGGGCTCATTTCAGAAAATGCAGAAAATTGGTGTCTTCAAATTCTTCAGGATAAATGTGCCACTGAATAAAACTACGTATATTGACGCAGAAGAGCAGAACATTGATGAGTTTGATGATACTGAAACTGAGATTTTTTTATGCCATTGTTGTCATCAAAAAGGAGCTGCAGTAATGATCGTAATCCTTGTACCAGACCTTTCAACATCAGCTTTGTTCAGGAGCAATCTCTGTTCACCTCCCACACCCAGAAAACAGTAAAGTCCAGTCAATGATGATTCCATAACAACAACCATAAGGAAAAGAGCTTAATAAGGAAGTCAGAACCATCTGTCATGCTAACATCATGCTACCTTCAATGTAACACAAAAGGAGCAATTTTTTAAAATGGTTCAAGCACCGCACTCTGAATATTTAAACTCACAGGGTTCACTATTCATGTTGGAAGTGAAGAAAAAGTGGAAAAAATAAAGGAAATTAATCAAAAAAATTAACTTTGACATTAATGCAAAATTGTTCACTGAAAACGAGAAATGACCAGATGATGGCTAAAACCATCCATTCAGGTGTTCCTCCTTAATGCTATTCCAAATACATTTGGAAAGAAAACCACAGGATAATGTGTCCAGGTTACTTACGGTGCCAGCCAAGAATGCAGAGATCATGGCAAGAAGGCCTTCCCATATGTTCAGACTATGAAAATAAAATGAATATAAGAGAACTTCTCAGGTTTAGTCCTCCTAAACATCTATCACAAGAATGCTCAGCTCTCTATATAAAATTCACTGAGAAAGAAATAATACATAACACAGTCCTAAAGCACACTGTGGAAGCTCAGTATGTCTTCTGCAACCATCAACAACCTCATTGTTGGTTGGTTGAAAAAGGATTGGTGACCCAGCTTCCCAATGACACTCAGTGGAACTCTCAGGAAGATAGTATCTCTACATTTGGATCCAAATACCATAAATATGCGAAAAAATGTGAAAACAAACACAAGGAAAACTTTGATCAAAATACAGAACGTTTCACACAAAGGACTCTACGGAGAGGTTTCCGAGTGACTTGACAGCTTTCAGACTGAGAATCCTACTGTTGCAGTGTCAGTGGAAATCTGGCTTGATACAATTAGCAAAAAAAACCCAAAAAATAACTCAAACCAAACATCAATAAAACTGAAAAATGATTCAGAGGAGCTATGGAAACTTTCCATTACTTAGACAACATGCTGATCCTAAATGCAAGTTGAGCCCAGAACAAGAAGAGCATAAAAGATAGCTGAATGGAACATAATTTTGAATTTCTTTCTCTTCCTCTAGGGTTTAAAATTGAAGATATAGATTTCTACCTCATGTCTGTATTTGTGAAGGAGGTTGTGTCACAGGTTGTTGCATCAAAATAGTGGAAATTTGTAGACGTCAAATCACAGAATACAGAACAATTGATAGCAAAACTTGTCTAATTTTAAAACACCTGCACTCCTGTTCAACCAGTTCATCATCAACTGAGTATATTTTAGCACGTGTTGATTAGTTTGGTCAAATCTTTATAAGAGACTAGGAACTGAAAAAGCAAATGAGCAGCTAAAAGTGTATCAATAACCAGAGATGATACAAAACAGTGATAGGCTTAAGAAGTTAATAGATCAGGGACTCAGGTATTTCTTAGGCTTTACTTACAGAGTTGCAAGCTTTTATTCTAGACAACATACATACCCCTTTTAATGTCTGAGGAATAAGTATACTTACCAAGTGAGGGCTGATCTAAAACCCACTGAAGTCAATAGGAGACTTTCTATTGACTTCAATGGGCTTTGGAGCAGGCCCTCAATCACACAGTATGCATTTTGTGTTTAATTTATTTTTTATTTTAAATAGTAGGAGTTTTCGGGTTTGGAAAAATTGCAACAAGGCCGAGAGTCATATTTGGGTGAGCTGACTGTTTCCTGATTGGTAATGGGATTTAAGTTACCCGCACGTGTGGCACTTATATGCATGTAAGTGATCGATTCATGGACAGACTGATATTTCCACACTCTCATTCATCCTGCCTGCTTTAGCTCTGTGTATTAGCCTTTTGACTTTAGAGAAGTCTTAGAACAAAATTCAAAAACCTCGTTCTCTGTCTGGTGGAAGTTCTCTTGATAAATAAACTATTTACCCTTGTGTTAAGCTTCCAGAACCATTTAATATATATAATCAATGGCTTAAAACACAAGAAAATCTTTCTTTTTCTGGCAAGACCTGAGAAGATTTTATATTCTTTAATCTAGTCTAACCTAGTAATATAACTTTGGTTAGGATACAGACAACCAGGGCCGGTGCAAAGATATTTTGCGCCCTAGGCGAAACTTCCACCTTGCGCCCCCCCATCGGTTCACTGGGGGCAAATCCCAACGAGCTTTTATAGACCCCAGGGGCCAACCTGCCCAGGGGCCAGCCGTGCCCAGGGGCTGCTCCCCAGACCAGGTTCCTCCCTCCCCGCCCCCTGAACTCCCCTGGAGGGTGCACAGCCCCCCCATGAGCCCTCCCCACCCCACCCCCGCGGTCCCCGCCCCGAGTCCACTCACTGGCTTTGCCGGGCTTGGGCCGCTGCAGCAATTCGGCAGGGAGGAGTCACCTTCCGGAGACACCAGATAGCCAGAGCATTGGCTTGCGGTGGCGGCGAGCCCCAGCCATGGAGGAGCCGGCGCGGCACAGGGGGGCCGCTGCCCTGCAAAAGCGGTGGCACAGCTAGCGGGGAGCAGCCGCGCCCCCTACCCCTCCTGCCCAGGCTGCGGCCCAGGCTGCGGCCTGGCGCCCCCCCCCGGGGGCTCCTACAGGCTGCAGCGAATGCAGGCTGCCCATGCGCCCCCCCGGCTGCCCTCTTGCCGTGCTCGGGCTCTGAGGCTACCGGGCATGTGAGCCGCCGCCGGGGCACAGGGCCCTGAGCCTGCTCCGGGAGGGGCAGCGGTGGCTCACATGCCCGGGGTAAGCCGGGGGGTGCGCCTGCCCGGGCTGCAACCCACTTGGCGCCCCCCCAGAGGCTCCTGCAGTGGATGCATGCGGGCGGCAGCCCCTGTGCGCCTCCCGGCTCCCCCCTGCCACGCTCGGGCTCTGCGGCTCCCGGGAGTGTAAGCCGCCACTGCCCAGAGTAGGCTCAGGGCCCTGCGCCCCGGTAGCTCACATGCCTGGGAGCCACAGAGCCCGAGCACGGCGAGGGGGGAGCCGGGGGGTGCACGGGGGCCGCCGACCACATGAAACTGCTGCAGCCTGCAGGAGCCCCCCGGGGGGGGGGGGTGCGCTGGGCTGCAGCCTGGGCAGGAGAGGCAGGGGGCGCGGTTGCTCCCCGCTAGCGGTGCCGCCACCTTTGCAGGGCTGCTGCCCCCCTGTGCCGCGCCGGCTCCTCCATGGCTGGGGCTCGCCACCCCCGCAAGCCGACGCTCTGGCTCTCCGGTGCCTCCAGAAGGTGGATCCTCCCTGCCAAGCCAGGGCACCGCTTTTTTAGGGTTACCATATTTCAACAATCAAAAAAGAGGACGGGGGGAGAGCCCCACCCACATCCACTCCCTCCCACTTCCCGCCCTCCCTCAGAACGCCTCCCTCCCCCCCGCTCCTTGTCCCCTGGCTGCCCCCTCCTGGGACCCCTGCCCCTACCTGCCCCCCAGGACCCCACCCCCTCCCTAAGCCTCCCTGCTCCTTGTCCCCTGACTGCCCCCTCCTGAGACCCCCCACCCTATCTGCCCCCCTAGTACCCTACCCCCTACCTGTCCCCTGGCTGCCCCAACCCTTATCCACACCTCCGCCCCCAGACAGACCCCCGGGACTCCCACACCCCATCCAACCACTCCCCGCCCCCTGACAGCTCCCCCGGGACTCCCCTTACCACCATGCCGCTCCAGCCGCTGGTTCCACATGGAGCCAAAACAAACAGGCTGCGGAGCCCACAGCCCCTCCCCCGCAGCGTGCTGGCAACTTGACACTGAGGCAAGGGGAGGGGGGAGCGGGGGAGGGACTCTGCCTGCTGGAGGCCAATGGGAGAGGCTAAATCAGGCCCAGGCACCCAATCAGCCATGCCGCACTCTGTGTGAGGGGAAGGGAGGGGAGGGAGGAAAAATCTCGAACACCCCCAACCACTTGGCTTCATTGCTTTACCAAAACAGGAGGGAGGGAGGGGGGAGTGGCTTTCTAGAGAAAATTAGGCTAGGGTGCGGGTTGAGCAGTATTGAGGTAAAAAGATCGGAGCAACCTATTTTGTGACAAAGACTTAGGCTGAACTTTAGCTAAATTAATTGTAAAGTTGTTAATAAAGCTAAACTCCAGAAAGGGGATGAGTTTGGACTCTAGGCCTGGCAAATTAATGTTGGCTTAGACCAGTTTGCCATACCGTTATTTGATTGTCTTTACCTCCTTGGATATATTAGTTTCCAAATAACCTGTACTGACATGTTCAGCTATCGTTATGAAGTCAATGTGTTCCAATAATAACAATATGTGTAGTATGTGGGGGATACATGTTATACAAAGTAAAAGCGTCCATAAGTAATAATATGGAGCAAGAAAACTTGCCCTCATTTATCACCACAGAAAAGTTAAACATTTGGTGCAGGAGAGGTGACACCAGTTGGCGCGGGGTAAGCAAATTAACAAGGGTCCGATACAATGAATGTGACTCATTAAATGTGAAACCATTGCAACTCATATAGTGTGAAAATGTTCGTTTTCCCTCCTCAAGTACTGTTGCAAAAGAATTCAAGATCTGAAAAGTCTCAGATTTGTACCTGTTTGCATCTGGGGGACACTTACATGTGCAGGTGTAATGTGTTACAGACAGAGTTGCCAGCATGTGGGTTCACGCTGGGGGGGGACAGTCTCCAAATTGTACTGTATGGTTGAAATGCTGGAACATTAGTAAAGTAAAAACTGCCCATGCAAGTATTGTGTGATGGCTGAAAAGGAACATTTCTGGTATGGATCCAGGAAATGTTATTTTACTTGGTATATGTTCTGTTTCACACCTAAATTTCTTGTGATGATAAATGAAAATATTTTTAAATTTTGTACCAGTTTTTAATAATATCAAAATAAAAGCAAAGTTAAAATTACAAAATGTTGCTTTAAAGGCAGAGCAAGCAAGAATCACACCCTGTGGTGGGCTATTCTGCAGTAGGTGATTTTGCATCCCCTGGTTTGTCCTTTAAGCCTAGTATTAATGGTGGGTCAAATAATTACAACAATTGCGGTCTTGAAAATGTGTTGCTGAAAGCACAAAAGAAAGCACAAAAGAATAGAAATAAAATGTATACTAATCTAGAAAAGAAAAACAAAAGCAGTGGAATGTAGGCCTGACTTGACATGAGTAATTAAACATAATGGGAGGCATCATTTCTTGGGAGACAGGACGAGGGAGGTAAATAGATCAGCAGACTGAAAACAGAATGTCTGTGCTAATTAGGATAGGTAAATGGGTCTGTAAGCTAAGAGACAGAAGGTCTGTACTAGCTAAGAAAAGGGGGAACATGCAGAGAACCATTTACAATGGACAAGATAACAATGGCTAAAATGAGTCAGGAATGTAAAGATGAAGTAAAGAATAAGTTGTACGTGGACAGTGCCAGGACAGAGCATGTGGTATCCCAAGATACAAACCAATCCCAAAACATGTGATGTAATGTATATTAAATGCAATGTAATGTGTTAAATGTATATAAAGGAAGAGGGTTTCTGTGTGGTATGCCCTATACTCACCGCTACACTTGAGTCTGATCAACTCAGCATAGCTTTGCTGTATGCCAAATAAAGGAACCTGAGTGACAAGACGAGAATCAAACTGAGTTCTTGGTGAACCAAGTGAAAGAGGTCTCGGGGAAGCTCCAACATTTAAATCGTTGGATATGTTCATTTCCAGAAAACCTGTATTACCTTATCTTCAGCTGTCATTATTGGGGATAGTGCTCTTTTGTGTTTTACATATTATATAAAGCAGTCATTTGCTTGCCGCATTGTGATACAATCGATTTTAATGCTCAGTTTGACTGTGTAAAAGAACATGCCTGTGATTTCTTTTTGTATTTTGAATTGAGAGAGACTTTTAAAAATAAGTGCAGTAATAGAATCATCTGGCTCAATGGGTAAAAAGAATACTAACACTTTTATGAGAAAAGAAATAATCTTGTTAGGCATGATGAATAAATGGCATACAATATTGCTAGCATCAGTACTCATTATGGGCCAAATCCTCAGCCCAGTCCCCAGGTGAAGTAGGCCCAGTGCTGGGCTGATGTATGGTGCCACCATGCTGCATAATAGCTACAAGAACTCTGTGATATGATCAAACTTCTCCTGCCCTCCTAGTTCTCTTTTCTAGATATGCTATCATTGATTCTATGTATAATTGAACCTCTAATACTGTGCCGTAAAGTATGATCCACCAACCCTGAAAACTAAAAACTGTAATTTACTGATCACTCTGTATGATCCTAGCACAAGACCCATGTACTATTCACATTCTACCTAAGCCTTCAATAATAGGGATTAAGTAGGAATTAATTGGTGCACAGTGAATTTCATTCACAGTGCATAGCAAATTATAATAAATCAAAATATTTAAGAAATACTTAAGAGGACCGGTCCAGAATGAGGTGTCATTAGAGAAGGTTTTGGAACAAATTGATAAAATAAACAGTAATAAGTCACCAGGACCAGATGGTATTCACCCAAGTGTCCTGAAGCAACCATGGGTGACAGGTTTGTAGAAATTCTGGTGGTGCCCAGAACCTGCTCCCCCCAACTCCGTCCCCCCCAACTCTGCTCCCCACCTGCCTAAGGCTCTGGGAGGGAGTTTGGGTGGGGGGAGGAGGTCTGGGGTGCAGGTCCTGGACTGGGGATTAGGGTGCAGGCTCTGGGATTGAGTTCGGGTGCTGGGTTCAGGCTACGGGCTGGGGCAGGGGGTGGGTGTGAAGGAGGGGGTGAGGGGTGCAGGCTCTGGGCTGGGGGTGGGGGCATAGGAGGGGGTGAGGGCTGCAGGCTCTGGGAGGGAGTTTGGGGTTGGGATGGGGTGCAGAGGGAGGGGGTGCAGGCTCTGGGAGGGAGTTTGGGGATAGGAGGGGTGCAGGGGTGAGGGCTGTGGGGCTGAGGATGAGGGGTTCATGATGCAGGAGGGGGCTCAGGGCTGGGGCAGAGGATTAGGATGTGGGGGGATGAGGGCTGGGGTTGAGGGGTTTGGGGCATTGGAGAGGCTCAGGGCTAGGGCGGAAGGGCAGGGTAAGGGCAGCCTGCCATTAGCGGATGGGGGCACTAGGATCCTGGGGCAGCAGACAGCAGTTGAGCGTAGGAATGTGCTACACCGGCAGCACAAGCAGGCACGGGAGAGGCGCGCGCCGCTTTCTCTCAGGCAGGGATGCAGCGGGGGAGACGTGCGGGGGCAGGCGGGGGCCGGGGCCCGATCCAGGCAGGGCCAGGGGAGAGACCCAGCTCCAAATATTGGTGGAGCAGGGCCCCCAGCCCTGAATATTCCTGGAGCCTGGGCACCACAAAAGAATATAACTCGCCACCTCTGGAAGCAACTCAAATGTGAAATTGCAGAACTAATAACTGTTTTAACCTATCGTTTAAATCAGCTTCTGTACCAGATGACTGGAGGATAGCTAATGTGACAGCAATTTTTTAAAACGGCTCCAGAGTCAAGCCCAGCAATTACAGGCTGGTAAGCCTAGCATCAGTACCGGGCAAATTGGTTGAAACTATAGTAAAGAACAGAATTAGCAGACAGATAGATGAACACGATTTATTGGGGAAGAGTCAACATGGTTTTTGTAAAGGGAAATCATGCCTCACCAATCTACTAGAATTCTTTGAGGGGGTCAACAGGCAGGTGGACAAGGGGGATCCCGTGGATATAGTGTACTTAGATTCTCAGAAAGCCTTTGACAAGGTCCCTCACCAAAGGCTCTTAAGTAAAGTAAGCAGTCATGGGATAAGAGGGAAGGTCCTCTCATGGATCAGTAACTGGTTAAAAAATAGGAAACAAAGGGTCAGAACAAATAGTCATTTTTCAGAATGGAGAGAGATAAATAGTGGTATCCCCAGGGATCTGTACTGGGACCAGTGCTGTTCAACATATTAATAAATGATCTGGAAAAAGGTGTAAACAGTGAGGTTGCAAAGTTTGCAGACTATACAAAATTACCTAAGATAGTTCAGTCCAACACTGACTGCAAAGAGTTACAAAGGGATCTCACAAAACGGGGTGACCGAGCAACAAAATGGCAGAAGAAATTCAATGCTGATAACTGAAACGTAATGCACACTGGAAAACATAATTCCAATTAAAAACAAAATTATGGGGGTCTAAATTGGCTGTTACCACTCAAGAAACTCTGAAAACATCTGCTCAATGTGCAGTGGCAGTCAAAAAAGCCAACAGAATGCTAGGAATCATTAGGAAAGGCATAGATAATAAGACAGAAAATATCATAATGCCACTATATAAATCCATGGTATGCCCACACCTGGAATACTGCATGCAGTTCTGGTTGCCCCATCTCAAAGAAGGTATATTAGAAATGGAAAAAGTAAAGAGAAGGGCAACAAAAATGATTAACGGTTTGGAACAGCGGCCGTATGAGGCGAGATTAAGATGACTGGGAATATTCGGCTTGGAAAAGAGACAACCAAATGGGGATATGATAGAGGTGTATAAAATCATGACTGGTTAGGATAAAGTAAATAAGGGAGTGTTATTTACCCCTTCACATAACACAAGAACCAAAGATCACCCAATGAAATTAATAGACAGCAGGTTTAAAACAACCAAAAGAAAGTACTTCCTCACATAGCATACAGTCAACCTGTGGAACACATTGCCTGGGGATGTTGTGAAGCCCAAAACCATAACTGGCTTCAAAAAAGAATTAGATAAGTTCATGGAGGATAAGTTCATCAGTGGCTATTAGCCAAGATAGTCAGGAATGCTCCCCATGCGCTGGGTGTCCCAAGGCCTCTGACTGCCAGAAGCTGAGTCTGGATGACAGGGTATGGATCACTTGACGATTGCCCTTGTCTGTTCATTCCCTCTGAAGCACCTGTCATTGGCCACTGTCGGAAGACAGGATACTGAGCTAGATGGAATATTGGTCTGACCCAGATCATTAAAAAAATAATCTGTTCATATTGGCTGTTCACACTAGGTGACTCACCCCTGTATAAAGAGCCAGCACAAGGCCTATGGTGCATAGACTATGTACCAGCAAATTTCCACATTATCCCCATTTTGAGGCCTTTCATGAGACTTTATTAGTGCATAGTTCTTGTGCTGGCCCTCAGCATAGGGGTGAAACTCATCCATTTGGAATACGCCTGATCTATATTACAGCTTTTCTCAGCTAAGGAGTCAATGATCCATGTCTTGATACTTCAGCTAAATATGACAGGTGTTTTGCCTTGCCGCTGAAGCATTCTTCATCCAATCAGTTATATGCTGCCAAAATTTTAACTAGGGCTCCCTCAGAAAATTTCCTCTTTGTCAGAAAAGCATGTAATATTAGCTGGTAATATACTTCCCCTCTCCTTCCTGCTCCTGATCAATGAATTAATCAAATGTTTTTTAAAAACTCAGTTCACTGCCCTCTGCAAACCCCCCACCAATTCCATACTCTCTACCTCCTCAGTGCATCAGTCCTTTCACCCTCATCCCCTCAGCACAGCCCCTTCTCACCCCACCATGCCCCCCTCTCATCAGTATGTCACTGAGGCTTCTTTAGGTCACTCCCTCACCTGCTAACTTCCTCACAGCAACATCAGTGGCAACAGGTAGATCACCCTGCAGTCTCTGGTCAGGCAGGAAGCAGGCCCCTTGGGCAAGATGGCCAGTGAAAGAGTGGGTCCCTTTTAGGCTTTGAGATAGACATCCCCCCCCCCCGACCTCTAGAGGTCTCCCTTAGCTGGTACAGGCGACTGGAGAATGGGTCTCCCCTGGCTGCTGGATGGTGACAAGGTCTCCTGGTTCCTTTCTAATACAGTTTCTTTACACTCTGAGATGGCAGACTCCAGCAGGAAGAGAGGCAGGCTGTAGTGGCTTCAGGAATCCAACTCAGTACATAAGCAGCATGGCCCCTTTCCAGCTCCTCCTACTCCCCTTTCTACACTGCTGGAGCAGCTGGCATTGCAGGAGCTGAAAGGACTCTGGTGCATCCCCCTATATGCACCAAGAGGCACTGGTGGGAATACAACAAAGGAATGTCCTTGCAGCAGCTGCTTCTGTCACAGTGATAGCGAGCATCCTCGAAGAAGGCTCTAACTTTTCATAAGCACAATCTTGTCATTTTTACGGTGACTTCCCAACTCAAATGTAAGCAATTCTGTCCATGTTTATCACTTTACTATGCACAGGACCGGTAAAGGATTTATGGGGAGTGAGATGACTCTTTAAGATAGATACAGGTCAGAGAGACTTAACTGATTTGAAAGAGTAGGTGTGGGGGATCTTTAGGTTCCATCTAGGTTCTTGCTGCAGAAGTGAAGCCTAGCTGCATTTTAATCTTAGCAATCAGTTTGCTGTAGTGTACATTTTCAAAGCTATCTTCACAATGAAAAGGGCTAGAGACTTCCTTTTTCTTTTTACTGGGAGCTTATGTTCTCCTTATCAGGGCCCAGAGGTTGGATCTGTTCACAAGCCCTGCATGCCCCTTGCATCTGATCAGCGGATCCATTACATTTTAGGAAGACTTGTGAGAGGCTGTGTCTATTACAGGGGTGGGCAAACTATGGCCCGCGGGCTGGGTCCGGCCCACCAGCCATTTTAATCTGGCCCTCGAGCTCCCGCTGGGGAGCGGGGTCTGGGGCTTACACCGCTCCAGCACTCCAGCGGGGAGCAAGGTCAGGGGACACTCCACGCGGCTCCCGGAAGCAGCAGAATGGCCTCCTTCAGCGCTCCAGCCAGGAACCAGGGTCGGGGGCCATGCCATGCAAGCTCCCGGAAGCAGCGGCATGGCCCCCCCTCCAGCTCCTACGCGTAGGGGCAGCCAGGGGCCTACGCTCTGCATGCTGCCCCCGCCCCAAGCACCACCCCTGCACCTCCCATTGCTGGGAACCGCAGCCAATGGGAGCTGCAGGGGCTGTGCCTGCAGACGGGGCAGTGTGCAGAGCCACTGGGCTGTGCCTCTCATAGGAGTCGGAGAAGGGACATGCCGCTGCTTCCGGGAGCCGCTTGAGGTAAGCGCAACCCAGAGTCTGCACCACTGAGCCTCTCCCCATGCCCCAACTCCCTGCCCTAGGTCTGATCCCCCTCCCACCCTCTGAACACCTCGAGCCCAGCCCAGAGCAGCCTCCTGCACCCCAAATCCCTCATCCCCACCCGGAGCCCACACCCCCAGCTGGAGCCTGCACCCCTTCCTGCACCCCAACCCCCTGCCCCAGCCCTGATCCCCCTCCCACACTCCGAAACCCTCGGTCCCAGCCCAGCGCCCCCTCCTGTACCCCAAACTCCTCATCCCAGCCTCACCCCAGAGCCCCCACCCCCAACCAGAGCCCTCACCCCCTCCCGCACCCCAACTCCAATTTTGTGAGCACTCATGGCCTGCCATACAATTTCCCAGATGTGGCCCTCAGGCCAAAAAGTTTGCCCACCTCTGGTCTATTAGCATCTCTCCATTTAGATTAGATTGAACCTCTTAAAAGTGAAAACATAAACTGAGTTAAACTGTTTTACTCCTTCATTGTTTTCCGTATTGTTAAAATGCTGCCATCAGGGCCC
Source organism: Terrapene triunguis (assembly GCF_002925995.2). Classification (NCBI taxonomy): domain Eukaryota; kingdom Metazoa; phylum Chordata; order Testudines; family Emydidae; genus Terrapene; species Terrapene triunguis. The sequence goes on from NW_020664369.1 coordinate 3,562,244, forward strand.
CTCTTACTGGTATTGATTTCAATGGGGATTTTCACTCACCCCAGGAGAGGCAGGATGTAGCCCTGGATATCCGAAAGGTGGTATTTGCAAGAGTGCTCAGTGTTGGCATAACCCTGCATCCATTGAAGACAATGGTAAAACCTTCGCTGAAGTCACTGGTAGCGGTGCTAAGCCATTGATTTCAATGGGAGCAGAGTTAGGTCAATGTTATGCCTATTTGCAAATCTCACTCTAAAGGTCCAGGGAGGTAAAAGCCACTCCATTAGAGAATCCTGTCCCCTATCCTTGCCTGAAAAGTAGTTTAAGATAGAAAGAAATCCAAATATTATTCCCTAAGTCATCTATAATTTTCATTTAAGTTAACGTATTTCTACTAGTCTTGCATCTGAAGAAGTGAGGTTCTTACCCACGAAAGCTTATGCTCCCTATACTTCTGTTAGTCTTAAAGGTGCCACAGGACCCTCTGTTGCGTATTTCTACTACTTACCATCAATCCTAAAGACTTCTTAAAAGGAATCGCTATGGTGTCTTGATTTCAGAAAAAGCTGTTCTACCACCATTTATATAGCAGTGAAACCAAGACTATATCAGGATATGATTGAGAGTTTCTTTTCTATCACACATGTATGTAGGACAAGGTTTCTACTGAGCTACAGTTTCTAAAAGGTCCATTACTGAAATTTCAGTCTTAAGAATTACATCTCCCCCAGATAACCAGGTCCATTCCACTGGAGTAACATTAATCTTCTACACAGACAAAGGAAAGATGTTCCCATTATTCACTAAGATAACTAGTACCTCATTTTTTGCTGACAAGTCCTTTTTCAGCTACTCAGACCAAAGAAGCTGGCAGAGTTCATTAGGAGCAGAAAGAAGCCGAGCTTAGGATCAGTCAATGAATCTCTGAAGATGTTAGTTCTTTTCATTTCAATTCTGATAAATGTGGAAATAACTTTAAGGTGCATTGGTAAATGCCTGGAACTGCAGCTTCTACATAAGTATATTCTATATTTGCTATATCAACAATTTGATATATATATCTTGGGTTGGATCAATTTTCTGCTTAAGGTTGCCTGTAGAACATTGACAGAATACATCAGGTCTTTTGTTTAGAAGGCATATGCTGTGGACCGAGTTTTCAGCTTGCCTCAAGATAGTCTCCAGAGTTACAGGACCAATTTTGCATTGCACAAGCAATTGCACCTACAAAACTGGGAATACAGAATTCATGTCTGTGAACACAAATTGGCTGTGTGTATGCCCCAAACAGATGTACTACCAATCAGTTGTGCACATAAAACAGTATGCAAGAAGCTGAAAATGTGGTCCAATACACTTCTGGGGAAAGTACATAACTAAAACGGAATGTTGAAAAATGTTTATGGGTACACAGTAGGTGAGAAGGGAGAGTAGAATAGGATGAACTGTTCGGGGGAAAACTTGGACTTTCCTAATTTAGCCTAGTCCCAATCTGCTGAATGAATCTGAACTTCTGAGATCTCTGAAGATTTCATGACTCCAAGATCATAGAAATGTAGGCCTGGAGGGGACTTCAAGAGTTCATCTAGTCCATGCTCCCCCTCCCCTGCCCACTGTGATAGGATTAAGTTTACTTAGACCACTCTTGAAACATGATAGAGTTTTTGATAACCTTACCTCATTCCAGTGTCAGCCTAACTGAGTCCATATTCCAGAACCGTATCCCCTCTCTGAATAGAACATTGGTCACATAGGAAGACGACTGGCTAAGAAGATCCCGGTGATCTTAGAGCCCATATTTCAAGCACAAGCAGAAAGAGATTTGCTGATGCTTTTCACTGTGGCTTCCCACCAGCGCTCCAAGAATGTCTTCACCCAGCACAAGTTCTTCTGCACTGGCATTACTATCTAGGTTCTTGTTCTGCACTCATCTCTGTGGTCCATGTATGCTCATAATGCAATGCAAATTTTGCAGCTAGAATAGTATCCTACTCTTCTTTGGCACTGCCCTCTCCTAATTCAAAGCTCCTCTCATCTGTTATGAAAACACATGAACAAGACTGAAGGAATGGCAGAGTAGTCTAAGCACCAGGAGAGAGACCATTCAGAAGTCAAAATCCTTAAAGAAAGTTATAAGAAATTGTACTGCTCAAGTTTGGCAAATAATTGTAAACCTGAATGACTTGGCTTCCATATTTTTTTTTCTTTCAATATTCCAAAGGGGATTATATCACATTAGGGACTTTTCACCTGCCAAATGTATGTAGATTATAAACTTTTCAGAGCAAGTGCCTTATCTGTATTCTTGTCTGTAAAGTGCCTTGCAACACTATTGGCCCGATATAAATAGAAAATGTGATTATTTATTATTAATTATTATTATTATTATTTATAAGTAATAAAACATTTCTAAAACCAAATCTATTTTTGAGTTATAGGAATGTGAAAACATTTAAACAGGTAGATTAAAATACCATAACCCAACACAAATGAATCTATTTTTATTTTATTTTTTTTTAAATTACTTTTGAGCTGAAACACAGTCAAGTTTCGCCCTAGAGCAAATTTCTGTGGCTGAGTTATAAATCTCTTAATAATGAAGTTTTTAATGAAAGCAAGGCTAATACAGTGTGAAAGGTAGCAGAGCAAATTGTGTCACTATAGCCGTATCTTAATGGAAAACTATGGAATACTGAAAATGTTTTCTGATTATTGCTTAATTTATCAAAACCACATCATTTACAGCACACAGTAAATGAGGCAAAATCGTTTTTAAAGATGCTACAGAGATAATTATATGAAAAAGTACTGAGTAGCCAAGGAATGAGTAGGCAGAAAATAAGTCACATGAGAGGAAAAAGTATTGCCCAGCTAACTGGGAGTCCAACAAATATATCAAGTAATTACATTGCCAGCAATCCACAGGGGTGCACCAAGTAAGTAAGTGGAAAAGAGATTGTGGCTGGTGGGATGGTGGTTATTTCTGTAACATTTTCATCTTGAGATATGGTATAGCTGTTATATATTGAGGCATTTTAACAAGAAGCTTTAGAAACAATTAAGCAAATGAGTAGCTAAAACCAAAGGGCCCCAAAAGAAAGGAAAGGTTAACAAATTAGCTGCGAGGCAATAACACTTAGCACTCCTATAGCACGGTACATTTTCAAAGCATTGTACAAATATTCACTAATTAAGAGCCTTCTCCTGATTACATTGAAGTCCATGGGAATTACGCCATTGACTTCAAAGGGAGCAGGAACAGGCCCAAAATGAGATACCCAAGTCCACAAAGCAAATGAGTGTCAGAAAGTGCACAGATGCTACGGTGACGGGTGGTATAGATAGAATTCAGGAGTGACTGATGCCTAGGACACCAACTATAGTGCTATGTGAGGTGCATTCTGGGAGCACCAAAAGGGCAATAAAGGAACGCACCAGGGAGCTAGTGGTCCAGTAAACAGATTAAATAGGTAATTGGTAAGGCAGAAAGCTTGGGAGTAAACAAGTTGTTTCGTGTTTGTTTACTGTCTGAGCCAGTGTTGGCTCTGAGGGGGGCATACATTTCCCAGTTTGTCCTTCAGCTGATTCTGAATACTCTCAGCACAAACAGACGTGGTGAACATGGCATGTTTTTGACGTTTCTGAAAATCTGACTCTGAATCTAAAGCTTTGGTGAGCCATTTATTCCAATACACATTTTGTGGTTATTAGTTTCAGTCCTGTATTGTTTCAGAGAGGAGCCTGGCATACGCCTACTCCTGCCCAGGACTTTGGAACAACTGAAGCCGATCTTTGAAACTCCCCTGAAGAATCCAGCCACACATTTAAAACAAAAACAAGCCAACAAAGAAACACATACATTATAGCACATCATGGAGCAAAACTTTGAGAGTTTTAGCTATAATTCCACACAGGCATTCATTCCAAAAGGATGTAGTCCATTAAATTGCTAGTGCCTTACATCGTTAGAGTATTAATTCAAGGCTCTCACAAACCTGAGACAACATAATCTGAAATACCAGACCCAGAATATTAGGAACTGGGAAAGCAGGCCGGTTTAGTTACAGCACCACTATTCTGCTGTCTTGTTAGCTGCTGTTAATCTGCCTCTCTCCCATCACATTTCCAAAAGTACCACTGTACCTCCTGTTTCAGTGATTCCAACTTGCTTCTGTATAGGCAGACTAATGGCAGCTGGCTAGAGAGACAGCTTGAACTGATGGAGGCATCTGCAATTTTGCAACAATAAAGAAAGGTCAACTAATAGAAGGCAGCTCCTTGCGTGATTTGTTGTCCCTAGGTTGCTTAAGTAAGGGACAGCTCACCATAGACGCACAAATTCTTAGCGGAGATTGGGAGCACACCAGGGTCAATGGAGGTGCGAAGAGCAGGCTGGAGGCTGTGAGTGCCAGTTAATAATAAATGCATTTAAGATACATAATACCAATATTGCAACTTTTCAGGAAAATCCTCCTGACAGTGAATTTTATTCTCTCGTGGTACAGTACCACTAAACTGCTGAACGAAACACTAGAAAATAGATTACATGGAGCAGCCTTTCTGCTAGATGGCTTAATCATAGGGCCTTGCCCTCTCTAACGTCTATCATTCTTCATAGATTAAAGAGAGCCAAGTGATTAAGGTAAAGAAAGTAGCTTAATGAAAACCTAAAATTATGCAGAAGGAAAATAATTAAAAACAATGCAGACTATACTGACAGATTATAATAAAAAAGCACCTCATGTGGCTTAATATTATTTAAATAGCTGAGAGAGTAACCAAATTCTATTTAGTTTTTTTAGGGGGCGGGGGATTATCCAAGTTTAGCATCAATTTCAAGATATCTAGTGTCCAAATTGGATGCATTTTCCAGATGTATTATATCATTGAGGGGAATGGTTCATAGCTTAATAAGAGTGTATCCTCAGCCAATCAACTGCTAGATCATCAGTAACAGTGGTCTTAGTATAGGTCTGACATCTTGCTCTCCCAACAAAAGGATAGGACTTCAATAGGGGATACTGCGAAAGGCTGGAATCAAGGGGTGACGTTCTGCCACCCTTTCTCAGATTGGGTAGCACTATGAGCAGTGCCATTTATTTCAGGGAGGGGATGTAGATGGCATAAACGAGTGAGTCATACCCGTATGCAGATGTCTGGTGTCACAAGAGGAAGTAACCACAACAAATGCAATAGGGAAGATTTGGCTAAAATTGAAACATGGAGTTAATAAGGCTCTTAGGAGGGCGCTATGGTGTAACTTAGATCCTGAAAAGAACGGATGGATATCATCAGAAAGCAGTTTATGACCGCAGCTGATTCGCAAGGTGAGTCATTGAAGCAGCTACTTCAGAAGAAGGAAGTGCCCAGTAAAGAATGAATATATGTGGCAAACCACACGCCAGCACTGCCTCAAATTCATCAGCGCATGTAATGATCATGTTTACAGTCTGTGTACAGTGTCTATCCCACAAACAGCCATCAGTTCTTCCAGGCACAGTAATATCTTTGACAATATTTTAACATAGATTCTAATAATATATATCAAGTCATTTGCACTCTGTGCCTTATCGGCTGAGAGAGGAAAAGGGACCAGCTGAGAGGCTGTGTCATTTAATGTAATTTAGCCTGTCAAGCAAGAGTGCTCCTCATCTGGGGGTGTTTAAAAGGGAATAAAGCTGCTTGTGATGAAGCAGCAAGGTCAGAGATTGCCCTCCCACTGTCTAAGCACTGGATGCAATTCCATTATGGACCCTGCTGTGACAAGGAAGCCTCAGAAAAAGCCAACAGTTGTGTAGGGCTGAGGTAGCCTTGTTGCAGAAGCGGAGACAGGGCATATGCCAACATGAAGAGTTTTATTTTCCCTAGGATAGCACCGAATTCATCAGATCTTAATACATTGCCAGCCAGAGTGGATACCTATGGCATGCAACTACTAAATTGGCTACTTTGGGAGATTTCGAAAGGCACAGTGGGAAGCTAGGGTGGGATCTATGAAGAGTTGGATCCACAAAGGTATTTAGGTATCTAAATCCCATTGAATTCACTAAGTCCCTGTGTGAATCTCACCCTAAATCATCTACTGCTGGAGATTGTGGGGGAGATTTTCAAAGGCACAACAGCTCCCACTGAAAGCTAATGGGAGTTGGGGACCTACGTCACTTTTATGCCTTTGAAAATCTTCTTCTAGAGATAGATATATGTGGTGTGGGGGAGAATCAAATCAGCCAGTGTTGTTAATTATACCACCAGTATGCAGCAAACCATGGGTACTACCTCTTTAAAAAACAGTAATTCAGAGGGGGAAATGCCCTCTTAAATTATGGTTCTATGTTTATAAAGTGGCATCATATTATTGCCCAGATCTACTGCCTGTGGGATAAGTTGTCAGTACAAACATAGTCATACAATTCCCATTACTGAAGAGTCTTGTGGCTATGTCTCTGCACATTACACTGAACATTTACTCTTATGTAGCTTCCAAGATGTATCGCCTCAGTTTACTGACACAATCAAATGTTTACTGCTTTCAACATGGCACAGCCCATATAGCTGCTGAACAGCAAGCTGTATTCTAATCTACCTTTTGCAGCAGCATCAAAATTGCAAGCTAAATTCTGATTTCAGATGCTTCATTATCGACAATGCAGATGTATAGAACCAAAAGAAGAAGGTTTGGTTTCCAGAGGCCGTCATTCCAAAAAATCATATTTTTTCTCAACTATAAATTGAGCACATTTCATCTAAAAGTCATTGACTAAACATGGAGCATCCTGGTGCACATTGGTCTGAATGATCAAAAACAGTCTCCAATACTGTGGGCACAATTAGTGGCAACTGTAATTCCAGGCAGTTAGATGCCCAACATCCTCATTGAGCCTACAAATCAGCTCGTTAGGCATCTTCCTGTGTGTGTAGTTACAAATACAAATGGTTATGTCCACAGTTTTATCTATGCATTTAATTATGGGTGCCGATTGTGCAACCAATATGGGGTAGGGTGGGGTGGGCTAGGTGAGGCCTGATTAAAAAATCAGATTTTCAGAAATACTAGTCTAAAGGTAGCCTCTTAAATACACATTTAGACACATAAATATTTAGCCTGCTTTTCACCAGCATTGAGCATTCAGCAGAGCCCAATAGAGCGGGCATGGCATGAGGAGAGAAAGCAGGAAAGACAAAGAAATGGACAATGGCCATCAGGAGCAAGAAGAAAGGGGGAAGGATAGAGAGGCGGATGGAGGGTAGGGAAGTTTCAGCTAGAAATGACGGACCAGGAGTGGGAATCAGAGTGAGTATGAACAGCCAGTCAGCAAAAGAAGGAGATCTGTGTGTATTCTCACACTTTACGCATGCGGTATATATACCTGAAACAGACACCAACACCAGCCAGCCATTCTGTGTTCCACACCTACCCATCAGTCTTTGCACTGCTAAACAGCTGACACATTCTGCCCCAGGGCTGGATGCGTATCAATGCTGGGTGAAGTGATTCCTGCATATGTTTTGAGAAGAGCTTTGGGATAATACAGTAGGATGTTATTATTTATTATACTGCATGCCATCCAGTTTCACAGACTTGGAAAAACATGATCATTGACAGGCAGATTAACACTGTCATTTGCTATGGTTACCAGCAAACATTGCATTAGATTCATTGCCGGGAGGTAAACCACATTACCACAGTTTCACTTGTTCTATGGCTATGAAATGCTATGTAGTAGGACTTCACATACTGGAAGTTAAAACAAACAGACCAAAAAAGTGGCCGGCTGATTAACTGTAGTTTGTCCATCATGGCATGTTGGGTGATTTTTCCACCACCTCAATACAGTTCTTAGTGATGGGCCAAAGAAATGAAGTTTAGATCCAGAAAACAACTTATCCAAAGTTTAAGGGGGTTCCCATTTAAGGTTCCAGTTCTGATCAAGCTCTAATTAATAATCCTTTCTGCCTACATATAAGTGATCCATATTATTCAGTTAACAGGTGAACAGAATAAGTTCAACTCTTCTAAAGAGAAAAATTTGTGTTGATAATATAAGGGCAACTGCATTCTGGTTATAACATTAAACAGTGTCATTATGTTAATCTTTCCAAAAATATTAGGCATTAAAGGTTCTGAAAAAGACCACACTGCAGCAACATTTTGATCTGTGACATCGCTAAGTACAATATGCTAGTCCTATCTTAATTGTGTTAGACAATATGCCAGCAAAGTACAGTGTGTGCAATTAAGAATGACAGAAGTACAAATAAACAGTGCCATCTTTTGGCCATTGCTCAAATGCCACATTTTAATATATAACCTATTTATATATATATTTATATATATATTCATTTAGGGCAGTGGTTCTTCACCAGGGGTACGTATACCCCTCGGGGTATGCAGAGGTCTTCCAGGGGGTACATCAACTCATTTGCCTCATTTTACAACAGGCTACATAAAAAGCACTAGCGAAGTCAGTCCAAACTAAAATTTCATACAGGCAATGACTTGTTTATACTGCTCTATATACTATACACTGAACTGCCAGTATAAGATTTACATTCCAGCTGATTTATGTTATAATTATATGATAAAAATGAGGAAGTCAGCCATTTTTCAGTAATAGTGTGCTGTAACACTTTTGTATTTCCATGTCTGATTTTGTAAGCAAGTAAGGAGTACAGTAGTCTGGAAAGGTTGACAGCCACTGTAGTAGGGTACTAACTTTATAGCCATGGACAGCCACTGTAGTAGGGTACTAACTTTATAGCCATGGAGAGGAAGGATCATAACTCACAGGAGGTATGAGCCAATGAGGATGAACACATAGAATCCACACATAGAATCATAGGGTTAACAGGGACTGCAAGGGTCATCTGTTCTAACTTGTTTACTTAGTTCCCAGTATTAGTATCTTTGTGTTTTGACCCATGAAAAGTATTAGAATAAAGCAGAAATGGGTCAGTGAGTTCATTTTTTGGCTGGCAAGGAGGTCCCCTCTGTTTAATAGAAGCCAGTGCAAGGAGGAACTGGATAAGTGTGTTGTCAAACTACTAACATTCTGGGTCAGACTTTTAGTGCAAGAAAGAGGTGTGCATGTGGGAGAGAGAGAGAAAGACCCTTCTGACAGACTGGATTTGCCCAGCGTGGTCCACTCTTTGTCACTGTCAGACCTGACTATTGTAACGTGCAAGAAGCTCCGGTTGGTTCAAAATGTGCCTGCTAAACAACAAAGAACAACAGAGGCAAATCACCACTGTGTTGCAGATACTGCACTAGCTCCCTAATGACTACTACATCAAATTCAAATATTTCTAAAGGGCCACCCCCACAGTATTTAGGTACCAATCTGAAAGCAGACTGAATCACACGTTACATTAGGGTGCCTTTTAAAATAGTTTCTAAAGGGTTAATGCTAATTAAAAGCTGTATAAGCATGTTACAGACATGAGTAGTGTATATGTGCACTGGATGGTTATAAGCACATCAACAGAAAGGTTATATAGAAGGTTCTATATCTATATAGAAGGTTATAAGCAATCTATCACTCCCCTAGATGCTAACACTTGATTAACCATTTAGAAAAATATCTATTAATCACTCATTAACCCTTTGTAAGCTATTTAGACATAGAACCTTACTGTTAAGTGATTATTCAGTATAGTTACTGAAGACTTGACCTAAATAAAGCTAAATGGACCGGGAAAAACACTGGCTTCCTATGCTGCGTTTTGTGCATTCAATTTCCAATGGCATAAAGCGACCTTATTTACTTATCAGGTCTTTGTAGCCTGAATCCTTTATAAAGGTTAGAAGTCAGAACCTTCAAAATTTCCCCATCTCTGCCCATAGTGCAATTATATTACCTCGCACAGAAGTGTGTGTGTATATATATCACTGCCACTGCAGGTTTCTTGCCCTGGGTTACACAAGTGGAAGCACTGACAGAAAGCTAGAACACTAAAAAAACAGTGGGAGATTAGGCATTAGATTCTGACAAACAGCATATGAAACTGAGGTGGAAGCAGAAAGGGACAATAGAAGGAAAGAAAGACAGAGAGTGAACCCTAGAGGCAGAAAATTGAAGGCAAGGGAGAGTGACCAGAGAGTTCTAACAGAAAAAAACAGCTGTATGTCTGCAAAATAATGTGTGTCTATTTTGCAGCCATAGCCTTGTCTATCAGATCTCTCAATGCTCCTATGGACATTGTCTCACTTTCTGTTTTCTTTTACGTAACTGCACTGGCCAGAGAGACAGGGGATGCATTGCTTCTTTACAGCCCCAGACAGCCTCTTCTGGTGAGCCCCAACAGCAAGTAAAGATGCCTTGTCCCAGGTATGACAGCTATTACAACCCTGTGCAGTATCTTTGAGGGTCATTTACTACATTTATTAATTGTTTGTGTATGATTGTGTTCTACTCCATGGGGGAGGATTAGCACAGCTCCTCCACAAATTCAAACCAATGAAGGGTGATGAAGGCTAAACAACTCTAACGAGGTACCATTTCTAAGAGAGGGATGCATATCCTGGTTCAAACTGGGTTTTCCAGAGACTCTAACAAAAAAGGGGCATTGAGTATAAAAAAGGCTAAGTTTGAACTGTCATCGGGCCTTCTTTCTACTCCAGCAGGACCCTCTGTCCACGGGAGGGCCACAACCCTTGTGGAAGGTTTGGAAGACTTTTGCTCACCTGGGGCCTCCTGAGACTAGTGGGTGATCTCTGGTAAGCCCTTAGGGTGACCAGATGTCCCGATTTTATAGGAACAGTCCTGATTTTTGGGTCTTTTTCTTATACAGGCTCTTATTACCCCCCCACCCTGTCCTGATTTTTCACACTTGCTGTCTGGTCACCCTATAAGCCCTTAGCGTGCGTATAGGAACATTTATTGTTTGTATGTTTCCGCTGTAATGCTTTTATCCTATGAATAAATGTATTTTGCTTTGTGAATGCCAGTCGGTAACTGGTAAACACTGCTGTAGCCCTGGAGAAAGTGTTAACCACAGCTGCTGGACGGCGGTCAGACCTGCTGGGGAAATAACAGTGAGGTGAAGAGGGACAGCAAGCCTAAGCCACTGGGGTGGAGGAGGAGAGAGATGCTGATTTCTGTCTGAAAGAGATGATGGCTGGGAGGCTGAAAACCTTAAGTGGGTGCCCTCAAGGAAGAGTGTGGGGAGAGGTGGGGTGTCAAAGGTGCAGTTAACCCTGAAACTGTGACACTGGGTAAGAGGAAATCACCTTGCAGTGCAGCATTTTCACTGGAGCAGGTGTTGTGAACTGAATCAACCTCCTTGAATGGCCAACACTGGTAGCAGAAACGGACAGTCTGACAGCACCTGAGTCACTCAACAAGCCTTTGCCTGAGATATAACCTGAGTGATGCTTTTCTCCGTGCTACCATGTTCTTAGAACTTCTTGCAGGACATTATGGCTGCCTAGCCTTCTCTAGCTAATACCATTCAGCATCCCCACACTCCCCTCCCCAAACCCTTTCTTTAATAGTCCCTTGTGGTTGGATTTTATATAGTTCCATAAGAATCCATTAAAATGTGAAGTCTGCTTGTACAAACTATTCTTTCAAATTTGTATGGTCCATTCCTTTAATTAGAATAATTTGGCAGCAACAACAACAGCCAAACTGTGCATGGTACACATTGCATGCACCAGAACACAGCCAACTTTCCTGCTCTTACCAAGCATATCACATGCCGCTTTGTGAACAATAGAAGGCTTGATTGGATGCAGATGCCCTGTGTCTGCCACCCCTGCTTTGAGCTCAAGCCGTTTCACTCAAGTCTCCATTAAAGGGCTGCTACATTCACAGTGGACCTTAGACGTGGTGATGCTCAGTGTCCCAACCCCTCACTTGTAGACGCCTCTGTCTTTGGCCCAATAATTCTTTCTTTATTTATCCACAGTGGAGCAGAGTCAATAGCAGAACAGAGAGACAGCAAGAAAAGAGAACGAGCAAGCCAGAGAATGACTTTGTAGCCTGGTAGTTCGTGTGCTCACCCTGCAGGTGGGAAACCCAGGATCCAATTGCTCTGCTACAATGACTTTTTAAAAAATAGTTATACAAAGTGGAGCAGCTTCAACAGGAGAGACTGAGGGAGCCCCACATCAGAATATACGATTTTCAGTGGCTGGCACATTCACATGTGAGATAGTTGACCCAAACTCAAATCCCTGCTCCCCCTCAGGTGGAAGGGGGACTTGCACAAGGGGGTCTCCCACACCCCAGATAAATACTCTAACCACTGGGCTACAGACTACAAGGGAGGGTCTTCTCCAGTCGGTGAGTTCTGAGCACGCTTACCAGATTGGGCCCCACAAGTGAGTTAGGTGGAGAAACACCTGTCTTCTCCCAGTTTGTACATCGCTCTGGGGGCCTAGTCATCCCGCTGCAGTGCCGCATGCTCAGAGGCAGAAACACAGGCACTGAGGGAGTTTTTACTGCAAAAATGTAGGTGCTGAGCAACTTATGGCGCAGAGCAACTTTGGGGAGTTGAGCAGAGGCTTTGTGAGTCCCAGTGGGGTCTGATTCTGGGATTTAGGTGCCTAAAGTGGCAGTTAGGTGCCTAAGTCCTTTGGTGAATCTAGCCCAAAGTGTAAATTAAAAAACACTGTGACGTTGTGCAGTCTATATGGTTTTATAAAAATGTAAGTGAATGTAATGTAATTGGGATATGCTTCATGCAAAAGGTCTCTTGTAAGGTATCATTACAAAGCTCATAATCTACTGAGTGTGATCATCCTATTTGTAGAAATGTACCACTCTTGTATCTAAAACTAGAAATATAAAACATAACTCTGAGGGCCTATTGTAATTATGTAAAGTGTGGTCCATTAATGATGGTTTGGAATCTTGATGACTCCCATTAACAAGGACCATTGTCTGCAGATGACTGTGTTTACCTGTGAGTCTTCCTGTATATGTGTGTGCTGGCAAGTGAGTAATGAAGTCTTGCAGTGACATGTGATCATGTCACCTGAACTGGAATCCATCTTTAACCTGGTGCTTTTCCAGTGAGGGGGGGTGGAAACCCAGAGGGACAAAGGATTCCCGCCTTATGCAAAAGATATATAAAGGGGTGGAACAGGAGAGACAGGAGAGGAGCCATCATGGAGAATCCCCTAGATAACACCTAAGCTGGAACAAGAGCTGTACCAGGGGAAAGAATTGTGCCCAGGCCTGGAAGGTGTCCAGTCTGAGAAAAACTTACTGAAGCATCTCTGAGGGTGAGATTATCTGTATTTAGTTTGATTAGGCATAGATTTGCGCATTTTATTTTATTTTGCTTGTGACTTACTTTGTTCTGACTGTTACTACTTTGAACTACTTAAATCCTACTGTCTGTATTTAATAAAATCACTTTTTATTTAATAATTTACTCAGAGTATATATTAATACCTGGGGGAGCAAACAACTGTCTGGGATTTAGGTGCCTAAAGTGGCAGTTAGGTGCCTAAGTCCTTTGGTGAATCTAGCCCAAAGTGTAAATTAAAAAACACATCAGTATCGTTTTCATCAGGAGACTCTTTGGATGCCATATACCCACAGATTCTTTTTGCTAAAACTTGTATTTGAACTTCTCCTCAATGGCAAACAGATCTGAAAGAAAACACCTTGGGTGGTTTTCCAATGACAATGAACCATTGGTTCGACATGTACTGCTTAGCTGTGCTTTCAGATTGCTCTGTCCTTTGGCATTGTTGTTTGTTAACCTGTTTAAAAGTTCCTCAGAGCAAGCCTGAGAACACAGGCCTCAGAATATTTTGATGGGCAATTCTCTCCTCAGCCTGAGGAGAACCCTTACCCTCAGGGGTCAGCACCATCTCTCCTCTCTTTCAATGGGGCCTCTAGAAAGAGTTGTGAGGTAGTACTGCTCTCTGCCAGCAACACACTGATGACATCCAACTTTCTCTCGCTTTTGCAGAAAATGTGATCGACACCATCGACATGACAAAGATGTCCTAAGCCCAGATCCTCAAGGTGCCTAACTCCCATTGAAATCAAGTCAGGCACCTAAAGACCCTAGTGCCTAGAAGGGTAATGAGAACCTGAATGAAGAGCAGCTGGTCCAAAAGCTGAAGTAATGCTAAGCAGGAAGAAAGAAAAACTCTAGCTTGCACAGAACTCTGCAGCCTGCCAGCGCACCACTCCTATTCTCCACCCCCTCCCTTGGCTCTAATTTCTTCTGGTGGTGATTCAAGCCCCTGATCTTAATCTTCAAGACCCACAATAGAAGCGATAACAGAGACTGCCTGACTAAATCATGACCTTCTGAGTCTGAGCCACTGGAAGATCCCCTGCACTGGAGTGATCATCCCATGGCTGATTGCAATGATGATGTAGTACAAATTAGCTGCCCTTCAGCACTGAATCTGGGCCAGAGAATATTCCAGACCAACAGTGCCTAAGTGTGCATATGGGGTTGCACATAGAAGGCAGAATCCAAGCAAATACAAACCCTTAGGTGATAAAATACCCTCTGGCTTTATAGATATAGCCATAGCTCTGAATAGCCACCTAATATCAGCAAACACTTCTACCGTCCTGTAACTCCCCAGCCACATTGAGTAGGCAGGCCTTCGTGGTGTGCCAGGAGTCACTGAAGTGATTCTGCAGCAATAATATAAGCTATTTCCGCATGGAAATATATCATTCAGATATCAGGTCACATCATGTTGCAGGCTTTAGCCAGATGCCTAATATCAGGTAAAATTCACCTTTCTGCAGAGAGACAGTATAAGACCTATGCACCTCCTAAGTCCCAATGGGTGTATTTCACACATCTTACATTTGAAAAGCACAGGGCAATATGGGCAGCCTGTATATACACTGTCATCACATAAGTCAGAGCAAAGGATATCCATGCCTATTTTATCTACCTAATCTATTTTAGCATTTTAGCTAGCCCCTAATGCTGTAGTATCTAAGCACTAATTTCGGTCTGGTATCTTACCAGCAAAAATGAAACCTTGCTTGTACCTTCCAGCACTTTGATTAACGGTTATACAGTGGTGAGCTGGAGCCGGTTTGCACCGGTTCGCAAGAACCGGTTGTTAGATTTAGAAGCCGGTGTAGAACCGGTTGTTAAAGGGGCCGGTGGGTGGGAAAACTCCATCCTGTCCGGCCCACCTGAGCTCCCATCTGAGGAGGCTCCCCCGGCCTCTCCCCCGCTTCCCCCACCTCTCGCAGAGCCCCAGTGCACTGCGCCACCATCGCCAGTGCTCTGGGCAGCTCTGCAGCTCCTGCCGCTTTGAGCAGCATGGTAAGGGGGCCAGGGCTGGGAGGAGGTGTTGGATAAGGGGCAGGGAGCGGTTGGAGGGGGTGGAGGTTCTGGAGGGGCGGTCAGGGGATGGGGGGGTTGGGTAGGCATGGGAGTTCTGGGGGTCTGTCAGGGTGGTGGTGGATGGGGTCAGGGCAGTCAGAGGACAGGGAGCGGGGCAAGTTGGGTAGGGGGTGGGGTCCTGGAGGGCAGTTAGGGTGGGGGGTCTTGGGAGGGGGTGGTCAGGGGACAAGGAGAAGGGTGGTTGATGGGTTGCAGGTTCTGAGGGGGGCAGTCGGGGGCAGGATGTGGGTTGGGGTCGGATGAGTTGGGAGGGGGGAGACAGGAACTTGGGGCTTGTACTCACCGCGCGGTTCCCTACCGGGTCTTCGGTAGCACTGTGGCGGCGGGGGACAGGGGGTGTCTTCACTCGCTCCGGGTGAAGGACCCGCCACCAAAATGCTGCCGAAAACCTGGAGCAAGTAAAGGCCCCCCGCCGCCGCCGAAGTGCCGCCGAGGACCCGGTAGGGAACCGGTTATTAGGATTTTGGGAGCTCATCACTGTGGTTATGCCTACGTTGTTGTGGTTCCAGGGGATGAAAGTTTAATGAGGAAAGTATCATATTTGCAATATAAATTAATTAATTAATTAATTAATTAAATAAAAGGGTAACATAGGCACAGTACTTACTTACATTCATGTTGGCTCTTGTTCATTTCAGCTGCCAGTTTAGATCTAAAAGTGGCATTTTGGAAAAAATGAGTTTAAGGTCTAGCAGGCTATTTAAGTCTAATACTGCTTTGATGGGACATTTTTTTAAATGAATCACAGATTGATTATTAGGAATGATTTAATTATTTCGGGCAATTACAGTTTTAGCTACTGAATTCTAGCATGTACTGCTGTTACTCCCTATGTCAGCATAACTTGAGACTTTGCCTGTTACTCCCTATGTCAGCATAACTTGAGACTTTGCCAGACACTCAGTTCTCTGTTTCTTTCATAGTGTATGCTGCTTAGAGCAAGGAGGAAATTGTACATAGTGCAGTGCAATGCATTAACAGTTATGCATTACACTGCTCCATATTACTGCTGTCTGGTGATGCCAATGAATTGCCAGGTGCAGTTTAGTGCTGTTGATGTTGACCTATAATGCCATCAATAGTTTGGATCCTGGCTAACTTGGAGACTTGCTCTACTCCCTTGTGATATGACAGCAATTGTGGCCAAGTAAAATACTCTAGATCTCAAGTTTACATGGTATGAAGAAGCTGCTAGGGCATTAGCAGTGAAGCGTCTTTAATTTTAGACTCTCTCCAACACCTTGGTCAACTAACTGAGGGGGCCATCATGCATATGTGAAGGGGGAGGTTTGAGTGGTTGGAGGGGATGGTTGCAAAACACATATTTGGTAGGGATTGGAAGGGTTTGGACATTGAAACAATGTATAGGAATTTTATACTATTATTTGTATTTGTAGGGGAGGAATGTTTTTTTTCAGGAGACAGGGCCCTGGGCTGGGAGCCAGGAGGCCTACTATTGTCTTTTCCACTGACCTGTTGTGTGACCGTGGGCAACTCACTTTACCTCCTTGTGCCTGAGCTTTCCCATCTGTAAAATGGAGATGATACCTACAGTGCTTTTTAAAGTGCTTTAAGATCTATGGATAACGGCTTAGTTTGAGCTTTTCCAAGCCAATTAGGAGATTTCACCGCACAACTCCCATTGAAATTAATGGGAGTTGTGTGGGAGTTGTGTGGCTAAATCCTCTAGCTGACTTCTTAAATCCTCAGCCCAATTATTCATCATTATTATTATTATTATTATTATTAATAATATTTTGTATGCTGAACTTTTGGCTGGGCACATTATTAACTATCATAAATAATGAATGCCCATGCGATTGTTTGCACTAACACATAGGCAGAACATTTCAAAAGCTACCCTCAAATATCAACAATTTCTTGTACCAAATCAATACTCACAGGTATCAGCACACAGATGTCAAAGTTTCAGACCCTTGAGTTTTAGTTAATTGTCTCAATGGATGTGGTGTGCAATTAACCCTACTTTTTCCATCAGTGAGTCTAAAGACTCTCTTGAGTAGCTTAGTTTCTCTTGAATAATAGCCTATAGCTGGCATCTTACACACCTCACAGGGTGGTGCTTATTTTCAGTGTTTGTTAGGCTAATTAGTTATCACTCTTACAAGATGAAGGTGTAAATTCCTCTCCCACCCATGCAAATCCGGTTGACTGCAGAATCTTGCCCAGAAAGCACTCTCTATATTGTGACAGGTTTCAGAGTGGTAGCCTTGTTAGTCTGTATCAGCAAAAACTATGAGGAGTACTTGTGGCACCTTAGAGACTAACTTGGTAAGGCAACTCCCATCTTTTCATGTACTGTGTATATATATACCTGTCTACTGTATTTTCTACTCCATGCATCTGATGAAGTGTGTTTTAGCCCACGAAAGCTTATGCCCAAATAAATTTGTTAGTCTCTAAGGTGCCACAAATACTCCTCGTTGTTTTTTCTCTATATTGTGCATTTTATATGAATGGACACAGAAAAGGCTGCATTAATTTTCCTGTTCACATAATGTTAAATGACTTGATGGCAGGTTAAACCACAAGCAACATAAATAAATGTTTGCACCATCAATTATTTTGAAAGGGAAATACATTTCCATTTTCATGAGACAGAGGAAGATAAAGTGATGTTTTGTCAGTTTCCTCTTATATGTCTAGCTGGCTTTGTGGAGTTTTTGGATAGCACTTTATCATTATTGGGGCTTTTCCAGGAAATGAACATTTACCAGATTTTGAAACATATACTCCCTCTACTAGTCAGTAAACATGACCTAGTTTAAGTTACAGTATGAAGATGTGACCTAGTTTAAAAAGAAACCTGTGTCCATTTTACTCAGCATAATATTCTAAAATTTGAGCTGTCTTGTTCCCTCAAAGTATGGATCTCCGACTTGTGTCACCACAGCTCTTGATCCTGTTTGTCTTGATGCCTGCATACCTGAAAAGAGACTTAGGCTACGTCTTCACTACGGGGGGGGTCGATTTAAGATACGCAAATTCAGCTACGCGAATAGCGTAGCTGAATTCGACGTATCGCAGCCGACTTACCCCGCTGTAGGGACGGTGGCAAAATCGACCTCTGTGGCTTCCTGTCGATGGCGCTTACTCCCACCTTCGCTGGTGGAGTAAGAGCGTCGATTCGGGGATCGATTGTCGCGTCCCGACGGGACGCGATAAATCGATCCCCGAGAGGTCGATTTCTACCCGCCGATTCAGGCGGGTAGTGTAGACCTAGCCTAATATATCTGCCAGAAAGCCCTGGGTGCTTCTTCTGTCTGTGACTGACAGGAGGAAAGCCTTTTGGGGACCATTGGTAGGACCACTTCAACCCTGAAGACATGGGTAGAAAATTGACAGATTCAGGAACTCTGGCATATTGAGAGGTGCTGCAAACAGGCAAGCAGCATGAAAGAAATACAAATTAACAATAGAAAAGTTGAATGTACCATGGTTTTTCTCATAGAAGCTTTGCAGCAATAGAGGGAAATTTTCTTTGCTTGCAACTCCTATACCCCAGCAATCCCATATTGCTCCCACCACACTTCTAGCAGAGGAATTCTGGGTAGACTTGCTTTTTAGAACCCATCTATGCCACCTTTTAACTATCTGGAGGATTAGGGCTAGATCAGCAAAGGGACCAAGCCTCAGTGTTGCAACACCTAACATTTAGGTACCCTGCCATCTACTGGAATCCACATCCTTGAGTTAGGTGCCCAGGCTTTCCATACAACGTGTGGGGAGAGTTAGGCACCTGAGGGTATCTCAACACTACAGGGGCTACAGCAGCACAGCTAAGGCACTGCATCTGTGCTGCCTTCACACTGTAGTGTAGACACTTCCTCCATCAATGGACGTGGTGTTTCCATTGATGTAGTCAACCCACCACTCCAAGAGGTGAACTAGGTCCATAGAGAATTCTACAGTCTACTGTGGGGATTGGGTGAACCTAGCTGCATCACACAGGGTGTAAAATTGTTCACAGCCATGAGTGAGGTAGCTAGGTCAACCTAAGTTTTAGGTCTAGACCAGGCCCAAGACTGGAATTCATAAAACTAGCCGGCAGGAAATGCTAAGGAGAGGAGTGTGGCTCAAGCCCTGCCCCTCAAAGGAAGTTGGGTGCCTAACTTTGGGCTGGTGGGAGACAACTCCCTCCACTCAGGATTCACAGCCATGAATCCATACCTGTATCCGGGTGCCTAAGCCAGATCAGCACTTTCTCACAAAAAAACAAGGAGCTGGTGATGGAGCTATTTCATCATGTATGAAATACTTAAATGTTCATTGGGCCAGAAAGAGAATGTAGAGAATGACTCTACTGCAGAGTGGTTAGGGCACTCAGCTGGGAGAGCCAGGCTCCAGTCCCTACTCCAATGTCTATTTAAGTATTTATACAAATCTGGGATAGGGCTCTCTCAGTCTCTCCAGTCTCAACAGGAGAGACTGAGAGAACCCTATCCCAGAATACCCTCCTGTGCCCAGTACATAGAGCACTCGCCTGTGAAGTGGGAGAACTGGACTCAAGTCCCTACTTCAAATCAGGCAGCACCAACACCTTGGCAGTGTTTTTTGTGGAGCCCAATCCAGTAGGCACTCTCTGAGCACATTACCAGATTGGGCCCTGCAGGTCAGATAGGCTGGGGCTCATTTGAGGATCCCGCCAAAACTTAAGCACCAAACAGCTCAGTAGTGTTATGACTTAGGTGGCTTTGCATGTGCTCAGCAGCATAAATTTAGGCACTTGGGGGCCTTTACTGGTGGACAAGTAGGCACTTAAAGAATTTAGGTGCCTACAGGGCTAGTCAGCAGCTGAGCAGGGGTTTTGTGAATGCCAGTGGTGTCTAAATGTTGAACTTGTGCCTAACTGCCCCTATAGGTGCCTCTCAGTCCCCTTTGTGAATCTAGCCCAGTGTGGCCCCCATTTCCCCCTTCCAGTTTCCTGATCAGATGCGGTGTTCAAAAGTTCTCATGTTACACCCAGACAAACAAACAGACAGCCACGCGGTGAAATGCCATGAAGTTGCGAGGAGGGCCTCACTTCACTCAGCCAGATAAAACATTGGTGGAATTAACATGGAGGTTCTTTCTTACCCCAAACTGAAGACTAACAAAAATCATGTTTATAATAACAATGGCTCTGGTGTAATGACCCACCCATCTAGTGAACAGCTCAGTACTCTAGTAGAAGGGCCACTGAAATGTGCTGTATTGTAATTCAGAAAAGGAAAGAATATACTTTCCAGAGCAATACAGAACTTGATCCTGGAGATGTGCATTAATAAGTTAAACAAACCAGGCTATTATTCTTACTAATGCAAAACAATTGATTAAAAACATGAGGGTAACAGGAAAGCGTGGTACTAATAATACATTGTCTCATTTCCACATACAAGAGATAATTCATTGAACGCAGCCATTCTAGGGTTACGTGCACCATTCAAATCTAGGTCACATTAAGAATTTCAGAGAAAACTTCTAAGTTTAATGATACATATTAAACAGGCGAAATGTTTCCGAGCATGGGGTAGTCACATTAATACGAGAAATGCCAGCATTTAATGCAGTGTAACCTTCTCTCGCTCAGCAGTTAGCACTGTGGTGAACTTTCAGGTAACGGTCATAAGGAGGAAGCAAACAAGTGCTCAAGGGTTTTACTGTAGCCTAATATTACTGCCTAGTAGTGGTTGAAGCAGCACTCTACTTACTATAACCTTCATTTCCATTTTGCTGTCTGTGAGCATCCTGTTGGTGTGTGCTAGTTCTGGTATTCAGCCCCAGGCACAAAAGGACAAACTTCAGTACAAAATAGTTCATTTGCAACAATTGGGCAGCACCAACTATCATTACTTCAAGAGGAGGAGCTGGTATTAAACCCATGGTACATTCTTGGTGTGGGTTCTTATTTTAGTGGCTCTTAGCATTTGTTGTTTTTTCCTCCCTCTAATGGCCAAGAGGGATGGGGAGATCCTGCACTGGCAGCAGTGACTTTCTCCAGCAGACTCTTTGGTAGCTGGCCCATTCCCATTGTTGATTCAGACTGTCTCATGTTGGTAGCCAACCCACATTCATATACTTTTGCTGAGAGAACTTAAATTGCTCTTAATTTAATGTGTCTCTAACCCATAATGGTCATAAAGCCCATCTGTGTTCTCAGACTTTTGTCTGAAGGGATGGGGACAAAGGATGCTGGGCATGGCTTCCCTCTGCCTAGCACCTTTTATGGTCAATTACACCCTGTGCAAAGTGGATACCAAAAACTACCACCAATGGGAAGTGAGGGGTGATTTCTGATTTGATCATGTTTTTCATCCACTTTGCACAGGTATACATACAAGGTGCAAGGCAGCAGAGGATCATATGCCTTATGTTTCCCATTTCAATCTGTTTAATTTCAGTTGATGCTAGATGATTAATTTTGTATTGTTCTTTATAAAACTGGCATAGGAGCCGAAACACAATTTGAATGGGTGTATTTTTAGAAACTTGCCTCATGAAAGATCTCCTGAGAGCATGATAGATAATATGTCATCACTTTTAGCAAACACCTTAGAACATGTACGTCCAATATTATCATCAATCACGTTTTACCACATAAATTTATAGAGGCAATTAGAGTAGCTCACACGGAACACCACTGTCACTTGATTTTTTTTTTAATCAGTTTAATGCAACACAGAGTAAACAGGTAGCAGCATAAACTATAAGGATCAACAACTATTTCAGAGAAATTGTCATATTTTTTTTTAAAATCTCATCTATATTCTATTGATATCAGTAAAAAAACTTCCTTTGATTTCAATGAGAAGGCTCAGGCACTATATTACAAGTGACACACTATATTATTAAAACTGATTTTTAAAATCACCAATATGTGTATTTTTCAGAGGGTTGGGGTTTTTTTTACAGTTAGCAAGTCTCACAGCTGAGTCAATGGACTAGGCAGTTACATGTTTTATTACCGCTGTTTTTTTCTAGTCAAATGTACATCCAGGTTCTCATACATCAGCAAAATATTGCAATGTACAGATTGTAAACACTGCAGAAGAAAATTTTTGTTTAAAAAATATTCTTTGGACTTTACTAAAACCTAAGCCCACTAGAAATTTTTTCATTTTTTTAAAGTTTTTGTTTTCATAAAATCATTAATTTGAACCACATTTGACCTTATGCCTCAAGCATAATAAAAGTGCTATTAATCCAAAGGCTGCAATGCTTTAAATTGGACGGATAGCTAAAACTGCTCATTTTTGATATTTTGTGGGTTGGGCAACGTCACTGACCCTGGTTAGTGCAGCACCCTCCTTCATTCAGGAAAAATGTAAGAAACGGTAGGGGCCTCAAATCAAAACACAGACACTGCCCAAAACAACGGCACATCTGAGTCAGCTCAGGAATTAGAACAATGTGAGCAGAGGGTTTTTCGCTGGGTATCATTCTCAGGGTGGTGTATGTGTGTGAGAGAAAGGGAGAGATGCCAGAGATGAGCAGGGAGAAGAGAGCAGAAAGCCAGACAAGACCTGAGCAAACAGAGAGTGGCCCTGAGGAAAGTCTAGAGAGAGAGTTTTTGTGCCAAGTAATGGCTGAAAGGGACTTGGATCTGTGAGCAAAGAAACTATCTCTTGTTTGATATCTTCCTGGGTTCAGGGAAACAGGACTTTGTAAATAAACAGGATTGTATCAAAGATACCTGAACTCCATCATTAATTTCCCCTCCTAGTGGAAACAACCTACAGGTCCCCAAACTTGGCTATTTGTTGGGTCAAAAGGGAAACAATGCAATACATATAGTAATACGAATCCATAGTTATTAGTTACAAATAAAATAACAGGAATTTTTTTCAAATTCACAGTGATCAAATAGGAGAAGTGGTTAATGTGCATTGAAAGAAGGGGGTTCAAACTGATCATGTAAACAGCAAGTTGAACCATAAACCATAAACATAAAGCAAACAAATGCATTCTAAATTGGTGGGATAGTTTAAAACCTCCTCTCTAGACCAGGTATTCCAGACTTGCCCACTTTCAAATTTCTTGTATCTTCTTCTTAAGTATAGGATTCTGGCCACTGGATACTGGAGTAGGTGAACCACTCTTCTGATTTGCTATGGCAATTCCTATCTTCCTACATTTGACATTACACAGAAGAAAAGTATTTAGTAGTGTTAACTTTACAAAATGTGACATAACTAATGAATCAGTCAAACTAACAGTGAAATTGTTCTGAATAATACAGAAAGTGTAATAAATGTGATGTTAACACAAAAATAACAGAACTTCTACATACGGTTGATAATTAGTGTAGATTCAATGGAATTATAACAGCAAGGAATTTGAAGGAAAACAGGTTCTGTATAGTTGCAAAAGAGTCTGAAGTCTAGAAATTTGGATACACAAACTATACTGTTTACTGTATTTCATTTCAGCTGGAGCTCCAAATGTGACAAAGGGAAGAGCATACTAGGGAAGGGAACCAAGTGGACAGAGCTGAAAGAGAACATAAACAGACTAAATCAAAAGCAGAAAGGTTAGAACAGTAAAAATGATTTTTTTTAATCTTTCAGCACATATGCATTGAATATAATTGGGATTATTTCAGATAGTCAAACCGTATGTAAGCTGATCCAAATTTTGTGATGTGATGTCTTGTGATCTGAACCAAAGAGGTGTGCCTGATACAATCTAGAGAAGATGACAGGAGGTGACTGGTGAAGTAGTTGGAATTCAGTGCATTCGACATGCAATAATTCCTAGACAAAAATCTTATTTAAAATGGAGTTAAGGCTGTGAGTACATATCAATAATTCTAGGATTTAAAAAACCCCAAACCCTTACACTACCATTGTAGCTACTGAAAATACATTAGTGGTCCAAGAAATGCAGAGTTAAGACTAAACTTAAAAAAAAAAAACATTTGAAAGTATG
Organism: Terrapene triunguis; assembly: GCF_002925995.2. NCBI lineage: Eukaryota > Metazoa > Chordata > Testudines > Emydidae > Terrapene > Terrapene triunguis. The sequence continues at coordinate 3,586,496 of NW_020664369.1, forward strand.
GGAAATCACAGAGACTCCAACAGCCTAATTCTGCCTTCATAGTGACACCAGCCTCCCATCTTCATCCTTTTCATACCTAGGTCTCAGTCCTAGAAACACACATTGTGTCCCCGCTTGCCCCCAACCAAAGAAGTTCCCTCTAACCTCCCCTTTTCAATTCTACCAAGCAGGAAAAAAACCCCAAAGATCTGAGCAATGAACAAATTCTTTGTCTCTCTAACTTTTGGGGATTGTGATTCTCAGCACTGGGACTCGAAGCCTTTCATTTATGTTGCTAGTTCAATTCTAGCTCGGGTTGGTAGTGAATAAAAGGTATTAAGCCAGCTGATATTTGTGTTTTAGACTTTATTTTGAACAGCTAATAGCTTTTAGACACAACGTACCATCAAAAACTGGCCCTGCTGTTGGCACTCTCAGAGGTCTACCTATATCGCTAGAGACTATCCTTTAGAACAGGTTTGATGCACAATGTCTGGGTGATGCAGGGGAAAAAATAATACTACTTCCAGAGCTGGAGGGAAATTTGCTCTTGTTTTGTTCTCTAAAAAGCCTTCAGTTCACACGTCTCATACCTCCCCCCACCCGGCTCAAGATTTATGGCCTTCCCCCGCCCTCATTTGTCAAACATGAATGTCATTCTGAAATTAACTAGAAAACAATTATGAACATTAGGTGCCTATTCAAAAGAGGACTTGAAGGGGAAGTGATTAGATCATCAAGGTTCCTGTTAGACTTATGAAACAATAAGTTATAGAACTACCTGAAAGCTAGTGAATTCAGTCACACTCATTGTATTGCATCTCTGCAATTGCATCCAACCACATAGGTTGGAAGTTTGCACTAAGCAGGAGGATGGCTGATCAATACATACCATGCTACACATGAGACTCTACAGAGAGGTACTAAATTTACAAAAGCAATTGAGGTTTCAAATGAATTTGACAGATTTCAGGTTGACGGCCCTCCTGTTACAGTCTTAGTGGAAATTTGACTTAATCTAATAAAGAAATGGAATCACTCAAATGGAATCACAAAGAGGTGAAAGGACAATTTGGAGAAGCTAAGTTATGGACCCTTTCCATCACTTTCCCCCATGACTGACCCAAATACAAGGACATAAATTGAGACTAGAATGGGAAGAAGAGCCTGAAAATGGTAGGGGGGAGTATAATACTGAGTTTGCTCCTTTTTGTTTGAGTAAATGAAGCTGAAGACCCATATTTCTACCCCCCAAATCTATGTTTATGAAGAAAATTCTGTCAGTATGTTGCATCAAAATCAAAATCATGGAAAATTAAATTCAGAATGTTATCAGTTTTAAAAAATACCTGTACTCCTGTCCAGTCAGCTCAGCAGTAATCAAGCACGCATTAAGCACATTTAGATAGGTTGAAATCATTAGTAGTCTAGGCACTGGAAAAAAAAGTTTGTAAAAGTGTAATGGAGGCTAAAGTTAGACCCAAAAGAGCGGTAGATCCAGTGAGTTGGACTGGGGACTCAACTATTGTGTTTTTATGTTGAGGAATAAAATGTTTTATGAAGTTAATCATACAGTATCTGTATGGCTTCATAAAACCACCTTGGGGTTGTGAGACGTGGGCGATGTCTCTCCCCCCCCAACGAGAACTTTTTTCCGAGATGGCGGGGGAGACAAAGAGGCAGGGGAATCACAGCAACCCTGACTACTGCTGTCAACGTTCTGTAAATTTCAACTACCGAGCTTATCTGATCCCCATCAGGAGCACTATTATTCGATCATGGACATTTTTAATGTTCATCACTGTAATATTTTAGCCAAACACAATTAAGATTGCATTATTTTGGCCATAATGGCCAAACTTTAGTTGGTGTTCCCTCTGCCCTTATTTAGACCTGATTCTTCTCTCACAGCTATTCAGAGTGGGTGTAAGTAAGTCCAGTTACTTCAGCAGAGATACTCCTGATTTATGTGTAAGTGAATGCAGATTTCAACCCATTAATCTCTTTTTCATCCCCTTTTAAATTTATCTCATTCCACAAAAACCATAAAACAAAGAATCCAGGAAACCAAACACCAACAGATATAATCGGTGTCTGAATAATAATGAAGTTCATGTTTCTATGTAATTCCCTAGAATGAGCTATACTACACACAGGTTGCATATTCCAGTAATGTGAACAAGATGGGGCGCTCAAGCCCCACACTGGTAAACTAAGAGTTAATGAGCAGCTCTGGGCCCAAAAGGTACCACCCAGCTGCACCTACTGGGCATGCTCAGAGGGGAGGCTGAGCTCAAAAGAGAGCAGCTCAGTTCAGTCTAGGCAGACCAGCCATGTGCTGCAAGCTCCCATAGAGAAGCTGCTGGAGCTCCATGTGGCTAGGATGAGGCACCCACCACCAAGTCACTGCAGCCCCTTCACCCACAGGGGCTGGAAATGATGGGCTATGACTGATAGAGGAGCATGATCGGAGAGGACTCCAGGAGCAATCCAGTTGCAGACCAGTGGAGGAACTGAAGCCAGGTTAGGAAGTGGCCTAGGGACCAGGTGCAGGGCCGCCCATCCCAGGGCCACACAGTTGAACTATTACTTACAGGCCCCTGGGTTGGAACCCAGTGGAACAGGGAGAGCTTGGGTTCCCCTAACTCGGCCAGTGATTCTCACCACTGGGCGACACGGACACTGACTCTCACACTAGGTGGTGTTGCCAGGTTTGGACTTCAGCCCTCTGACACGTGGTGGAGAATGTGGACAGCAACAAACTCCTGTTAAAAGGACAGCAGGTGTAACAGTTAACCCGACACAAGAGAAGCCATTGACGTGGAAAAGTTACTGAAGTGGATGGTGGAGAGCCAGCAACAGCAGGCAGCTCAGCAACAGCAGCAGCTACTCTGGGAACTGGCAACACCGCATCAGGTGCAAGAAGAGCAACTGATTCAGCAGATGGTGGCAGTTTTGCAGCCCCAGAGGGCATCTAATGCCATGTCACCTGCACCCTCCAGGGATGTCCCCCCCCACAGGTTGCCCATCAGGCTCATGAAAATTGGCCCCAGAGAGGACCCTGAAGCCTTCCTGGTCACCTTTGAATGGGTAGTCACAGTGGCAAGCTAGTCACAGGAGCATTGGGCCACCCTGACAGCCCCATATTTGAGGGGACCTGCACAAGACACGTCTTGGGGCTTGATCCGATAGAAGTGCTAGAGTACGCCAAGGAAAAGGCAGCCATCCTTGAGTACCTGGACATCAGCCCTGAGACATTCCACCAACAGTTCCGAAAAAAGAGAGACCTGCCAAGAGCCTGGCTCGGTTGATGGCCCAACGCCTGAAGGAACAGGGCTGGCACTGGTTGGACCCAGAGAAGCAGACCACAGTACAGGTGGCAGAGGCAATCGCATTAGAGCAGTTCATCCAGTTCTCCCAGCTGACAGGAAGAGGTGGGTGAAGTGTCATCAAACCTAGGAGAGGCTGTTACCTTAATGGAGAACTACGTGGCAGTTGATGGTCCAGCTTTGACAACATCTAAGACAGGGACCTCTGGAACAAGGATGCCAACCCCTTCTCAGGGCCATGCTAGGAGGGGCGGCTGAGGGTGGCTGAACAGGGCTTTCCCCCCTTTGGGTTGCTTCTGCCTAGAAGACAGGATCCAGACACCAAGGCAGAGTGGAGAGGAGACTGGGGTCACCGAGAGGAGTATGCCTCCCTAGGAGGCCCCATGGCCCTGAAAACAAGCCAGCCAACCATGACCCTGAAGGGGAGCTGCTTCAAGTGTGGGCAGGAAGTTGCATTTTAAGTGGGAGTGCATTTTAGGTGGACTGCAGCTATGGGTGGGCATGGACGGCAGTCACCAGAACCCATAAGTGAGGCCTGGCCAAGATGCTTCTGCCAGGACAGGTTATTAGCACTGAAGTGACGGGCCTGGTGGACTCCAGGTGTAGTCAAACCATTGTACAAGTAAGCTCTGTAGAGTCCACTAACTTGCTGGATGCCCCATCTACCTCCAGTGTATCCATGGGGAAGTACAACCCCCCCATGACAAAAGTGCAACTGAGAGTAGGAGGCCACACTGAAACTTCCTGGTCTGCTTAGCAGCCACCCTGGCCTACCCAGTAATTTTAGAGCAGGACTGAAGATGGTTTGGGGAACTCCTGAAGCAGTTGAGCAGAGCCCCCCCACCCCCAATGGAAACTAACCCAGGCCCAAAAATGAGGGGGCTTGTGGGCCAAGACAAGATGGAAGACCCTGGAAAGGGCCCATCCAGACAGCCAGAAACACTAACCTGGCAATCTGCTAGCCCTAGGACATCTGAAGAAGTAAGCCACAGGGAGCTATCTGAAGATGAGGACTTCATGTGGTAACAACAAGAGGACCAGACTTTGAGCCAGGCATGGGAGCAAATAGCTGTTGCCGATGGGAAAGAGGGTGAAACCCAACGGTTAAAGCAATGGCCTCACTTCTAGTTCCAGAATGAGCAATTCTACTGAGTGACACAGTAGACCCCAATCCCAAGAAATAAAAGTTCCATCAGAGTTTTCTCTACCTAACCCACTCTGTCATCTGCTGGGCACTTGGGGAGAGAAAAGACAGTAGACAGAGTGGCCCTTTGGTACTTCTGGATGGAGATCCACTCAGAAGTTCACAATTTCTGTACCTTGTGCCCAGAATGCCAGCTAGCAGGGCCCAAAGGGATGCCAAAGGCCTCACTGGTTCTACTCCCACTAGTAGGCATACCCTTTGCACAGATAAGAATTAATCTAGTGCCCCTCAAGAAGAGCATATCAGGGTACCATCACATATTAGTGATAGTGGACTCTGCGACATGGTACCCGCAAAGCCTTCCTGCTATCCATGACAAATGCACCCACCATAGCAAACGAACTCATGAAGGTCTTTGCGAGGGTCAGAATACTAAGCGAAATACTTACAGACCAGAAAATCCAACATCTCATCCAAACTTATTCAGGAATTGTGCAAATTGCTGAGGATCAAAGTACTCAAGACGTCCCCCTGCCATCCGCAGACAGATGGACTGGTTCAATGGGACCCTGAAGGCCATGTTGAGGAAATTTGTCAACACAGACCCACAGAAACGGGAGCAACTGCTATCAACATTGCTATTCACCATACAGAAGCGTCCCTCAGGCCTCCACAGGGTCCTGGCCCTTTGCACTTTTATATAGGAGACATCCCTGGGGGATTTTGGACCTCCTCTCGGAAGCCTGGGAGGAACAGGATCATGGGCTTCTTTCACTACATGCTCCAACTACAGGAACGGCTGAAGATGCTAGAGAGCTACGCTAAGGAAAACCTTTTGAAAGCCCAGCAAGTCCAGGAATGTACCTACAACAATGGAGCACAGCTGTGAATGTTTGAACTGGGTCATTGGTGGTGGTGTTACTCTCAACGCCAGAGTCAAAATTATTGGCCTGGTGGCAGGGGCCGTTTGAAGTGGTAAGGAGGGTTGGGCCAGTTGACTATGAAATCTGACAGCTCAGGAAAGAGAAGGAGATGCAAATTTATCATGTCAAACTCCTGAAGGCCTGAAAGAGCCTTCCAATAGCCATGTACCTTTCCCCAAACTAAAACCCATAACATTCCTGGGCCCAACCCCCATGTCAATGGGATTGGAGCTCAGCCCAACATAGCAACCCCAAATACTGCAGCTGACTCAGGCCTTCCCTACTGTGTCCTCAGCCCTCCCAGGGAGGATGTACCTCACTCACCACCACATCACAGTGACACCTGGACAGAGGGTAAGCTAGAATCACCAACCCCTGCTGAAAAAGATGTGAGAGACAGTTTGTGAAGAGCTCCAAGCTATGTTGACCTTGGTTATCATCAGAGTCCCACAGTGAGTAGGGCTCTATCATGCTGGTGCCAAAAACCAACTGCTCGATGAGGTTCTGCATAGACTTTAGAAAGGCCAACATGATGTCAAGGTTCAATGTTTTACCTGCTATTAGTGAGACTGGGCAACACTGATTACATCTCCATACTGGATTTAATCAAAGGATACCGATAAATCCCCCAATGAGGGCATCCTGGGAAGACAGACTTCCCTACTCCATTCAGCCCCTATCAATTTGTAACAATGCCCTTGTGCCTATATGGGGCAGCTGTCATCTTTCACTGACTGATGAACCAGATGCTGCGGCCCCATGACTAATACAGCCATCTATATTGACGACCACTTACAGCACATCACTGCAGTCACCCAAGCCCTAGAGAAGGTGGGGCTTACTACAAATCCTGCCAACCGCCATACCTTGGATACACCTTGGGGCAAGGCCAGCTACACCCCCTGGGGTGGATAAGGTCCAGGCACTCACTGATTGCCCAATCCCATCAACCAAGAAGTAGGTGTGGTGTTTCCTAGGCCTGGACAGCTCTTATGGACAGTTTGTACCTGACTTTGCCACAATAGTCATCATCCTCCCCCCACCTCCTGACCTGGTGAGAGGTACTTGTTCCAGGAAGGTGCAATGGACCAAGGCATGCAACAAGGCCTTCAAGAACTTTGAATAACTAGCTAACCCAGGCGCCAGTCCTTTTCCACCCCAACTTTTCAACACCTTTCATTCTTCAAATGGACACAGCCAAAGTGGGTCTCAGGAATGTGTTATCCCAAGAGGTAGAAGACGAAGAACATCTGATATATCTGAGTAGAAACCTGTTCCCACAGGAGGTGAACTATTCAATGAGCAAGGAGGCATCCCTGGCTGTGAAATGGGCCATAGAGACCCTAGCTAGGAGTAGTTTATTTTTTGTCAAGATCCAAATGTCTTGGTCAAGATATAATCAAGGGCCAATGTTTCCAGAGAAACATTATTGAACAGGGACACTTAGTGTGAACACACACATTACACAACATTGTACCCAGCCAATTGCCTATATTTTGAGTGAATTAAATGAAAAATAAAATCAAACCATTACTTAAAAATAACCTCCAAGAAAAATGTAATAAATCTAAGACTTTGAGAAAGTACTTAAAATGTCAAATATATGCAAATATTAGCATTAAAACACTTTCAGAAAAACTATTTTAAGTTTTGAATTTGTTTTGAGTTTACAAAGAATATCAACTTTGGTTTTGTCAAATAAAATGATTGTAGGCATATAACCCTCCTCCCTCAGTCACCCAGCCAGAGAGTAGGGTGACCACATTTCCCTAAATTGAAAAAGGGACACAGGGCTGACCTGAGCCACCTGGCATTGCCATTCACTTCCCCCCCTTTCTCCCCCCCGCAAAAAAATGTTCCCCCATGCCCCCAATTGAGCCAAGTAGCAGAGATGGGGCAGGAGAAATTGATATGGGCTGGGATCTGGGCAGCCAAGCAGGGTGAGTGTGAGTACTTTTGAGCTCAGAGCCAGGAGGTGAAGCTATTGGACTACGATCCAGCTAGCAATGCAATGCCCCTTTGGCAGCTGAGATAGCAGAGGGGCAGGAAGGAGACTCCAAATAGCAGCCCTTTGGAGGTGCGGGGAGGCCGGGATGTGGCAGAAGCAGGTGAATGAGGCAGACTGGGGAGTGAAAGAGGTCAGTTGGGACCGGGGGGGCTGGAGAGGGCTCCAAGGAGGGGCTCCCCCAAGGATGAGGACATGAGGCTGGGGTGGGGAGCTCCAGGAACAACTGAAGGGCAGAGGGCACAAGGCCAGGGAAGGTCTGGGGCGGCTGCACCAGCCCAAGTGCCCCAGCCCAAATGGATGCTGGAGGACGCAGTCGAACAGTTACCAGCCAGATTGCCTAGTCACAGCTCCATGGTGCAGCTAGCCCTGCGATCTCCACAGAACACAGAGAAGAATTTGAATTAGGGCCCCTACAGTACTGCCCTCTGATTGGGCTGCAGAGTGAGCATGTGATACCTCATCACTCCCTGATTGGAGGGGCAGGGTGTAGCAGACATTAGGCTGTCTGCAAGGTAGGGGTGTGGGGCACGCTGCTGTAGCTACGCAAGCAGCCGCCCAGGGACACAATAGTGCCCTACAGCCTGGCCCAGCCGCAGCAGCCTTGCGCTGGGGAGCATGGCTCTGCAGAGTTCCAGCTCTGGCTCAGCTTCAGCCTGTGCAGGCCATTGAAAAGCATCTGGCAATCCAGATTTGGCCCACAGCCCACTTATTAACTACCCCTGCCCTGTGCTATTACCAACTAGGGAATTCCTCCTTACTCATTATGGACCACACCCTTCTTCATAGAGTTTAGCCAACTGAGGACACCAATGCCCAGATCATGAGACAGTACCTCGCTCTGCAGTCTTACTGCCACCACCACATGCAAATGCCCATTCCCCCCCCTCAGAATAGAGGAGGAAGACCCACTACTGGGTCCTAGCCTGAGAGGGAGGGTGTGTGATGGTGAACTAAGGGTTAATGAGCAGCTCTGAGCCTGAAGGACTTGCCTAGCTGTACCTGTTGAGCATGCTAACAGTGGAGGCTGAGCTCAAAAGGGAGCAGCTCAGCTCAGTCTCTAGGCAGACAGAGCAGGAGAGCAGTCGTGCTAAAAGCTCCAGCAGACACGCCGCTGGGGCTAAATGTGGCCAGGACCAGGCCCCACCACCAAGCCACCACAGGCCCTTCGCCCATGAGGGACAGGAATGATGGACCACAACTGACTGATTGCTCTCCAGAGGGTTTTCCTCTGAGGGGATGCTGGGGACATTCAGATGCAGACCAGTGGCACTAATGGAGGAACTGAAGCCACAATAGGAAGTGACCCAGGGAGAGGCAGAGGAGTGCTGCCCCCCGGAGGCACTCTTGAACTACGGTATTACTCACAGGGCCCTGAGTTGGAAACCAGTGGAGCAGGGAGGGCTTGGGTTCCTCTACCCCCAGCCACTGCCACTTACCAGGTTCAGACTTCAATTACTCACAGAAGCACAAAAAGGAAAAAAAGAGGGGAAAAAAATAAGCCACACAGTCTCTTTTCTTTAGAAATGTATTTTGTAACAAAATATTAACATTCAAAAGAAATGTGTATTGTACAATATAAAATAATTGCTACTGAATTCAGCTTGGTTGCTTCAGTAAATAAACCTCTGAGGAGGTGTAAAAACATGTTTGGTATTATACAAAAATTCTACTACAGGATTTACAAATTGTAGGAAAAAATGCATGTTCAATAATTACATAAATACTCTTGACAGATTTCTATGTCCCATTATGTACTCTTTTTACCTTCCCGGTTTGAAAGGGATCTGGTGACCAACCTTCTGGTCTAATTATTCATGACAGTTTGATTTTCTATAATACTGAAAAGTTTAACAGAAATCTATTAAGTTAAAAAGAAAGAATATATTACATTTGCTAATTGCAAACAATCTTTTAGCTGCAATTTTCCCATTGGGATTAACAAAGTGCACCAGTTAAACATACATTAAAAACAGTTTAAAAACATTAAATATACAACAGCAAGAGATTTTAAATATTTTGTATCAAACACTATAGGACAAATATAATTTACAATTTTTTTGCACAAAACATTACATCTGAAATATAACTTTAGATATTACAGACTATAAAAATACATATTTTGCCTCTTAAAAAAGTATTTGCAGGTTCTGGCACAATGTAACAGTTCAAAGGAATTTAACACTTCAGATTTCTTCATATGTAATTGGATGTGCAATGATAATTAATCAGACTTGCAATTAGTCATCTATAACTGCAAGTAAACTGTAAAGTCAGATTCCCTAAAAGAGCCCTTTCTAAATAATCCAAATGTAGTACCTGATTAGCTACAACACATATGGTGTGAACTAGGGGTCATTCCTGTAAGGACTGACCACTCTAGCCCCAATTCAACAAAAGCAAGCAAGCACATGCTTCACTTTAAGTATCCGTATAGCCCCACTCGCTTAAATGGGACTAGTTACATACTTAAGTTTACAACAAACTCAATTATTTTGCTAGATCAGGGACAGAGCACTCAGCACCTTGTAAGACTGAGCCCTTAATGAATTCTATGGCCACATTCTGCCCCGTCCCATATTTACACTGAAGTCAATAGGGTAACAGCATGTCAGTCAGGGTGGAATTTAGAACTAGCAGTTCAAAGACAAGTACATCAGGCCAGATTTGGATTTCAGTTACGTCAGTGTAAAATCAGTGGAGCCAGTAGAGTTACACAGGCATGAAACTGGTGTAAGATCAGAATCAGGCCCATTGTGTAATTTTACCCTAATGTGTTTTTCTGGGGATCTCTCTGAAGCAATCCTAGGGCAAAATTCAACCTGAAGAGTTATATTCTGCCTACAGTTACTGCAACTGGGCCCTAAAGATTTTTTTCAATCATGTCTCCCAGTAGTCTCTGGCCCAGCTATATAACCATCAAACTTAAAAAAAGTCCTAAAAAAATACATATTAATTTACAGGCAATATCAAGAATCAGTCTAGATCCCTTACTTTAAATGCCCCAAAATAAGTTGCTTCTTGAGATGAATCCAGTAATGATGGGTTTGATACCTGGATACTTATTACTTCTCCAGACTTTAGTTTAAAAAATCCTCCTATGTTTACAGAATAAAAATGAAATTCTGAATTTCCTGACCAATATTTGGTGCTTCCTCCCTTCATTAGGACATCAGAGCGTCTTATTTTAAGGTTTGTTTTAATCATGTACACCATCAGCTGAAGCCCTCTTCTAGTTAGGTCTCCTGAAGTTTCATGGTGTCTAAAACAAATGTTGGCATACAAGTAGTAAAACCCATCTTGATTGACTATTAGTTTTCCATCACGGAAGGTCATATTCGATAAGTTTGCCTGCCCTTTGTCATGATGCCAGGATGTAAGGTTCACTTTGCGTGTGCCTAGGGAAAAAGAGGTTAGCAGAACGTTACTTTTGTTCACAAACATTTTCTACAAAGTTAAGAGAGATACCATGACTGGATTTTTAGTGTCAGTAACAAAGGTAGCTATATAAACTAAGGTAAAGGGTAAAAGTGAAGGAGAGAGAGACACTGTAGCCAAAAGGCTAAGATAAGGTCAAATAAGTCTCCGGCTTTAGAATATAAGCCAATTGCCACAAAGGACAGGAAGAAGTTTCCTCTCCCCTTGTGAATACAACTAACTAGCTGTTCCTACCCACCCTTACTCTGGAGCATCAGCTATTAGTATGAATCAGGATATGAGGTTTGTTTCACCAATAATCCGATCTTGGCAAATCCTATATGGAATCAATTGCTAAAAATGGTCCCAATTAAAAAACATGTTTATTTAACATACTTCAGAGTGGATTTTGCACTAGCCAAGGAAAAACACTTGCTCTCCTTAACTATTTATTCTTAAATGCTTTGGTTAGTATTAATATAATGTATAGTTATCTGATATAATCAGGGTAACCACTGTCTTGATAACTAATCAGGACTTTACCAAGTACTGCTCTCCATCACCACATAATTTGTTTCAATATTACTCACCACTAACCCAAGCGTGTACTCATTTCAAGACTGACTCACTCAGCTTTTCTACAGAACTCAACTGCTTCATCTCTCCCCCTCTCATCATCTGTTGATTCCACCTCCAACTCCACACACACTTCTGTACCCACTCCCACAGTGGCTGTCCCACCAAACGATAACCTTGTCTTCTCTCATCTCCATGCTCTCCCCTCCCCCTTTCTTCAGAGGTGCTTTGCAGCATGAGAACAGGAAAGTCCACAATGACTTTGTACTTTCAGGTACAAAGTTTCTCCCTCCTTCACCTCTGCCTTTTACCTTGCTAAATAAATCTACTTCTTGAGACTCCTGCACTGCAGCCCTCATGACTAATAATTTCCCTGTCTCTCCTCAGCTGAGATTCTCAAAATATCTTGAAAGCCAAAACAGATGTTCTCTGAACAAAGCCGGCTTTCTCTGCCCCTCCCAGTCTTCCCTTCCTCTTCCTAATTTCAGAGAGATTTCTCGTAGTATCCAAACTAATCCCAAATCCTGACTTTTCTTGCTCCATGCCATATCTTCTTCCTCACCCTTATGGTCAACCTTTCTCTAATCTAGGACCTCTTCTTCAGCTTTTGTTTGGACCAGTAGCTACTACTTATCTCCCTCAATCCTGTGTCTCCGAACAGTGGCCACCCCCACTCCCTGCAAGACAAACCCCGAGCCCCGGCAGGCGCACCCCAGCTCTTGAACTTTTGACAGTAAGTTTGGCCACCGCATCCTAGAATGTGCTTTCCCACATACACGGTCTCAACTTTCTTTCCTCCAACTCCCCTAAAGTTGGCTTGCCATCTCTCCACTCCATTAAAGCCACTATAAAGTCACCAATGGCCTCTTCCTGGCCAAGTCTATGGTCCTCTTGTCTGTTCTTAATCTCTCAGCTGATTTTGACATTGTCAATGACTCCCAACCACCTCTGTTTGATGCTCTACCTGCACTTGCCTAACTTTATGCTTATCTATTTCTCCTACTAATCCAGATAGATGGAGGCGCAAATAATACATCTGTGTAACACACACTGCATAGGCTGGCAGTAAACTTCTGTATATAATTCAAGGTCTAGTTAACAATTAACAGACAGTGAGCTCCTTGGTGGAGGGATTTTTTTTATTTTAAAAAGCCACGCATACTTATGGCACTGAATAAATAAAAAATGGTTACCACCCACAAAGCCCTACTGTCCTGCCAACCAGCCGTCTCCGATGACCTCTCCCTCTGACCCACTAGTGTCCCATATGAACACAGGCAACTGTCCCAAAGTGGAGGTTCACAGGAACCATTCTCCAAACCAGGGCCCTATTAGTGGTACTGCAGTAGCACCAGGAGGCTACAGTAAGGCTCCTTTGTTTGCACAGTGCCTAGTACATGTAGTTAAAGAAGACCATCCCTGCCCAGAAAAGCTTATCTTGGTCAACACGATGCAACGGGTGGATGAAACAAAAATGGGTGGAGGATGGAGGGAGGGAAAGAAATACAAATATGTTTTTACATGGACTATGTGTAGACCTGCCTAATTTAATCAGCTGGTAATGTGTGTCAAATCACATAGAGGGGGAGAGATTTCCTCTTTGCCAATGGAATTCACTACTATTGGAAATACACATAAACCTAAGCTTGGGCCTATTCATAAACTGGTGTAAGATGAACCTTTTGTCCTGACTTATCAATTTTCTTATTTGGCTTACTAGTCTTCTTCATCAATGCATTTTAACATTGTGGGCAACATGGGATATTAGCTCCTTGTACATAAAGTGTCTACCATGTAAACGCAGCCAGATTATGGTGTTGGGAACCATATGAATGTTTGTAGTAAATAGACTACAGTATCTGAAAACTAAATCTGGAAAGTTCAGTAGCAGGTTCCCTTTCTCCCCTGCATGACAGCTTCATATTTCTTCCACATTTAATTTATTGGGCACAGCAAATTTCATAGAAACACAGGCAATAAAAAGTAAACATAGCTTTAGCTTGAGATAAAGGAAAACTTAAAAAAAATCAACGTAACTGTGCATTTTTGCTATAGCATAACAACGTATATTGTACTTGAGGTACATAAAATAAGCAAGTGGGAAAATACTCCAAATACTTATGTAACAGAAAAGCCTTTACATACAAAATTATCTGCTTATAGGCTTAACTCAAAGCTTGAATGAATACAAGACTCTAGGGTATGGCTTAGTCACGTAGACTTGGTGATTCATACATCGTTCTAGCTCTGTAATAACTGTACAGGAACAAGATCCTTATATTTCTAGGTGGTCCAATTAGTGGAGCTCTCAGGCCAAGAGTTTCAAGAGGGCTCGAATTCTGGGGTCCTCAACTTGAGATACCCTCTTAAATTGGACCCTTTAAAGGTAAGTATTCAGCACTGTGTGAAAATTAGGCCCTTTTAAGTTCTCATATTGGGGACCCACAAACTAAGACACCCAAAATCCTTGCTCCCCCATTCCTCCCATGGAGGCTGATATACTTGGGAATCAAAACAGGATACAATGGAAGGTGAATAATTTAGGGGTGTTAGTAGAGGTGATCAAGGTCATAAGTTATTCCAAAGTGGTTATAGGTAAATATAGGTTGTTTAAAGTGTGTGTAAACTGGCAGATTCTGGGTACGGCTTTTGTGCATAACTGTTAAGGTGGCAGCTTCCAGGTAAGGAACCTCAATGCTTTGTAAGGGTGATTTAAAAAAAAAAAAAAATGAGGGAATAGTTGATAGCATGGAAGGAATTTTTGGAATAGTTTTAGGGGGTATCATTCTGGTGATCCCATTGGATGCTAGGTTACAAATACAATGAGATGTGTCAGATGTAGTTGGACTTAGAACATATGACTGAAGGACTTGGTGTGCACAGAGATGGCCTGAGGATAGGTTAGAAAGAAGTATACTGAGATCTGTTTTTGGACTTTCTTCCAGTATTGGTAGCAGTCACCATTGAGGTGAAGAATTTAGTAACCAATAGGTTCATTTTTGGTGGGACAACCTGGCAGTGGTCCACCGCATTAACAGAGTCTGCAAGGTTGCCATGGGCAATGCAGCTAAAGACATCTGTGTTGTGTTGAAAAATATTCTGATGTTCAACAAAGAACATGTTCCCAGTATTGACAATAGTATGGATTCACGGAGTTAGCAGCATTCACCAAAGACCCATTGCCAGTGATTTATTTTTTTCTAGAGCCATGGCTCCTAACATTGCTAGGACTGACAGAAAATTCCATTGCCTCACTGACATTCAGCATCCATTTCAGGTGACTAGATATACAGAGTTGTTCGTACACAACGGACTGGCAGCATCCACCACATCAGGTAATCTCCCTGACCTGTCATTTCATTGCAGGCTGGTGAGATTTGCTGATCTGTTAGAGGATTCTTGGTCAAGAAGCTCTGGGAAGGCTGGTCCAAATGTGAAGGATTAATAGAAGATGCCAGGCAACAGATAACTATACAGATCTTTTAGGTCAGTTGAGGCTTTGCCTCCAGAGTATGTTCGTGGCGGGGAAGAGGCATTGCTCTAAGCGTTCGTAGTGTTTAGTGTTGGCCAGGTCATGTCTGGGAAACCAAGGGACGGTTCCAGACATGAACTGGACAGGCAGAGGGGCAGGTGAAATAAGGGTCGACGGCTGAACAAGCAGAAGTGGGGATCCATAACAGAGCTAAGAGAATGCCCAGATGAACAAGTATGTCCAATGAAAGCCATAGAAACATTTCTGGCCCTGCACAAGAGCCAGATATTGTATTGCACATGGCAATGGCAGCTACCTTACCAGATATCCATTTGCTGCAATATTGAGAAAGGTTTTAGTCTGTGTATAAGGTGCAGTCCAGCAAACTTTGGCATGCATTCCTTTATGACCTGTGCAGCAACATTCGAGGCATTTGATTATCTGAAGGATCCAGGTGGCTGGACTCGTGATTGAAATGTTCTAGCCTACGCCTTCCCTACAATGGGAACAAGGGCAGATGTCTGGATTTACAGACACCTGATAGTGCATTGAGCCCACAAGAGGGAAGGAAAACAGCAGGCAAGTCACAGATGGGCTTTCAGGGCAGAGTTGTCGGTCTCTAATGATTTAGGAGGAGCAGCATGTTGTAGGCCAAGCGCATGCCTCTTCTGTGCTCCCTGATGGGCAAATTATCTATGTCTTGAATATTCACTGAAGGGAAAATGATCTTGGGTTTTAGATGGGGGTGGATTTGAGACTCGGGAGCTAACAGGAACATCAGCCAGAGTACCCAGCTGTTGCTGGTCGCCAACCATGGTTGTACTGAAATGCTCACAAGGTGGGTCTGACTGGAGCAATCAACCCTGCTTCTGTGGATTGGGCCTGGAAGAGTGTGAACCAAAAGGTCACCAGAGTCTTTGTGAACACTGATGGCACAGAGATCACACGCAGAAGATTCAGGGGTGGCGTTCCTGAGCATTACAGGGAAAATGGGCATGTTTATCAGACACAGGGACTGATGTGGTTGGGAGAACTTACAGACTGGATTGATGGGAGGCAGGTACCCTGAAGTGTGGTGTGGGCAAGCTATCTGCTGGCACCACCATATCTGAGGTCTAGTGCAAGTGAGAGGCTCAAAGAGGCCAGTTCCCAGGAGTAAACATAATACCCAGAATGGTGGCCCCAATTAGCCTGGAGGAGGAAGAGGAGACCTTAAGCCTTCACAGACTGAGGTGCCCTTCAGATGTACCCTCATTCCCCCTTGAGGGGAAAAGCAAGAAAATCCAGAGGAGTGCTGAGTCCTAAGGATTAGATTCAAACCTGGATATTGGCACAGAGGCCATTTAGCATCACACTGCACTCCAATGTCTGGTATTTGGGTGTGGGGGATAAGACCTCCATTCAAGTTAACAAAATTACAGCCTTCCAATTTAAAATCCATCCCTTCGTTTGTATTTCATTCTCCTGCTAGTCCTGATCATCAGCCACTTTTGAAAGTCTTTGTCCCAGGGCTTTATGTATTGTTCAAAACTGTGTAATGCAGCCAAAATGTTCTTACAGAAATATCTGATTAAAAGAACTTACCAGCTGGAATATTTTTATCATCAATAATGAGATGTGCAAAGGGCTGCTTCTCAGGTTTGTTTCTCTTGGACAGATCAAACCATGGTGCTTCCATTATAGCTAGAGATAAAAGAAGTTACATTAACTCAAAAGAAACAAATTTAGTAGGATTTCAAATACTTATTATAAGCCACTTATTACCTTTTCCTGATCTTGGTGGCTCTCTTCCAGCAATGATGCGCTGTATCTCCTAAAATGAAAAAGAGCTATTACTCTATACTGTCATGTCCCCAATAATGTACTGTACTGCAGATAATGTTGAAATAATTTTTCATCACTGTGTATTCAGGTGTCTGGAAGGTTGAAAACATATATTCCAGGATGTAAAACGTGACCACAAGGGTCAACAAGAATCAGCCCCTTTCTATAATGGGGGCACTATGTCCAATACTTCCAAAAAAGGAAAACAGGAATGATGGTGTTTATAATTACTTCACAATATCTTCGACTATACAATTATCAGGGTACTGTCTGAAAGCTGAAGATCATGCTGAAAGGATGGCTACAACCTTTTAATGTCACTGTGCTTAGAGTAAATGCATTTCTTTAAGTGTAAATGGTCAGAACCACCAAGTATTGAGCAAAGTAAAGTAAATATTTGTCACACTGAACATTGTGCAATATGGAGTAATTTAGATACCTGGGGCAGGACTGTGCCATACAGGGGCAGCATGCAGTCACATTCACAAGAATTCAGGGAGGCTGAGCATGTTGACTGCATCACCCTTTATGGGTGCTTAGGAGGCTGCAGAGAATTCTCTCCTTCACAACCAGCCATTTACGGAGGCTGTTGCAGAAGGACAATGATGCTTCTTCCTTTGGGATGGGGCTTGTGCCCTAGAGATCAGCAGGCAGCTGTCCCTGCACACAAATGAGTGAAGGGATTGCAAGTGTGCCTGGCCCTTTGTAGAGTATGCAAGAATGAGATGGGTAAGGCACCTTGCACATTCATACAAGGCCCAAGCACAGCCTGGACAAGTGTTAATTAAAATTGTAAGTGAATTTCAATGTTAATGAAAACAAGCTATGTATTGGTAGAGCCAGGCATAGCAAAACCAAGAGATATTTAAGCTGCCACATATGCACCTCTGCTCCTGAACAGTCACTCCCCAACATTCCAGTCCTGATCTACTTCCGCCCGGATCTTTTTCGCAAGTAGATACTGAAATTGTAACTTTAATGAGTGGAAGCAGTGTTTTGTGGGTAAGCCACAAAACTGGGACTCAGGAGTTCCAGGTACAGTTCCCAGCTCTGCCCCAGGCTTCACAAACTTGGACAAGTCAAACTCTCAGTGCCTCAGTTCCCCATCTAAAATGGAGGTAAAACTTTCCTTCTCCTACCGCATGTCTTGTGTAATTATATTGCACACTCTTCGGGGCAGAGATTGCCATACTGGTTTTGTACAGTGCCTAGCCCAAAGGAACTCCAACCTTAGTTGGCCTCCAGATAGTATGATAATACAAATAAATAATGATCAGAGGTTTTATGATGCAGATGACAATCAATCCCTCATCTCAGATTTTTCAATGTGTCCCTGTTTTCTGTAGGTTTATCCTTTAGTCTAAATTCTTTGGGACAGGGACTATCAAAATAAATGAACCAAGTGCGTTTTGTAATGCATTATTATTTCTTTTACTGTTTGTTCTCTTGCCAATTCTCAATATTATTTGCAACAGAGCTCCTAGATATTCATCTAAATTTGCAATAATCTATTGTATTCTGAATTACTGCCATCTTGTGGAGTTTGATATGTAACACCAATTCTAAATATCAAGGAAATGTTGCTTTTATGTAACTTTGTAACCACAATTAAATGAAGGTGCTCTGTGTGTAGATATCTGCTGAAAGGGGAAAGTGAGCATAATTCAGTAGGCGTCTAAATGCTAAACCAAAATGGAAAGCCACAGCAGCATGAAAGTCATAGTATGACTATCAAAGTAAAGTAGCTCTGCTGAAATGCTGATGAGTTTATAGATAAGATACTTTCTGCTGTACAGCTGAGCAAAGAAGCAGATGAATTTTATTTTTGTTGAAGTTGCAAAGCGTTCCCTCCCCAATGTTGGTGGGAAAGTTGTAATTCAGCCCCCTTCCCCTCACTGGTTCTTCTGCTTTCATGCCAGTTATTAGAATATGTGGGTCAGCACAAGCTGCGGTTTAGTCACACACAAGACTGGACGTAAGCAAAGATCTACTGTGCCAATATGAACTACAGCACCAACCGCTTATCCACCCACACGGACCTTGTTACCTCACTTGAAGGGGTAAGAGCAACAACGGTGGGCACTGAATATTCCCTTGTGCCAATAGCTACAAGGTCCCTGAAGAGGACATGCCACCATGAGGGGGAAGATCTAGAGACCATAATGATGGACAGGCCCTCTGCGAGGACACCCTTTATTTCAGAGCATCCATGAGATTAGTACCCTTTGGTTCCAGCCCAGACCCACCCATCCCCCGGCCAGCCCCCAGCCTCCTTCCCTAGAGGGGATAATCCCTTCTTTATTGTGTTGCTTCAGAGCCATGGAAGTATTTGCTTGGTAATTTTCCCATTCTGTGTAATTTGGGGACATGATTATTTAGTCCTAGATTTGTTTGAAGGGATTAGTTAACTGTCCAGTTGATTAGGAAGTATATTTACTGCAAATTACATCCTTCTTGAGAGACCACACAAAGACTAATTGCTTTCATTGTACAGCAAACTATAGTACAGCACTCATGAAGTTGCACTCTTCTACAATCCCAGCAGTGGTTTCAGGGGAATCTGACACAGGAGACTAATCCCTTTTTGGCACAATGCCAGGCAGGGATCATCTACCCAAGTGATACTCAGTGTGGTTCATGAGCCGCAAGTGGCTCTTTAATGTGTCTCCTGCAAATGTTTACAGCACATGGTATTAAAACACTGTGTGATTTAATAATTAACCAATCTAAGTTAACAACCTATCAGTATGCTTCTACTATATTAACCAATTGTAGTTAATAAAATACTTGATCAGTCATTTTGCTGTGAGATTCTCTTATAATATATATATAAAAAAATAAAAGAGAGAGAGATCGATCAGAGGTCAGCAACCTCTGGCACGCGACTCGCAGGTGAGGGATGTGCTGCCCACGGCTTCCTGCCACTCCTACTGGCCTGGGACAGCGAACCGCGGCCAGTGGGAGCCACGATTGGCCGAACCTGCCAAAGTGGCAGGTAAACAAACTGGCCCGGCCCACCAGGGTGCTTACCCTGGCGAGCCACGTGCCAGAGGTTCCGACCCCGATATGGATAATAAAAATTAAAATAAATATTTCCCGTCATACTGTTTAAATATGACTATATAGTACTACAGTAAATGAAACAATGAATTCACACAACTGTGGGTCATTTGGGTAACACTGATCTCTAATTTGGTTCCGGAACCACTGAGATCTGAGTATCACTGATGTACCCTGTCACAGATGTATTCACTTTATGATTCTACCTCACTAACATTTACAGCAAACTGAGTACAATTAGGATTTGCACAAAGCAGGAATAGAACACAGCTAACACCCCAAATTACTCCCAGTTATAGGTTAATTTTCAGGTCATAGTCACATACTTCAGTCTTACTCTGTATACTTAAACCCGGATATAAACAATGTTCCAAATCTTAATAGTTTATTATAATTTCTTTTTAAAACTACAATGCACCGTATTTTGATTTTTGCAGGCAGTCAGTTACCTATTCAAACTTTCTAAGGCCCTGATCCTTCAAACGCTGACCCACGTCTACATTTTCAATGGGCCTACTCACAGTAGTAAAATTAAGCATGTGCATGTTTGTAGGATTGGGCTTACTATAATCATGTAGTAACCACCACAATTATAGGCCAGAAATTCAACTCAGACTGCTCTACAGCAAGTATTAAATGGCCCCAAAATCTTCAGTGCTAACCAGGCAAGCATTTCAAAACCAAATGAATCTGCAGTTTAGTGAATTTTTTTAACATGTGATGCATTTACAAAGGTCTTATTTTCATAAAACAGAAAAAAGCCTTTGCTGAGACTATCCTGGTATATTATGATTTTTTTTTTTTTTTACACTTTATTTTATTTATTAAACAGAATGTCTATTTCAGTAAAGGTCCCCTTGGGTTTTCACACAACCCAGCAGAAAAACATCAGAGCAGAACAGCAATTTTAGCTTTTATAAAAGCAGGCCTTTTTAAGGGGTTTACATCCGGTTTGCTAGTCTAACATTTCACAAGCCATCAAGGGGTAGGGTGTTTTATATTCCTGGAGAGTTGGGAATTCTACTTACCAAAAGGATGCAACACTTTACCTCCCGGTAGATAGCTAGGTATCAGACCTAAAATTACAAGTAAAACTTTCAAAAGCACCTAACTGACATAGAAGCCTAAGTCTAATTGTACTTATGAAATTGTACTTATTTGTATCTAATATTACTATTTTTAGAAAAGCTATTTTAAATTAATTTATGAATTCTAGAGCTTAGTATAATTTTATTCTCTTAGGCTTTGTGCAATTTCCCTTCCCGCAGTCTCGAACAAAGGGATGAAAATATGTTTGAAAAAGCCTTCAGGCTTTTGAAACCTAAGTGGACCCTTTTGACATTCAGCTATATTTCAGTAATCCCTTATGGCGCTATATTTAATGCTACTACCTCTGGTCATTTAAAACTAATTGATACCAGGAAGAGATTCTGATCATCTTGCAGGAAATTCAGCGGTTTGAAGAATTCTCCAGAAACTACATTAAAGACACCAATCCTGTAACTCTTAATATCAGTATTCCCAGTATCTGTTACAGAAGAGGTTGCAGGATCACGATCACAAATATTGGACAACTTGTAACTCTGAAACCTTGCCTCTGAAGCACTTTGTTAATAACCACATGTGCTTAGAATGTTTGTTAAGCACATAGAAGTCTTTATAAGGGCCATCCTGGAGGTCTAGCAGTGAAGTGTTTTGTTGCCATGCGGGAGGCTAGTTTAGGCCTGAAGCTGCCAGGGTCCAGGAGCACTGCCAAAAAAGTGTTACTTCATAAATTGACCCCAGCTATGTGTTTGTCCTTCTCTCTTTACTGCCAGACTTATGGTAGTCTTTTTAAAAAGTGTGGTCACTGTGTTTGGACTGCCAAAGGGCTTTTAGGGTTACATGAAAGAAAAAAAGCAGCCAAGCCAAGCCATGCAACCACAAACAAGAAAATTATGGTATATTACTTGTCTACCTAAAGCTGAGACCATGTTCTGATCTCAGCTACATCAGTGTAAATCTAAAGTAACTCCACTGATGACGACAAAGTTACTCCAGATGTGCACAGGTACTTGAGATCAGAATCTGGTCTGTGATGAGAAAACACCACACCAAGGATGAACAACCCCATAATACATTATTGATACTTGTAAAACAATAATAGTTTAAATGTGCTGCCCCTGAACATGCTGCTCTCTAAGCAACATTTCCATCACCCAAAAACATGTCAAGTAATATCGGCATAAATATTAGATTTAGTTAGAAAATGCTTTAATGAGTTTTTTTTTTTTTTTTTTTTTTTTTAAAAAGGGGGAAATGTTTTGGGCCCCATCCTGCAATGAAACACCCAATGACTTTAGTGGGAGCACTAAAATACTTCCAGATTAGTCCCTGTTGTGGATGTAAACACTAATCTATACATATGCAAGGAACATATGCAGATACGTACCAGTGCACAGAAAACTAGAAAATGCAGCCTGCTACATAGAACATGAAACTGATTAGTCTATTTTCATTGGACAAACTGAGTGAAGTGCAAAAAGTAAAAAATCATAAATGACAAGAAGTTAATTAGATTTTAAAGTGTTGCATTTCAGTAGCTTATTGTATAATTAGTATTGCAAATAAAGAAGTGTATATTTTAAAAACATACATGTGGTAATATTCTGATAGGAAAGGAACGCTTTCCCATGTTCCCGGTATGCCCCTTATACCAGGGGCTAGAACAAAGAGAGAGATCCAGCCAATTTCCAGCCACTTTGCATTGTCGGAGCAGTGAAGATGGAGATGGTGCAAGCCACAGAATCCAAACCATGATTTTTACCTTGACATTGGCCCTTTAACAGCTGGGATATAGGCTCGTTCAGCTGAAGAGATGCACGTGAGGCTAAGTTAGCATTTATTTCTCTTATTTTGACTTCCCTCCTTCAGTGTCAACACATAGGGCCAAATGAACTAGGATGCAGATCTGGTTACCCAGTGTCTCATATACATTCTCTTTTACTGTGTTCAAATAAATTCAAAATCGGATTATTTTGGTGAGAGAAATTTTACTGTTCTCTTAAACTAATAGCCATCAACCAAAATAAACATCAGTCAGGATGACAGGACATGCAGCTTCCACTAAAGCCAACGCCTTTGTTGATTAACCAGCAGTGAATGACCAGCAGATAGTGCTTACCATTCACTTACTGAAACTACACACTCCATCCACAGAGCTCCCTGGAAGAATAATGCACTATATGCACACAGAATACAAATATGCACACTTGCCATTAACTCCTTTTCCTCCCCTCTAAAGTATATGGTGGATGATTTCAGCAAATATTAGGAGAACACCAACAGCTGAGTCCAAATTTTCCTGACAGTCTTTGAAGGAGACAGGCTGGACGGAAGGAAGGGGCAAAATATCTGAAATCTTAGGAATGTACAGGAGTTCATATAACTGAGGGAGTTACTATAATTATCCTCAGACAAAACTAGTCTGTACCATTCATGTAACCTATGGTATAATCCATGGTACAGATGAAGACAGCAAAGAAGTAATGGACCAAGGGATTCTGACACATGAGACTATTATAAAACAAAAGTCAAGGATTTAGCACTCTCAGCAATGTAATAATTCTTTATTAGATGGCAATTAGGTTGAAATAGCACAAAATACTCATATGAATGTGCTAGGAGATCAAAAGCATAAATTGCCCTTAGGAACCTGGGTGATTGTGACAGGTACACCAAATTTGTCCAGTTTCCGCTCTCCCCCCACATCCCCATTATGGCTAATGACTTTATCTGACTAATTTCCCCATTCAGGCTTGTCTACCCTAGCACTTTACAGTGCTGCAACTTTCTCCCTCGGGGGTGTGAAAAAACACCCCCCTGAGCACTGCAAGTTTCAGCGCTGTAACGTGCCAGTGTAGACAGTGCACCAGCTCCGGGATCCACGCTCCCAGCACTGGTAGCTACGCCCCTCGTGGAGGTGGGTTTTTTTAGAGCACTGGGAGAGCTCTCTCCCAGCGCTGTGCCACGACTACACAAGCCACATTAAAGTGCTGACGTGGCAGTGAAGATGTGCCCTTAGTGTTTGGGAGTAAGCTGTAACTCTGAAATGCCAAGCAGGAGCTACCTAGTTATCATGCTAATCAAGACTTCCTTATTACATTGTTCAGACTCATTAACACAAAGGATCTGCTAATGGGTATGTGTGCAACTCCATGTGTACAATGCAACTGTTGTAAAATTATATTAAAAGGTGTGTTGTCTAGTTTTAGCCCCTTTCTACCAGATACATAGGCTTTGTCTACACTGGAAACTGAACAAAACTTTTGTTGTTGAGGTGTGAAAAAAACGCACCCCCAAACGTAGCGGCACAGCTGTGTCACTAAAAGGTACATAGGGTAGACAACCATATTCTCAGCTATCGTAAAGTAAGAGGACTGCTATGTATCTTGAATTATTTCAAACTATCTTGTGTTTGTCCTCATTATCCTACTATCCCACTGCTGTAAGATTATCCTGCACTCTGCTCAGTGGTGTCAGCTCCCTCACTGGGCCTACAGAGTTCTCATTCTCCCTCAGGAGGAACGGTCCCCACACAACAGAGAGAACTGGCATGTGGGAGACTGAGTTCTCTGTGCAAAGAACAGGAGCAGTTATCTCTCACACATGGCGGAGTGTCACTCCTGGAATCCCACTCCATGCACGGAGGGCAAAGGGGGAAAAAAGGAGAGATGTATTTTGCTTGCCCACCACCTTCCCTCTGCTTGGGAATCTTGTTTGGCAAAAGAATGATGTCCCATCCAACTCACCAGGGACACAATCAGAAAGATTGGAGGTTAAAAAAAAAAAAAAAAAAAGATACTCTAACTCTCTCAAAACCAAAATGCTGATAAGTCTATACAAATACTGGGATAAATTACTACCATTTGGACTAGCCTGAGTGACAAATTGGCCAATCAACTAACCACAAACATTGTTTTTCCTCCTAGTGTGAATCCAAACTTTCTCCTCTTTAAACAAAATAAATAAATAAATAAAAAGAGAAAAATGCTAGTCAAAGCACCATTAGTCTGCATACAGACATGGTGAACCACTACCAAGGGGTTCATGAACAAATGCAACAAAATACCAAAGATGTTAAAGATTACAGTGCAACCACTAGTTCTATGTGAAGTAATAGGAAACAGGTTTTTTCCCCCCCTAAAAACTTCTCTCTCTCTCCAGGTTTTCAGAAGCTCACGTAAGTTTAAATATTAGTTTAATTCTCAGGGTGCACTCACCTTCTGCATAACTCCTTGCAAAGCCTGTTTTATTCTCCAGCATGATTCGGAGATTAATTTTGCGTCCTGATTTTCCAGTGTTGTCTCTTGCAAATCTGTGCTTTCTTGAAGTCTTAAAAGTGCTGTGAAACAGCGAGTGTCTTCTTTTGTAATTCTGTTAGGGTCCATCTGAAATAGGTTTAAGAACATCCATAATCTAAGTTTGTCCAATAGACCTTAACTCTGTATAACCAAAAGGTACACTTGTAAGCCACTCAATGCAATGTCATACTAATCTTATCTCTTACTGCTATAAAATATATTCTCAACACACAAAACTTCTATTCACGCAAAATAAGTAAATGGTAAGCAAAAACAGATGTCTTATATTAAAGTAAAATCACACCAGATAAACTCATAAGGACTTTCAGATATAGTAGGAGCATGAAAAAAGTTTCTTTTAATATGCATTATGCTTTGCTGATTAAGTGCTGGACTTAGAGTTATTTTAACTTACTCATCCTTTTTTCCCCAAATTTCCTAGGGATATATAACTGTAGGACATGGGATAACAGGACAGAGTATTTCCATGAAATCTTAAAAGGGACTCTATATTTTGCCTGTGCAGCAAATGGAACAGAGATCATGAAAATTAATAAGTTTGGAATGAATCAAACAAATGATCAGTAAATTTGGAACCTGATCACATGAAGAAGGATTTTGCACCAACTGTAACCACTGGGTAATTACATAAAAAATGGATTAATCAAGCTTAGAAGATGCCAGTACATGGATCAGTGTCTTTATGTCAAACAGCTTTAAAAGATGAACAACATTTTGTAGTGGTAAAGTCAATTTTCTCTCTGCTTGGTCTGTGACAAGGAAAAACTGCCTTCAACTCTGTACACCACACTACATGATATTTATTGACAAACTGAAGCAGTTCAGGACAGCACTGCAAAAATTATCAGTAGCTTTGAGGCATTTATAAGGAAAGATGTTAAATACATATAAGCATGGCTAGGTGATAACCAAGTGTGTGGAGAAAACGTAATAGCCTACAAAACTTGAAGGGTGAAAACCTCATGAAGGGAGAGGAATTACTGAACATGGTACAAGGAGGTTATAACAACTAGAAATGCAATGAAATGAACAAAGAGAAAACTTAGGCCAAATATCAGGGAAAACATCTCAATAGCCAGACATACTGGTCTGTGGAACAGCCACCTGAGGGATGTGGTAGAAGCCCAATACTTGGAACTTTCAAACTCAGCTAGAAAACCCACTATAAAATGTACCATGGAGAATACTCCTACATTAGCAGAGGGATGGACTGAAGATTTAAAAAGTACTGTTAGGCTCTAACTTCTGTGATTGAATCAAATATGTTAAGATTTAGAAGCATAGGCTTAGAATCTATTGCCATCCAATTTGAAGCAGCTCTTTTTCTACATTATTTTAAAGAGTGACTGCAATTTAAAATATTGTAAGCACTGTGTCTTAGAGTTGAATCATAAAACCATTTATTTCACATACTGAAGAAAAGAAAATAAAGCAGCCTTCTCTCAGGAGCCCAAGCAAAAATAAATATGTATCATTTGTACTCAAGAAGACAGAACACAGGGCCATGCAAATGTAATGTGTGATCAATGGAAAGCATGTTAAAGAAAGTATTGAACTTAATGGAATACCAGAGGTAAGGTTAGCTGATACAGAATTGCTAGCCAAAAAACCCCAAATGAATTCCTTTATATGCATTCTAAAGCATGAGAATGAAAAAGATTCAAGCTAGCCTAAAATAAAAAAAACCAAAACTTCTGATCAAGAGTGAATTTTAGAACACAGTGATCACCATTTAAAACAAATTAATATTTACTAATAGATGCCAAACTGCAGTGAATAATAAATGTAGGCTGGAATTATCAAAGGGACCTGAGGGATTAGGGCTATTCACCAGGAGTTGGGTTTCTAACTCATGTAGCCCCCCCCCTTGAAATTCTTATCTACAATATAGTAACTTCAAGTATATGTTTACTTTTCAGTGGCAACCACTACTGCCAAGAGGTTACTACTGCAGTTTTGAATGTAATCAAAATAAACGCTTCTGAAAAAAAGCTGACATGGGTGTTGTAACACAAACAGAAGATCAAACTTTGTAGGGGCCAGATCCGGTATATAGCAAGTCAAGCTCATCTGCAGCATAGCTTCAAAGACATCATCAATAGGCAATAAATCATGTGCATCAAATGGAATGTTGCTTGAACAAGATCAACAGTGGATTGTATTAAAGTATTTATCTGGATTATCTCTAATTTAGTACCTCATTTACTAAATGCTATTGGACAATACCCTGGAGAACATCTTTATGAATGTACTTAGAAAGGTTGATGGGGATATACTGCGAAATTTATGTGATTACTGATGGCTCTGAAAAGATGTGCAGGATTAGTTTAAATAATTCTGGTGAAGTTAGAAAACTATAGGGCTCCAGGGAGAACATTTGATTTGTGGTGGTCAGTTAACCTAGTTGATTGCTGCAGTCTTTCAAGGGATACTCACCCACCCACTGCCATTCCCATACTGTTTTTATTGTTTTTGAAAATTAGCTTGCCTGAGTAAAATTCTAAACAGAAGTTTATAGGAATCCACAATATTAATCAGAGGAACATTATAAAAGTTAGTCACCAAATTCCCATAGCATCAAATAGACATTACACACAGTTGTGGCACGGGGGAGAGAAAGAGAGAGATAAAGCTGCAGGCAAAACTTTTTTTTAGGAAAGGCATTGGGAATTAATCTCACACATAAAATCAAAATCAAATATCAAAATAGTTTCCAAGAAGTTTGTTGATATTCAGGTCAAAAGAACACCATTACAATATTTTCAGTATTATTTTCTATGCTATCTGTTACATATTTTAACAGTTAGCTTGCCTTTTTTTTTTTTACACTATCACTGCACAATGAGTTGAGGTTTTCATTAAGCTCTCCACAGTATCAAATTGTCACTTTTTGTGAGCGGTTACACAATGTAGAATCTACAAACATGTATGAATAGTTCATACTTTTTTTCTGATATACATTACCATGCATTTGTCAAGACTAAATTTCACCTGCCAACATGTGGCCCATCATTCTAGTACATTATGCCCCACTGAAGTGCCTCAGTCTTTTCCAGTTTTGATTAACCTACATATTATCTCATTGGTAAAGTCTGTCACCCTACTGAACCTCCCCCACCCCACAGAGTCCAAAGGAATACATTTATTTATAGAGCTGGTAAAAAATGGTTAAGTTTGTTTCATTAAAAATTTCAAGTTTTCTGGAAAAAAATGAAAACTTCATTTTGGACTCCTTCTCTCCCCTCTTCTAGTGGCCAAAAGGAAAAGAGGGGAAAGGGAGAGAAGGGGGAACAAACAAAACCCAAAACATTTTCCATGAAAATTGGAAAAAGTTTTAGTTTTATAATTGAAAAAAATCCAAACACTTTCAAAAAAACATTTTTTATTTCCAAAGATGTCAGTTTCATTGAAAAAGGTTTTAAATAAAATATTTCCATCAGCTTTGTTTATTAAACATCTACCCTTGTATGGAACCATCATTAACCTTTTCTCACATTGAAAACTGACCATTTATTCCTGCTGCTGTTCTGCCTTTTAGCCAGCTTCCAATTTATCAAAGAACTTCAACTCTCACTACTTGCTTTCCCTAACAGCCTCTTCTGTGGCACTTTCAAAAAGGCTTTTTGAAAGTTCAAATAACTTACACAAGCCAGTTCTCATTTATCCACTAGTTGGTTGGCATACTCACAGAATAGTAACAGAAATCTGAAAGACTTGGTATATGAAAAAAGCTTGTGAAATGGTCTTGTGTTAAAAGGTATATTTTTCCAAATGTTCAGTAAAGCCTTTCTAATTCACACTTGGTTAATCCACACACCACTACCAGCTGAGTAGCTCAGCAGCTTTGAGAGGAGTGCTCTGAAGACTCCTACTGCTACGCTGTCATTACCTTAACAAAATATACTAAAAGGTGCGTAAGTATACTATGAAGTACATCAGCATCAAAAATAGTTAAGCTATACTTGTCAAAAGTCATGCTCCAATTCACAGTGAAGTCAATGGAAGTCTTTTCATTGATCTCATGGAGTTGAATCAGGTGCTGCATGATTAAGTGCATTTTGTCAGGCAGCATAATTTCTGTTTGTTTCCCTTTCTGACTATATCAAAATTTCTGAAAATCTGGAATAGGTTACCATTCAATAGTGTGAATTAATGACGTTCTCTTGTATTTTATGTGAACTATTCTATTTCTCCGTACAGATAGAGATGACATTAAAAAATACTGAAGTCTCATTGTGTCTACAAATTGTAGAGAAATACTTTATGCAAATCTAGTATCAAGTTGGGTCATTCAGATATTTTGGAACTAGTTCAGAATTACAAATAAAGGACTCAATCCTTTATAAGTCAATAGGAGTTTCAGATCAGTTAGAGGATCAGGTTCTAAGTGTAGAATTATATTTATATTGCTGCTTTTACATTATGCAGACTAAACAATAATGTATATGCCATGGGAATAATTCTGCCCTTTGTTACACCTGTATAACCTCACAGACTTCACATTGTTTACTTCAAAAAGAGGCAAAAAAAAGTCAAGGATTCTATATGACTAAATGTATTTTGTTTATTTTGCCAAGTAAGTTTAGTTGCAATGACTTCATAGCATACTAATTAACATACTATTGGGTGTTTTCTATAAGTTAAGATGTCTTAATGGAGATGTTTCAATGGGTTTGTAATGGAGAGAATACTTTTTCACCCTACAAGCTGAGTTACTTAGTCTAAATACATTAGTCTATTGCGCTGCCAAAAAAACAGGTAATTCTAACCTACTTTACAATAAGTACCATAAATGAACTGTCACTCTGCTAAGGTATAGTCAATTAAGTATGTATAAGCTTGGAACAGGTCATACATATCTTTTAAAGGTAACTAATAAACACAAAGCATTTGGCAATAATTGAAAATAGAAAGGAATGAATAAGTAGGTGCGAGTAAAAATATAAACATTATAATAAATTTGGAACTGTCACTTTTTTTATTTCAATCACTTATTTAAATGTGCATGCATTTGTACTGCATCCAATCTGTAGGTGGTCTAGATTTAGAGTACATTTTGTTGTTAATGTATCCAGTCTGTCCTGGGCCCAAGAACAATTCTGTCTACCTAAAGTATGACCTGAAAGAAAAATAGATTTCCACTTCTTCACGGACTTCAAATGAAAAGAAAGGCACCATTTCTATGAAGACAGACTAGTGTTTGTACTATACATATAAAAACTTCTTAACACCCTAATTAAAACTCATATCTCCAGTTTTTGGACAGTAAAACTTATATCAGATTCTACAGCATCTTTAGTTCACCTATTCTGAACTAGTAATCTCCTTTTTTTGCAAACTTGAAAGAGACCCATCTTTTGTTTTACCCCTGAGAAAGAGCAAACGTCAGCCCCCCACTTCCTTTGAGAAAGTTTGCAGTACCAGGCAAAAAAAAATACGTAAGTGAATCCAACCAATGCAGTGTAATTTCCAAGAACAAAAAATAATCTCTAACAGTTTAAACCACTAGAAAGCATAACACTGTAGCCTGACCCCTCCCATCCTATCTCCGTGCAGCTCAGAACGAATGTGCATAGCATTGCTCAATCGAAAACGTTACTTTGCCATATTTTTGTGGCCTAGTAGGGCAGTCTAATTCTCCTCTCCTGGGAAATAAGCTAACAAGTTACAGAAGGTATCTTTTCCCTGTGCCAGCCATTACACACCAAGTTCCACAGTGAAGAGCAGCAGCATCAAATTCACAAGGAAGGTTGTCTCTAAAGACAATCCTGGGACAATTCTTGTAGTAGTTTGCAAGTAGTTATTCTCCAAAAGGGAGCCAATGAGAACTTAAATAAAATGCAGACTTCAGCCTAGGGGCCCTATTTGTTCTGTGCCACAGGAAAACTTATTTGTTAGGGTCATACATACATACAAACCTAGTTTAGATTTGTTCAAATTATTCCCTTTATTTTCTGAATTCTCGTTTACCTGTATGTTTTTGGATGTCCTGGAAACAGTCATCATCATAGTATGATGCCTATTTCTAAACTTTCCCACCCCTGGGCGAAACTAAGCATCCGGGTGTAGCGTACATGGACCAAGCATGGCAGATGGCCCCTTTAATCAGCAGGGCAGTGGTAAGAAACAGAAGTGGGTAAAACTAACTTGTCCTGAACTAGACTCCGTTTTCCCCCAAGTGAGAAGTGAATAAACTCAGTTTGCTCCGCTCACCCCCAGGGCACGACTCCCTTGATTGGAGCCCACCTTCTTCCAACCCTCCTCCCCCGCCTCTCAGATCAAGAGCCCCTGGAGAGTAAGCAAGAGATGAAGAAGCAGCCCGTGTCTCATAACCCAACCCCTGCAGTGAGCAGATCCCCCGGGCGCTCGAGTGCACGCGCCCCTGGGTTACTCCGCAGGCACTGGGGTCCGTGCACCTGACCTCCGCCTCTGCCCAGCCCGAGAGGCACCCGGCACTCACGTCCTCCCCTCCCGCCTTCTGTACCCAGGGCTGCTCAGGCGCCGCGACACTACCTGGGCTCTGAAGCAGAAGAACAACGCAACGCTGCAGACCACCTGCCCCAGCCCGAGCAGCACCAGCGGGACCAGCAGGGCCCTGGCAGTGGCGGAGGCTAGAGGCGGCGGCGGGTGCGGATGGGCCGGCGGCACCGACTGCGGCTGCTGCGAGCCCTCTTGGGGGGCGCTGCCGCCCAGCTCCTCGGAGCCGCGCAGATACTTGGTGTAGTCTCGGCTGGCGCGCCGCATGGCGCTTCGGCAATCTCCGGGCGGCGCGGGCAGGCTCCCAGGCTCGGCAGCGCCCGGCGCCCGCGGCCGGCGGCTCTTATAAGCTGGGGCCGGGCTCTTCAGCCAATCAGGCGGCAGCCACGAGGCTCGTTCTGCCCCGCCCGCCTCTCTCTTAGCACCCGCCCTGCCCGCCGCGGAAAGGTGCGGCTGAATCCTGTAGCCGTGTCCCGGCGCCGCGCTGGAGCCGCCCGCAGGTAGCGAGGCTGGCCCCTGAGCGAAGCTCAACCCCCAAAGCCCAGATCCAGCCGCTGGATCCTGGCCGGGCTTTCCAGTGTGGGGACCCGAGAAATAGGAAATCAGTTTAGCTGCCTTTCAACAAGTTACATCCCGACACCCCCCTCCTTGAAGCGCAACAGCACTTGTGAAACTTTGGCCGCAAACCCAGGAACCGTGCCATTAAAATAGACAGCTATCGTTGCCACCAAAAAATAAAATGACATCAGTGCATCCTCTTGCAAGAAAACTCCAAAATGTGTAATATTGTGCCTGCATCCGGCTGGATCTGGCTAAATTTTTATAGTCAAACTCAACCCTACTTTGCCATCTAAATTTAATACATAGGCAGTTCCTCCTAGTCCACTGAAATATTGCAGATGATGGAAATCCTAATTTGTGCTGCTCAGCAGGGATCCTTTCAGAAAGGATCAAATTTATCGGTTAATTTGCTATTCAAAATTATAACCTACCCCCTCCAAAACAACTCAGACATTTAAAGAGCATCCAGCTAGTATAACAATAAAATAAGAATGAACAAATAAAAACAATTTATAGTAGCTTTCCATTCCCTGAACACTGTAAAAGTTGTTATAGATTTATTAGGTTGTTACACTTTATCCAGTTTATCCACATCTATCCTAAAGTACAGGGACCAGAGTTGGACACAGGACTCCAGCTGAGGCCTTACCAGTGCCAAGTGGAGTAAGGCAATTACCTCCTGTGTCTTCATACAACACTCCTGTTAATACACCCCAGAATGATATTAGCCTTTTTTGCAGCTGCATCACATTGTTGACTCATATTCAATTTGTGGTCCTTTGTAACCCCCAGATCCTTTTCAGCAGTACTGCCACCTAACTAGTTAATCCCCATCTTATACTTGTGCATTTGATTTTTCCTTCCTAAGCAAACTATGTTGCCTTGTTTTTATTGAATTTCATGTTGTTGATTTAAGACCAATTTTCCAATTTGTCAAGATCATTTTGCATTCTAATCCTGTCCTCCAAAGTGCTTGCAAACTCACCCAGCTTGATATCATCTGCAAATTGTATAAGTATCTTCTCTTCTCTATTATCCAAGTCATTAAAGGAACAGTCACAAGAGTGAAATGCCTGCAAGCTGCACGGAAACTTTTAAAAAACACGTAATAGTAGTTCAAACTATATGTATACCCCAAATAAAAAAAACAGTAAGAGGACCCAAAAAATGCCAGCATGGCTAATCAGAGTAAAAGAGACAGTTGAAGACAAAAGTCATCTTTTAAAAATTCAAAGTCAAATCCTACTGAGGAAAATAGAAAGGAACATAAACTCTGGCAACTCAAGTGTAAAAGTATAATTAAGCAGGAAGGCTGCCAAACAATCAGTGGGGCCACTGGACGATCATTGTGCTAAAGGAGCACTTAAAGAAGACAAGGCCTTTGCAGAGAAGCTAAATGAATTCTTTAAATTGGTCTTTACTGCAGACAATGTGAAGGAGATTTCCACACCTGAGCCATTCTTTTAGATGACAAATATAACAAACTGTCCCAGATTGAGGTGTCAGTAGAGGAGGTTTTCAAGCAAATTGATAAATTAAACAGTAATAAGTCACCAGGACCAGATGGTATTCACCCCAGAGTTCTGAAGGAACTCAAATATGAAATTGCAGAACTACTAATTGTGGTATGTAATCTGTCGCTTAAATCGCCCTCTGTTCCAGATGCCTGGTGGACAGCAAATGTAATGCTGATTTTTTAAAAAGGCTCCAGAGGCGATACTGGTAATTATAGGCCACTAAACCTAATTTCAGTACCAGGAAATTGGTTGAAACTATAGTAAAGAACAGAATTATCACACACATAGATGAACACGGTATGTTGGGGAAGAGTCTACATGGCTTTTGTAATAGGCAATCATGCCTCATAAATCTCTTAGAAATCTTTGAGAGGGTCAACAAACATGTGGACAAGAGTGATCCACTGGACATAGTGTACTTAGACTTCCAGAAAGCCTTTGATAATGTCCCTCACCAAAGGCTCTTAAGCAAAATAAGCAATCATGGAAAAAGAGAGAAGGTCCTCTCATGGATCAGTAACCGGTTAAAAGATGGGAAACAAAGGGTAGGAATAAATGATCAGTTTTCACAGTGGAGAGAGGTAAATAGGGGGGTTCCTCGAGGATCTGTACTGGGACCAATGATGTTCAATATATTCATAAATGATCTGGAAAAGAATAAACAGTGGCTAAGTTTGCATATGACATAAAATTACTCAAGCTAGTTAAGTCCAAAGCTGACTGTGAAGAGTTACAAAGGGATCTCATTAAACTGGGTGACTGGGCAACAAAATGGCAGATGAAATTCATTGTTGATTAATGCAAAATAGTGCACATTGGAAAACATAATCCCAACTATACATACAAAATGATGGGGTTTAAATTAGCTGTTACCGTGAAAGAAAGAGATGTTTGAGTCATTGTGGATAGTTCTCTGAATACGTCTGTTCAGTGTGCAGCAGCAGTCAAAAAAGTGAACAATTTAGGAACCATTATGAAAGGGATAGATAATAAGACAGAAAATATCATAATGTCACTATGTAAATCCATGGTACTCCCACATCTTGAATACTGCATGCAGTTCTGGTCTTCCCACTCTCAAAAAGATAGAATTGGAAAAAGTACAGAGAAGGGCACCAAAAATGAGTAGGGAGATGGAACAATTTCCATATGAGGAAAGATTTATAAGACTGGGACTGTTCAGTTTAGGAAAGAGACAACTAAGTAGAGATATGATAGAGGTGTATACAATCATGAATGGTGTAGAGAACTTGAATAAGGAAGTGTTATTTGCCTCTTCACATAACACAAGAACCAGGAGTCACCCAATGAAATTAATAGGCAGCAGGTTTAAAACAAACATAAGGAAGTATTTCTTCACAAAGCGCACAGCCAACCTGCAGAACTCATTGCCATGGGATATTGTGAAGGCCAAAAGTATAACTGGGTTCAAAAAAGAATTAGATATGTTCATGGAGGATAGGTTCATCAATAATTATTAGCCAATATGTAGGGCCCTACCAAACTCATGGTCCATTTTAGTCAATTTCACTGTCAAAGGATTTTAAAAATAGTAAATTTCATGATTTCAGCTATTTAAATCTGAAATTTCACAGTGTTGTAATTGTAGGGGCCCTAACCCAAAAAGGAGTTGTGAGGAGGTCGCAAGGTTATTGTAGGTGGGGTTGCGGTACTACTACCCTTACTTCTGCGCTGCTGCTGGCGGTTGGCGCTGCCTTCAGAGCTGGAGATTGGTGGCTGCAGGCCGGGAGCCCAGCTCTGAAGGCAGCGCCACCCCCAGCAGCAGCGCAGAAGTAAGTGTGGGATGGTCTGGTATTGCTACCCTTACTTCTGCACTGCTGCTTGCAGAGCTGGGCCCTCAATCAGTAGCCACCATTCTCTGGCCATCCAGCTCTGAAGGCAGCAATGCAGAGTAAGGGTGGCATGGTATGGTATTGCCACCTTTACTTCTGCACTGCTGATGGCAGGGCGCTGCCTTCAGAGCTGGGTGCCTGGCCAACAACTGCCACTCTCTGGCAGCCCAGCTCTGAAGGCAGTGCAAAAGTAAGGGTGGCAATACCACAACCCCCCGAAAATAACCTTGTGACCCTCCCAAAACTCCCTTTTGGGTCAAGACCCCCAATGTGAGAAACGCTGGTCTCCCTTGTGAAATCTGTATAGTATAGGGTAAAAGCACATAAAAGACGAGATTTCATGGTGGGGAAGACCAGATTTCATGGTCCGGGACATGTTTTTCATGGCCGGGAATTTGGTAGGGCCCTACCAATATGGTCAGGGACACAACCCCATGCTCTGGGTATCCCTTTACCTCTTCCTGCCAGAAGCTGGGACTGGACAACAGGAGATGGATCACTTAATAAACTGGTCTGTTCATTCCCTCTGGAGCATTTGGCACCAGCCACTGTTGGAAGCCAGGATATTGGTCTGACCCAGTATGGCCAGTCTTATATTCTTCTATTCTACTAGATACATCCTCCCTGTTTGACAGCGAACCATTGATAACTACTCTTTGAGTATGGTTTTTCAATCAGTTGTGCGCCCAACTTAGAGTAATTTCATCTAGACCACTTTCCTTCATTTCTTTCTGAGAATGTCATGTGGGACTGGATCTAAAGCCTTACTAAAATCAAGATGTATCACATCTACTGCTTCCCCACATCCACTAGGCCAGTAATCCTATCAAAGAAGGAAATCAAGTTGGTTTGGCATGACAAATCCATGCTGGCTATTGCTCATAACCTTATTATACTGTAGATACTTACAAACTGATTGTTTAATAATTGGTACCAGTATCTTCCAGGTATCGTAGTTAGGCTGGCTGGTCTATAATTACCTGGGTCCTCTTTGTTCCTCTTTTTAAAGATAGGTCCATGTTTTCCCTTTTCCAGTCCTCTGGGACCTCGCCCATCCTCCATGAGTTCTCTAAGGCCTTGTCTACACTACAAAGTTTTGTCAGCAAAGTTATGCCTCCTTAATTAAAACTGCTGGTGCACGTCCACACTGTGCATCTTGTGTCAGTAGAGTGCATCCACACTAGCAGCTCTTGCATCAATACAGAGAGCAGTGCACTGGGGTAGCTATCCCACTGTGCAACTGTCCTCAGGGTGCTTTGAAAGGGTTTGCAATGCCACATGGGGCAGGTACAGTGTCACATGATGCAGTTTTCTCAATCCCATCCTTCTATGGGCATCCTAGTAGACTGTCAGCTGCTTTTCAACTGAAGAGGGGGGGAGGGAGAGGAAGAGTGGAGTGTCTGGGGTGGGGGAGACAGCAGGCTGACCGACCTATCCTGAGGCATGGGGGGGAGACATCACCCCACATCAGCTCCTGGCTCTGCTCCACACAGCAGTCTCTTCCGCCCCTCCCACCCCAGCAGAAGCAGCCTGCTCTGCCTGCCTGCCTATGGTTCTGTGATTCCCTCCGAGTTCTCCCACAGCCTCCTCAGCTGCGCGGAGCAGCATCCTGAGCAGTTCTGTGAGCTCTTGGTGCTGAGGAATGTCAACGCAGCACAGCAGTGTTCTGTCCCGTCCCATCCTGTCCCGTCCCGTCCCCCACTCCCAACACACACACACTCTCTCTCTCTCTCTCTCTGCAGCAGCAGTCTGCCTGCTGCTGTGTTCCTAGTGGAGTGGAGAACAGGAGCATTCCACACTAATTATTTGCTCAGCTGTCAGATACTTCACAGAGTTTTGAAAGGGGAGGGGCGCATGTCTGCAGGGCAGCTGAGATCAAAACAGTGAGCAGAGCGGTCACAGCAGGCATTGTGGGATACTGGTGGAAGCCAGTTATGTCGACAAAACAAACAGCAGCGTCTACACTGATGTTTTGTCACTTTAACTTTGCCACAGAAAGCTTTATGTCTCTCATCAAGATGGTTTTATTTTGTCGGCAAAACAGCAGAGTTTTACCGCCAAAAGTAGATTTGTAGCGTGTACACCTCCACTGTTTTGTCGGCAAAATAATTGCAAAATAATTGCTAATAGTTTCAAGATTGCTTCAGCCAGTTCCTTCAGTACCTTAGGATGACTTTCATTAGCCCTGATGACTTGAATACATCCAACTTATCTAAATATTCTTAAACCTGTTCTTTCCCTATTTTGGCTTCTGTTCTTTTCTCCCTTGTTGTTAATCTTAATTGTGCTGAGTATCTGGTCACCATTTTACTGAGGCAAAATAGACATTCAGTACCTCAGCCATCTAGGGTGAGCAGACGTCCCGATTTTAAGAGTTTTGTCCTGCGTCCTGACCGCACATCGGTCGGGATGCCCTTTGTCCCGATATCGGGGACGGCTCCCGGCACGCATCTGAGGTCCCAGGGCTGGTGGCACTTCCTGGGGCGGCTCCCGGCACCCGCCTGCCAGCAGGAGCCTGCAGTGCAGCCCCTAGGCACAGAGGCAGCGAGGGGGTCTCCGCATGCTGCACCAGCTCCGTCCTGCCCAATCAGAGCTGCGGGGAGGGGGGCCTTGCAGGCGCCGGCAGCGGGCAGAGAGCCCTCTGCCCCGCCCCAACCCAACCCGACCCGACTCGACCCTAGGAGCCAGAGGGACCTGCCGGTAAGCACCATTGGGACTCCCCACCTCGCCCCCCGGCAGGTCCCTCTGGCTCTTAAGGTGGGGTAGGGGGCTCTCTGCGCGCTGCCGGTGCCTGCAAGCCCTGCTCCGCGGCTCCGGCAGCTCCCATTGGCACTTTTCCCAGCCAATGGGAGCCACGGAGCTCGCGCTTGTGGCAGGCGCAGCACGTGGAAACCCCTCGGCTGCCCCTGATCCTAGGAGCCAGAGGGACCTGCCAGATCCTTCCCGGGAGACACCCCAGGTAGGCACCGCCGGGACCCCCCACCTCCGGCAGGTCCCTCTGGCTCTTAGGGTTGGGGGGGGGGCAAGGAGCTCTGTGGGCTGCTCCCGCCTGCAGGGCCCGCTGCGTGGCTCCGACAGCTCCCATTGGCGCTTTTCCCAGCCAATGGGAGCCACCGATCTTGCGCATGTAGCAGGCGCAGCACATGGAGAGTCTGGAGACGCCCTCCCCCGCTCCCCCGCCGCTCTGACCCTAGGAGCCAGAGACCTCGCAGCCAGGGCCGGCTTTAGGAAGTGTGGGGCCCGATTCGAACAGTTTCGACGGGGCCCCGACAGGGATGACTAAAAAAAAACCAACACGTAAAAAAAACACGTGGGGCTTGTACTCACTGGGCCGTGCTCCTAGTCTTTGGCGGTGGGTCCTTCACTTGCTCCGGGTCTTCGGTGGCACTGAAGGACCCGCCGCCAAAGTGCCACCAAAGACCCGGAACGCCGCTGGGTGAGTAAA
Organism: Terrapene triunguis; assembly: GCF_002925995.2. Lineage (NCBI taxonomy): Eukaryota > Metazoa > Chordata > Testudines > Emydidae > Terrapene > Terrapene triunguis. The sequence goes on from NW_020664369.1 coordinate 3,625,441, forward strand.
AATTAAAAAGGCGCCTCTAGCCAAGGAAGGGATTCTCTGCCACTTGCCCCCCACTCTGGGTGGCCCTGCCACTGGGCGCGGGGCCCTCTTAGGCGCGGGGCCCGATTCGGGGGAATTGGTGGAATTGGCCTAAAGCCGGCCCTGCTCGCAGCAGGGCTGGTGAGAAGGGCCAGGGAATGAGGCAAGGTGTGATGGAGTGAGTGTCTGGGAGGTGTGTGGGGGGTGCTGGGCTGTGAGGGTGTGGAGGGCACTGGGCAGTGGGGGAGGTTTGTGTGTTTTGGGGTGCTAGGCACTGGGAGCCTGTTGGGGCGTGCTGGGCAGTGGGGGGGTTCTGTGTGTGTCAGGGCACTGGGGGTCTGTGTGGGGCATTGTTTAGTTTTTGTGATGGGGTTGTGAGGAAGGGCACTGGGAGGGAGGGAGGAGAAATCTGTGTGTATTGGGAAAGTAGCGAGTGGGGGGTTCTGTGTGGGGTACTGGGCAGCTGTGGTGGGGCTGTGGGTGGGGGGGTGCTGGGCAGGGGTGGTGGTGTGCACAGCACTGTGCATTTGTGGTGGAAGGGTTGTGGGAGGGCTCTGGGCATAGTGGTTTCAGGGGGTGCAGGGCATAGTGGATCCAGGGGGCGCTGGGCAGGGGAGCTGTGTGGTGCAGCATGGGCCCACCCCCAACAGAAAGGGGCATGCTGGTAGCTCAGGGCCAGGTGGACCAGTGTACCCCATTGTCCCTGGCCGGCCCCGCCCTTCCTGCTGCTCACCTCCTCAATTGAAGGTGGGGTAGGGGGTGCAGGGGTGCATCCTGGCAGTGCTTACCTGGGACGGCTCCCGGGAAGCGGCCGGTAGGTCCCCGAGGTGACTGTCAGCTGGGCTGAGCCAGCAGTGTGGCCCGGGCCAGTCCCGGGGCAGGGAATCACTCTTGGGAGCAGCATGATCAGCCAGGCCAGGGCCTGCCCCTTCCAGGCTTCTTCAGGACCCACTTGCCTGGAGGGGCCCAGCCAAGCCCCCACACACACTCACCTCCCCCCACTGGCTGAGTCTGGCCCCACTTCTGCACCGCTTCCAGGCGGCTCGGCTCTGAGGAGACAGGCAGGGCCCTAGAGGTGGCCGGCACGAGACTGTCTAGAACTGGAGCTGGACTTTGATCCGGCCAGGGCAGGGGGCGGAGAGGAGCCAGCGGGCTTGGTGGGATCTGGGGGCACAGCACAAATGGAGCGGGCCATGCCAGGGCCCCTTCTGAGTGTGGGCATGGCGCCACTGAGTCACCATTGTAAACCCGGTACTGAAAAGACTGCCCTTTCCTTGAGGCTGGGAACAAAAGTCACACTTCAATTCAGCTGTCACCTGCCAGCTCTTTGTGACCAGGCTTAGCGCTGCACCAGATCCAAACCCGCTCTTGGCGAATGAGCTTTGGGATCCAACCGATCCAAAGTGAACTGAAGTCGCCCATTTATTTTAAGGGGCAGGGGCAGCACCCCCAGAAAGCTCTGCTGTCCGGGAGACTCACTCTGGCCTCTGCAGCGACAACAGAGGAAAACCCACCCCAACCAATTGAGCCCGGGTGGCTGCTGACCTCCGGTCCAGCCCCAGGGCTGGAGTGTTCCAATGGCTCTCAGCACCCAGGGCTGAGTGACAGCCCTGGAGCGGAACCACTCTGCACTCAGGGTGCCCCTAAGGAGGGCTGGGCAGCTCATCTCACAGGAAGCCCTGGCTTGCAGAGCCAAGCGGGGAGTCCCCTGCAACCAGCTCCGTGGATGCAGCGGAAGGGCTAGAACTGCTGGCTCTGAAATGAGATGTGGCTCTGTGCTCGATGGGGGAGGCTGCTAGAATCAGAGAGTTACCATTTCAAAGCTTTTCTTTCACCACCTGTTTTTGCCTGAGGGAGGCAGGGGCAGGTGCCCCACAGAGGTAATAGCTGCATGCTCCCCCCAGCAGAGTGTGTGCAGACCGGTCCACCTAGCTCATGGCAGAGCCAAGGAAAGGAGGCACCTGCCTCTGCACATGCTGATTCCACCCAGGGCAGGCTGGGGCTGAGCACTGCTAAGCTGCTGCCCAGTTCACTTACCCACATTGGCAAGCAGGGATTGCACCTGGCAGCGTACATCTGCTTGATGTACAGTCGGGACGCCATTTGTCCCGATAGTCAGGTAAAATTTAAAATTTGGTAGTGAAATAGAAAATTAGTCGATTGGAATGTCCCATTAAACCCGATTGTGATCTGTTATCTACTGACAATTTTGGTTTTTCAGGTTGTTTTCAGGTGTAACGCAATTTATAGTAGGGATATGTAGTTGACAGTTCTAAACCACGGTGCATACCATAGGACAAACTACAGTGGGCACGTAATAACACATAAGAAGCACAGAGACTGTGTGGTTCTTTTCAGTGGCTAGCTATCTAGCCAACTATCTTCCGCCAAAAACCCCACCCGAAATGGCAACGGCAAGGGAGGAGCCAACTACCAAAAAACAAAAAAGACAGTGCAGATATAGGACAGAATGGGAAGCCACTTACACCTGGATTCAGAAATCCTATGAGTGTGATTCAAAAGCCTTTTGTAAAGCATGCAGGAAGGAATTTAGCATTTGCCATGGCAGTGAGTCTGATGTTAAGCATCATGCTGATTCAAAAAATCATGAACAAAACACCCAGACTCACAAGAGCAATACCCTGGTCTCACATTTTTTCAGCGGGCCAAATGAATCCTTCAATAACAAGGTTATCGCTGTTGAGCTAACTCAAGTTTACCACACAGTAGTCCATCAACACTCCTATCGCTCATGTGACTGTGAACTTAAACTGGTGCCTACCTTGTATCCAGATTCAACAATTGTGAGGCATGTCAGCTGTGGCTGGACTAAAGAGGAGGCATTGATCAAAGATGTGCTGTCACCATTCTCAACAGAATTTTTAAAAGACCTCAGCAAGCCAGACGGTCCCTATTTCTCAGTTGCCACAGATGCATCTAACAAGGGCAATGTGAAAACTTTCCCCTTATTGCTGAGATACTGGACACCCGAACATGGGGTCCAAGATAAACTGTTAGACTTCTATGAGCAAAGCAAAGAGACTGCAGAGGCAATAAGCAACACATTACTTGAAAAACTTGCGACACACAAACTAGACCTAAACAAAGTGTCTTCCTACTGTGCTGATAATGCAAACGTGAATTATGGAAAGCGACAATCAGTGTACCAGAATTTTAAAAAAACAAAACAAAAATATCTTGCCTGCAAACTGCCCTGCCCATGTTGTGCACAATGCCATGAAACATGCTAGCAATACCCTACAAGTTGACATTGAGACTCTGGTGATTAAGACGTTCAATCATTTCAGCAGTTCTTCTAAGAGAGTAGCAGCATTGAAGGATATGTTTGATTTTGTGGATATGGAGTATGCCACTTTACTGTGCGACGTTCCGACATGCTGATTGAGTCTTTTCTCAGCTGTAAACAGGCTTGTAAATACGTGGCAGGCTGTTAAGTGCTACTTTTTGTTTCTCAGGGCAGTGAGAAGTGCCCAAAATCTCTATGGATGCTGTTCTTGGACATGGGAAACAGTGACCAAGGTGAGGGGCCTAGCAAAGTTGAGGTTCATCTGTTTTTCCTCCAGAACGTCCTGAAAATCTTCAATGATACTGTGCTCTGTTTGGAAAATGAGAGTATGACAGCATGTGAAGTATATGCCATAATGAATACTCTGAGAATTAAACTTCAGCAATGGCTCCAAAGTTGAAAGTGCATTAACTGAGATGCTGCCTGTCACTGCTGCATGTCTCCAGAAAGTCTTCATGTCTTCATGAAATTTTATGATGTGTCGCTCCTATATTTGGAGAAATGGATTGATTTTTCAACAACTGGCTACTTGTTCAATACCCAGTGCTTGAACATCAAAGTTAATAGGGCATTCGAATACAAGGATCTGTCTGTGGCCGTGACAGCTGTAAACCTCCAGAAAAGAGTGGATCTTGATCAGCTTTATGATGAGTACTGTATCATCAAAGACATCAACTCCAAGTTGGAGCCTGGAAACTACTCAGTTGAGGAACTCTGGTATCAAGTGCTGAGAAACAAGGACGGTAGCACTGAATTCCTGAACATGACAAAGCTGGTGTCATATGTGCTCAGTATACCAATAAGCAACGCATACACAGAACGTTTATTTTCAAACATGAAAGGTGCATGGACTGATGTCCGGAATCGAAGCAGCATAGACTTGGTGCAGAGTGAAACCTTTGTCAAAATGAATTTCCGGATGAGTTGCAAGGACTTCTACAGCTTTGTGATTGCCCAGAAGCAAGTCATGACCTATGGCAAAGTCATCCAAGAAGTACTAGACTTCTGGCATGTCTGAGAGGTATGCAAATTGGGAAGTTGATTTATTGACTGAATAAAACACCCGGCCCTTTACCCCTGTTGTTTGTTTAGTGTACAAATAAATCTGTATGTTTAAATATGGATTACAACTAAGTCTATAATTTAGTTCTTTAGTTCTAGGGGGCCATGACACTCACTGATTCCAGACCTCTGTGACTTTGTTTGCTTCAGCTGTCAGTGGCTGAAGCTGGGGCTGAAGGCAGGACTGCGGGCCTCCCCTCTGTCAGTGCGGCTGGGGCTGGAGCCAGGGCTAGAAATTGTACCCTTCGCTCCCCTGCCCTGCAACTGGGTCTGACTTTGCAGCCAGGATCCTGTGCCCCGTCCTGTGGCTTCAGCCAGGAGCTGGAGCTGGAGCCCTGTGCCCCTGGCCCCGTGGTTTCTGCTGGGGGCTGGAGCTGGGGCCATGAGTCATTGCCCCGTGGCTTGTGGTGCGGGCTGCAGCAGGGGACGTACACCCCTCTTGCAGCTTCCTCGGGCTGTGCGCCTCCTCTCATGGCTCCATTTGAGGCTGTGCACCTGTGGCTCTCTTAAGCATTTTCTGAACTTCAAGCATATGCTTAAGTCCATCCCTATTTAGCAATTTACTTAAGGACATGCTTAACTGTAGGCACTTGCTTCAGTCCCATTGAAGTCAATGGGACATAGCCACATGGCTGAATTTAAGCACATGCTTAAGTACATTTCTGAAGAGGGATGGATTTAAGCATGTACATAACTCCTTTGCCGAATGGAGGCTTGAATGCATGCACAAACTCACACCCAAGCATGGATATTTTCAGCCCCAAAGGTGTAAGAAACTTACAAAAAACTGAAAAGAGCAGTCAGAATGCAAAGTTCTTCCTTCTCAGACTTAACCATAGTGTTCACTTATTGTGAACCTTGCAAGAGAGAGAATATATGGAACAAAGGATGGGCAAGCTGTTTAAATTATGAGGTTTTGCAGCCTTGTTGAACTATATTTTGGGGTTTGTAAAACTAGTATGAATTTCTGAACTTTTTTCTCCCTGTAATTTAAATCAGTTTTTTTCCCACAAGTCTAATCCAGTTTAAAAAATAAAACCACCACAAAAAACAACCACCACTAAACCCCCTCGTGTTTTACTAGCTGAAGTGAAGTCTTAGGAACACTCCTCCAAAAGCTAGCAAAAAAGTGGCCCCTGTTTTATAAGCAGAGGGTCACATCCTCAGCTGGTGTAAATTATCATCATTCAGTTGCCTTCAAAAGAAAAACATTTGCCCAGAATCTGTAGCTATACTTATAGCTAGGGTTGCTCAAATATTTTCATTTTAAATGGCCCCTTTCAATTTCTCATAACTTTCTTAAAAATTTACTTTTTTTAGCTGAAATTTGGACCATTACCAAAGTGAAATTTTTCTGAAAGTTTAAGCAAAACTGATTCAGGCATTTTCAAGCACAGAGAGTGAAAACATACACGTTTTCAGTTACCAAAAATGTTGTTTTTTAATAACATTAAAGTGTATCAGTGAGACATGATGGAAACTTGACTTTTGGCAGAGACATAGTCCTTAGTTTATACATATGTATGCTGATAATCCAGTGAACATCAGTTTTGATTTGGCCATTTTACAAGAATGTTTACAATGTGTTTTATGCTTGTACACTGACTATATTTCTACAGCTATACAATGACAGTGTTCCATTGACACTGCACATTAAATAGAAAATCTTTCAGTAATCAATCTGTGCATAAAAAGGTTGAGTGGAATTCAGACGTATTATGTAAAACTTGTTAAATAAATAGTATTTGACAGTTTGTGTGAGAGCAGAAAAGGTCAGAGCCCTGGCCCTTGCCTCTTGGAAGAAATAGCCTTCTATAGCTGCACAGTTCTTCATCATTTCTCTTTTTTGAAAAAGAAATGCACATAAAAATCTTCATTAAAAGAAGGTTCTGGTTGTAAAGTGGAGCTCGCAAAAGCTTGAAAATGACAACGTTAGGGTTGCCTGCACCTCCTGAGGGCGGAGCTTTAGAAAGAACCACAACATTTTTTTTTCCAATTTGATGCCTATTAAACAATGAGAATCCAAGTAAATATAAAAAGCTGCCTCATTTCTCCCTCACCATCCAACCTTCACACGTCATGAGGCAGCATTCATTAAGATCCACGAGATCCATGTAGGCAGCTGAATTAAACCTTTATTGAATTAAGATAAATTGGTATAAGTAAGGTTTACATCTATTTAAGAGCATCCACTTTAGGTGTTTGTATTGGTTTAACCACATCTGTTTCTAAATCAATATATATAACATTCAAAAACCAGTCGGAGAACACTTCAACCTCCCTGGTCACTCAATTACAGATGTTCAACAAAACTTCAAAAACAGACTCCAATGAGAAACTGCAGAATTGGAATTAATTTGCAACCCCATAAAGATTCTGATGATCTGTGCCTGTGCCTTGCCCAAGTGCCTATTTGCACCATTCCCCAGAACTGACCCTCAGATGGGACACAGATAAAATGGATTTGGCAGCAGCTCAATGTATGTTGGGAGGGATGGAGAATGAGACATAGAGAACAGGGACTAAGACCCTTAGACCCAGAGTTTACTGAATATCTCTGCTTGTCTATTTTTGTAAAATGAGGCTACTCCTGCATATGTAACCAGCTAGTTCAGTGTTACATATCTTGTGCTAATGGCTGGTCCACAGTGGTTAACTCTGTTGGCTACTTCTAGCTAATATAGTCAGGTTTTCAGTTAAGTATGGAAGGGTCAGGGTTCAAACCCTGCTGATGATGTGGAAGAGCAATTGGTATAGTTGTCCAAAACAGGCTTTTTTTACTTCTCCTCTTTTGAAAATACTTACAAAGTTATGTACAAAAAACTGTGTTAAAAGAAGATTATTTTATTTAGGTTGCAAAGTGAAGTATGTGACAGTAAAGAAACCTTAATTCTGTCTTCTTGTGTGCATATTTAGAAAAGAGACGACTCAACTTAGAAAAGAGATGACTCGGGGGATATGATAGAGATCTATAAATCTTGACTGGTGTGGAGAAAGTGAATAAGGAAGTGTTATTCACTCCCTTCACATAACACAAGAACCAAGGGTCAGAAGACAATGATAGGCAGCAGGTTTAAAACAAACATAAAGAAGTACTTTTTCATACAATGCACTATCAACTGCGGAACTTGTTGCCAGGGGATGTTGTGAAGGCCAAAAGTATAACTGGTTCAAAAAAAGACTTTGATGAGTTCATGGAGAATAGGTCCAGCAATGGCTATTAACCAAGATGGGCAGGGATGCAATCATTTCTCAGGGAGTCCCTAAGCCTCTGACTGCCAGAAGCTGGATGATGGGCGTGGGGGTGTGGATCACTCAATAATTGCATTATTCTGTTCATTCCCTGTGAAGCATCTGGGACTGATCACTGTTGGAATACAGAATATTGGGCTGGAGGGACCCTTGGCCGTTCTTATGCATTATGAAACAATCTTTAATTACATGAGCACTTTTTTTTTTTTTCCACACACAAGACTCTCTTGCCTCATTCAGTGAACGGGATGAAACATTCTCATGGAATAAGTCAGCTGTTCAACATTTCTTTTTATTCTCAATGTGTGGTCCCCGGCTTATTTACTGAACAGCGTGTAAAGCCTTTATTGTATACAGAATTGTTAATAGCCTCATGGTTGGCTTTTTTCCTACCCTCTCTTTTTTAAACATCAAAGTGAGTAAATATTACTTTCTCCATTTTACAGATGGGGAAACAGAGAGAAAGACAAAGTGACTTACCCACGGCTACACACTGAGACAATGACAGAGCCACAATTAGAACTCAAGTATCAGAGGGGTAGCCGTGTTAGTCTGCATCTGTAAAAAGCGACAAAGAGTCCTGTGGCACCTTATAGACTAACAGATGTATTGGAGCATAAGCTTTTGTGGGTGAATACCCACTTTGTCAGATGCATGTTGATGTGCATCCGATGAAGTGGGTATTCACCCCTAAAAGCTTATGCTCTAATATGTCTGTTAGTCTATAAGGTGCCACAGGACTCTTTGTCAGTTAGAACTCAGGATCACCCACTTCCTACTCATGTGCTGGTTTCTCCAAACTATACTACCTTTATAGCTACAGCTATTGAGAGTATCTACAGCTCCTTAATATATATCAGATATACCTATCTCATAGAACTGGAAGGGACCCTGAAAGATCATTGAGTCCAGCCCCCTGCCTTCACTAGCAGAACCAACTACTGATTTTGCCCCAGATCCCTAAGTGGCCCTCTTAAGGATTGAACTCACAACTCTGGGTTTAGCAGGCCAATACTCAAACCACTGAGCTAGCCGTCCCTCCTCCTATTGATTTCTATTGGAGTTGGACATGCTCAGCATTTTTGAATGTCAGTTCGCAGGTGTATCAAGTTGGGCCCTCAGAAAATGAGGCATACACAGTTAGTGGGCAACAGAAAACATTCCAGTTTAAGTGACTTGCCTAGCATAACATAGGAACTCTGTGACAGAGGCAGAGATAGAATCCAATTCTCCAGGGCAGCATTCAACTGCCTTAACCACAAGACCAATCTTTTGTTTCCTGTAGTTCCCCAGCTTCATTCTCTACCCACCTTCCAATTTCTACAGCACAAGGGGCTGAGGATACACACACAATTTGACACAATAGCCTCATTCACTACTCAGCTGTGATTCAGTCTCTGAGCACTATCCATCTTGTACTGAATGAGACAAGGGTCCTGTGGAAACAGGGTGGATCGATTTAAATCAAGGTGATTTAATTCTACCAAGTGCAAAGCCATAATTATCTATTTTTATTGACTTTTCCATTTGTACTTTAATTATTTTCTAAAAAACAGTGCATTCTCACTGGTTGATATAACCATTAAAATATGTTGATTTACAACTAAATAAAGACTTTACACTAGATTTGGTACATCTTTTTGCTACCTAGGAGTATGCATTATAACTATATACTTTTATTTAAGCAATTATGTAGCTTAATATTTTCAAGTTCTTATTAATTGTACATTTTTAGTATGCTAGAAAATGGTGAATGGTATATTGCTTATTTACTAGATAATTAACTTTTTGCTCACAATTTGTGTCAACCTGCATTTGGATGGTAACTGGAATTTAATCAAACACACAAAACAGCATATAAATTTTTTTTTAATCTTAAATATTTTGGATACATGAACTTTTTTTATCAAAATGTTTCACGTTTACAACTAAATTATAAATTTGGGCCTTAGTATGTTTTATATTAAAGTCAGATTTCATTTTAAACAGTTTTATTTTTAAAAATCAAAAAATATAATTTAAATAACAAAATCAACAAAATCTGATTTTTTTTATTTTTTGAAAAAACTCATCAACTTTTATCCACCCTGTGTGTAAAGAACAGTATGTTATTATGTAATTAAAGACTGTATCATAATGCAAATGCACAAGGCAGAAGAATTAAGTTTCCACAAGTCACCTTAATTCTGGCATTTCCTTACTTTTGAGCACTTGACTTTGCAGCATAATTTTTTAACATACCAAGTATGGGGCTTATTGTATATAGTAACATAAAGAATTTAGTTGGACTGACTTACTCTCTCAAGGAGACGCCCAATGAATGAAGAGCAACAAATTTAAAAGTAATTTTATAAAAGCATCTGGTACTAGCCAGTGTTATATATAGGTTGTTGAACTGATGGATTGTCCATTTAATATGGTATTGTAACTCCTGTGCTCCTATGAATAAGGACTATAAGATAAGGCATATTATAGCTAATATTTGAATATTAATAGTAATCTAGATTGGACTAGAGATATATTTAAATCAGTAAAATGTAAAAAACTAAAAAAGCCTATGTTCATTTAAAAAATAGAGTAACATGGGAAAATAATTTACTGTGAAAATAAAATGTTCATCAAAATGTGAAGTAAAAAACAGAGGTAAAGAACAGGTTTGCAGTTATAAAATAATTCTGAAAAATGAATGAGCTGAATACATCCTTCATGTAACTGACTGAAGTCAGTGGAGTTATACCAAGTATTAACTTGTGCTACATATGAGTCTTTTCCAATTTAGATTGTAGTTAGTCTGCTCCTATTGTAGTAAATGGGTAGAAAATCAGGCACAAAGCTCCAACAGTCCTAAGGGCAGGTAACTTGTAACTTTGCATAGCTGATACATTTAAACGGTCAGAACATTGTCTGTCCCGAGTAGAATTTTTTCACCTAACTGAACAGGAAAATGTATTTGGTGTTATCACCACCCCACCCCAACCCCAGGCTACCCATATCACAGAATAGTACTAGCTAAACACACAGATAAAAGGGCAGGAAAATGTAAAACTAAAAAATACCAAAGCATATATAAAACAATGAGGGGTAGGTGGGCACAGAAGGAGGCCTTTTGAAGTGCATGTTATGCAAGACATAACAAAGAAGTTTCATGATACAGAAACAAAAAATCCCACCCACATACAGGATGCTTAACTTTCCTTTTCTTTCTCTCTCTCGGCCTAAAAAACAAACAAATCAGCTCTCCCAAAATTGTTGTGCCATAGACCTGCGCCTCATTGGGCATGGTGGCAAATATGGCCCTATGTTCGTTCCCTTTCCTAGGCAGCTTTACCTAGGTCAGGCAACAGTGAGCACTGAGTAGCAGGCCATGCGCCTAATGCCAGCTGCTGCTGTTGCTTTTTTTCCCCCTTCAGTACTCTTACCTGGTACCCTGAAATACTGAGCACAAATGCTGAAGTCTCTTGGGGCATGTCTAAACCTTAAGGCTGGAGGTGTAAATTCCAGCTCAAGGAGACCTACCCATGCTAGTTCTCATTGAACTAGCATGCTGGAAATAGAGCGTAGCCATGGCGGCACAATTAGGGATGGAAGTGGGGGGGGGCGCTCGGCCTTTCTCAGTGTACATTTAGGGTCTTGGACAGGATTGTACTTGGGGCAGCTAGCCCTCCCACTGCTGCAACTACACTCTGGTTTTAGCCTGTAGTTTGATCGGAGCTAGCATGGGTATGTCTTCCCCTCAAGATAGAATTTTCACCTCCAGTTCGAAGTGTAGACATACCCTTAGGCAGCTCTTTTTGTTGATCTAATCCCAACTTCAGTGCAAGTTCACTCTCCTCCACAGTGACTTGAACACTAATCTTGTACAGTCAGAGTAGCCTACTTCAATGGGCCTCCAACGTCCTCTGCCCAAGTTCACCAAACGCCAACATATGGTTAAAATAAATACCATCAAGAAATCTTCCATGCAACTGCCCAAAGGACCCCCATTCAACAACACATGCCAGACTTAGGGTCTGCAGAATAAGGCCCCAAAACTGTCATGTTGTGGTACAGGCAGGAGCAAGGAGCACAGACAGGAACATGTGGTTACAACACAGGTAATATAACCTTTTATTAGTAATAACCTGTAAGTACACAGGTAGGCAGCAATACTTCCAGTTGTAATGAGACTATAGGCTTAGCTGTTTAAGTGCCTTTCAGCAAAAACAAAATACAGAAATACGATATGATACTCATAAACAAACACCTGCATAATAATCAGACCACAGAGTGCATCAGAATATAAACATATAATAAAAATATAATAAAAAATTGAACGAAGGAAAAGAACAGAATGAATGGACATATGGTTTACACAGGAGCAGTTGCACGTGAGGTATTCAAAAACAGATCAACCCAGGGTCTTTGGTGATGCTAAGAGGATGCTGTCATCAGATGTTCGGCTGCATGTGTGTTCTCCCTGTGTGCTGTTTCAGCTCTGCACAGATAGCTGGCACAGTAGATGTCGAGTGAACCGCCCAATGACCACAAAATCTGTTAAGGTGCAAAGGCGCTTGGTCAGGTTTATTGTCAGCAAAGCACGGTCCTAGCTCCCCGGATCAATGTCTACAGTTACGCTAGCACATGTGTGCCCGTGACAATGGACGCAGCTCAGTCAGTGGCGGGACTTTCCACTGCCCCCTCGTCTGGACAAAGGCACTCCCTCTGAGATACATTTTTATACACCGATACAAACAAGTTATGTATTACCCTTGACGTATCAGGGTGCCACCTTCTGACGTATTTGGGCGCCACCCATTGCCTTGTACCTGTAGGTTCAATCAAAACATCTCTATTCATCATGCTGTCATCCTGACCTTATCCTTAAGATGGGTCAGCGTGTTCCTGTCATCTTTGGGGTATGTGTTTGGTATCAGGGTGTTCTGGTACCACCCTTCTGGACTGTGCTTGTGTGAGTGCTTTGTGCCTAACAACTCTTAGGAATATATGTTTTTGCAATATCAGCCCTATGCTTGCCAAATTCTGTGAGCAGGGCCTGCCTCTAGCTCACAGCTTAACTTTGCTTTATATCAGCAAAGTTTTGACTACTTTAGCTCAGGCCTCAGGCCTCATAGCACACCTCTGATACATGGGCTTACGTTTCAGGCTCTCTTCCTACTACAGATGCTTGGATGAACACCTGTGGCCTGTAAAAACACTCAAAGCTTTTCTAGCCATACAGAACCCACAAACCAGATCCACTATTTGTACATGGGGATGTCAGAAACCTGACCAGTTATCAATTTGATGCAGCAGTGAAGACGGCATTAGCCTACTTAAGGCTCAATACAGCTAACTTTGGCACACATTCCTTCAGGATTGAGGCAGCAATGCCTGCAGCCTCAGAGGGTTTGACTCCCAGAGGAGCTAGGCAACAGGGTGCTGGAAAATGACCTGTTGCAAGACCTAACCTCGGGAAATGTTACTGGGGTAGACAAGGAGAGTAACTAACCTGCCTATGATTGCAGGAGATATCCCAAACAAGGCAGATGTCTCAACTCACGGGCACTCTATAGTGCATTGGGCTAACAAGAAGGCAGCTAGGTTGGTGAGTGGATGGCAGGTGAGCTTCAGTGTTGAGATCTGCATTCAGTGGTTTGGCGGGAGAGGCATACTGTGGGATCAGCTAATGCCTCTTCTGCACTTATTGATAGGAGAATTACAACCGACCATCAAGAGTGCCCAACCTATGGCCCACAGGCCATACATGGCCCACTAGAGCATTTCATAAGCTTGTGGCCTGCTTCAACACAATATACCAATGGCCGATTCATTACGGGTTTGTCATCAAATTTTATGCACTCATTTCTTTATTTGTTTTTAAATAGACAATACTGTACATAGGTTGTTTCTATCTAAATGCATACGAAACAAGATGAACTTAAAATATAAATCAATACAGGTGACTTTAAATCTTATTAAAATATGTAGAATCTGTTTGGCCCACACAAGATTGTGCTTAGGTTTACACAGCCCTCCTGTGTAAAAAGGTTGGGCACCACTGATCTAATATCCTGGTTATTCACCTTGATGAAAATGATCTTGGGACCTACATTGGAGGCAGGGATAGGGTTTGGAGGGATGCGGGATTGATTTCATACACATGGTTGAATGTTGGTTTGGTCAGAAATGATCAAATGAAATGATTGGAAGCGGGCGGGGAGCCGCTGAACCATCCCACATAGATTGAGCATGAAAGAATCGGCGGAGGCGGCTATCCCTTGATCCTTGATATGAGGATGATGTCTGCCTGGGGAAAAGTCATTGATGAGACTTAAGATGGCTGAGGAGTCCAATTTGTGCTTTACAGGTTTTTCCACATGTGTGACAAGTGATTGCTTGGAAAGAGCACAACTGCTGGCCGGGATGTTGTGCCCTTTCCTTCCTCCTCTACCATTTCTCAGCCTCTTGAGCAAGGCAATGTCTTCAAAACGGGCTGAGGCTTGATATGTGATGCAACACCATTGAAGTCCATTGCCAGCCAGCTCTTCCCAATTTGTGGGGTCAATGCCTCCCTTCTTACTATATACTCTCAGGATTTCTCTGATTTCCCCACAGGTCCTCTTACCATGACTAAGTTGAGAAAAGAGGACATGCTTCAAAAGACAAGTATCAGCCATCCGCACACAATGACCAGCACAGTGAAGTTGATGTTTCATAATTTTCGCCTCAACACTGGTAATGTTAGCTGCAGAGAGAACGCTGGCATTGGTGCGATGGTCTTCCCAGCTGATACAGAGAATCTTCCTATGGCAGCGCTGTTAGTACCACTCCAGACACTTAAGAGGGCTTCAGTATGTCACCCATGTCTCACACCCACAAAGAAGGGTGGGGATGACTACTGAATAGTAGACCAGGGTCTTAGTTTCCATCCACAGATCTCTGTCAATAAAGACATGACGAAGCAAATTTCTGAAGGATACATGGGCACAATGGATCCTATATTCAATCTCCACATCAAGATTGGCTGTCTGGGAGAGGTGGCTACCAAGGTAAGGTAAATGCTCAACGTTTTCCAGGGGTTCACCATCGATGACAATTTGTGGGAGGACAGGGCGACTTGTGCTGGGACAGGCTGGTGGTGCACATTAGTCTTCCCAATGTTGAGGGAAAGTTCCAGGCTATGATAAGCACCTGAGAAGAGATCTAGGGTGGATTTCAAGTCAGCCTCAGTGTGCGCATGGACAGGACAGTTGTCAGCATACTGAAGGTCAGTATTAACAGTCCTGATTACTTTAATTTTATAATGAAGATGTCGCAGATTGAAGAGCTGGCCATCCATGCAATACTGAATCCCAATTCCAGAAGAAAGGCGGTCATGAATAAGAATCAAGATTCCAGCAAGATAGAAGGAAAAAAGGGTGGGAGAAATAACACAGCCCTGCTTAACACAAGTATGGATGGTGAAAAGGTCCATCTCCAACCCATTACAGAGGACAGTGGTGGTCATCCCATCATGAAGTATCCTGAGAACATGAATGAACTTCAGTGGACAATCAAACCTAGACAGCAACTTCCATAATACTTCACAATTGATGGAATCAAAGACCTTAGGTCAATAAATCTGGATCTGCCATGCAATGAAATTCATACTAGTGGTGCCCCAAGATGGTCTGAAACCACACTGGGATTGTGGAAGGATGGTTTCGGCAAGAGGGTGGCATGAAAGAATATGAACCATAAGGTTACCAGAATCATTATGGATGCTGATGGTCCCATAATCACACATAGAGGCATCCAGTACAATTGACTTGAATTTTGGGGGGACAATGGAGTGTGCTTGTCTGACACGGGGTCCAACATTTAGCTTTGGGACATTAGAGGTTGGATCAGGTAGGAAATAGGTACTAGGCAGTGGGGATGGGGAGTATGACCAACCTAACTGCTGGTGACCCCATTGTCTAGGGCAAATAAAGGCCAAAAGAGCCAGCTCCCAGAGATGAAAAAGACCTGGTGGACCTTGGGCCTATGGGAAAAGGGGAGGCTTGATGTCTTCACAGACCAAGGTCCCTTTTTGGAACCCTCTGTCCCTCTCATTGAGGTTTGGGTGACAGGATACAGAAGAGTGAGCAGAATCTTAGGGGTAGGCTGAGGAGAGGTCTACCCAAAATTAGGGGATATATTGTGGGAGCTCAGTAACTAGATCCATTTAAATGCCTGGTACATGAGGGTTGGGGGAGGCAGGGCATGTAATACCCCTGTGTTAAGTTAGTAAAGTTGTAGCCTGCCACTTAAATCCTTCCCTTTGTCTGTCCTCATTCGCCAGTCAGGCCTGATCCAGCTGCTTTCTTTTGCACAGAGGAGAGGATTTTGCCCTAATCAAATCACACAACACCCCTCAGAGGTGGATGAATGCTGGGGTAAACTCCAAGAAGCATTATTTTAAGGATTTAAAGAAGAATTCTATTTGTGTTAGTAAAATTCTGAAAAAATATAATAGCTGGAAAGAAGAGAAACCTGCTTTGGGTAAAAGCCAGTGTGATGGGGTGGCAATCCCACACAAGGCCTGAGTAGAGAGAAAGGGCCAGTTAACCCTGTGACAGGCTGCACCTGTGGAACAGTCAGGGCTGATAGGCTTTTAATTG
>NW_020664369.1:3646700-3700592 GCF_002925995.2 Terrapene triunguis
TTTTGAATCTTATTTCATATTATGCTGGTTGTTTTAAAAATTAGTCAAGTACTAGGGGCCTGATCCAAAGCCCACTGAAATCAATGGAAAGGTTCCTATTCCAAAACCAGGGAGATATGAAATGCTGCCTACCAGTTGTCTTTTATGCCCTGTCCCCCTTCCAGAGACCTGGGCTAGACTCTCCTCTTAAGGCACTGACGCTGGAGAATGAGGCAAGAGAAGACCGAATGCTTGGAGTGACACTCGTGAAGGAGTCTGTGCCATTTTAATATACACTTTGTTTTTAAATTAGCTCCTTGCAAGCCTGTGGTTCTATGTCACTCATTGCTGAACATATGCTACAGGGTTATAGCAAAGCTTCAACTAAACCTCACTTAATTGGGAGAGACTCCTACTTCCTGAATTTTTGAGGCCGATTTTTGAAATATTATACCTCCCTCTTACGATGAAAGCTTTTGCAATATATTTTAGAGAGAGACTCTTCAAATCTCACCCATCACTGTTGTAAAGGTTTCTACTCATTTGGATTGTCACCATCTGACAGCCCTCTAACATACAGCATGTTGTCCTTCAGTGCTCTGGGCCCCTTGGCTGGCCTGGGAAAAGCAGTGTGCTGGGAGTTTCTGGCCTCCTCTGGGGTTAGGTATGATGGTCTCAGCTGTGCGTAAGCAAGTGGTTTCAATCCTTAATTGCGATGGGGAAGTGGTCAGACAACACACTCTGTCCTGGCAAGATAAAGGGTAAGATGTCTTGGAAGAAAATCAGGAAATAACAAAGTTACATATGAAATAAATATATATTTCTAACATTCTGGAAAATTTCTAACATATTCTTGAAAAACAAAACAAAAGGTTTTTGATGGCACTTTATGTGAAGCTGGAAATACTATCTCATGCTTCCCACTCTTTATGAAAGTTAAATAGCCAGTTTAACTATTAACTAGACTGTTTAAACTGTTGTTCTTTACAGCACAATTGCATACAATTCAAAACACTTATGAGGAAATGGATGTGGGTTAGGATTTTGATAGCAGTTGTCAATCAATAGCAAAACACCAGGAAGCATTGTTTTAGTTTTATGTAGGAGAGAGAACCTACTTCATCATCGTGTAATAGTAATACCTTGCAGTCAGGGCCGTCCCGGGGGGGGGGGGAGGACAGGGCGGAAGTGACGGATTCATCTTTTCCAGGACCAACCGCGCCAGCCAATCGCACCAGCCCATGGGGCCCCCCCAAAGCACAGGGTCTGGAGTGGTCACCCTGATTTACCCTACCCAAGGATGGCTCTGCTTGAAGTTATATAACACGTCTTCCAAAGATCTCAAAAATCTTTACAAATATCAGCTCATTAAGCCTTACTGCATCCCTCTGAGTTAGTCTTTATTTTGCCCACTTTACTAATGGTTAGCCTGAGATATGGAAAGGTTTTAATAACTAGTTCAAAGTCACACGTAATTCATGAGCAGATCTGGGAATAGATTCCAGTAATCTTGACCCAGTGCCTTCCTATAAGCTCTATTTACAATCCTGTTGATAATGTGTGAGCCAAAATAGAATCCAGCTCATTCTCCCATGCTGTGTGTATAAAACTGATTCACTTGAATAAACAGTAGCCTTTGAACATATTACTGCAGAGAAATCCATCAGATGAAAACTATTGTTTAGATTTTCAAAGCCAACTAGGGACTTTTCTCACAACTCTCATTGAAATTAATGAGACCTGAAATTGGCATAGGCCACTATTTTCAAACTTGGGCGCCTAAAGCTAAGCTGCTCAATTCCTATTTAGACACCTAAATAACTGAAGTGATTTGCAGAGGGCAGAGCACCTACTGATTTCATTGACTTCACTATAGATTGATTATTGCTTACAGTACACAAGCACTACCCTCCGAAGTGACCACATAATGGCAGTGTCCTTGTCTACCGCTCTCCTGCCTGTGTTGTTGTCACCTGTTGTTCTTATCTTAACAAAAGACCTGATCTTGCAAACACTCATGAATAACTTTAGATTGGAAGCTTTTCTGGTCAGGGAATCCATTTTTTGACTTGTTCTGTAAAGTCTCATGCACATCGATGGTGCTATATATTAAATAAATAATAGTCACTCCCATTTGATATTGGCCCAATCCAAGTTTTGCATGGAGAACTATAGTGATATAACCAATAGATTCATGTCCCTGAGAACTGGAAATACAGCAGATCCATGAAGATGATGATACTGCTAGAACAATCAGCTAAATACAGCAAAATATGAACAATTTTTTGCAGGAAGAAATGCAGCAACGGTGCTAATTGGTTCCAATGTTTCAGCTGCTTGTACAAATGACCAGTGTCTTGTCTTGTTTTGTTTTTTGCTCAACTCTGACCAACCATTGCATGCATGTAAAAGTATTTTGGTGACATGTCAGACATTTTAAAATAATTTAGAATGTTGTTGAGGTGGCCACAGAAATCTTCTAAGACATTTTTCCAATATAAGATGACTTTCAGAGATCTGAAGCATAAGTAAAAACAGAGAACTGGGTTTGAGCAATTTCCACATGCCATTTTCACTTGTTTGCTGCACATCATTTACAAGATAAACTTCAGCTTATGAGGAATTTTACAAAAAGATTATAACTCTCCAATTTGATAACCATTTCCCAAGATCCATTTTTGTTTGCCCAAAAACATAGTAAGTCTTAAGTCCTCCTATGTGATCAAAGTGCCTTAAAGAAATTATTAAATTAGCCTGAAAACAGCCCTGTAATGTAAGGAAGTATTATTATATGATCTAATTTATGACAGTGGCAGGACTTATCTCATATGACAGGCCTCTGAGGTATGATCTTAGTAAATGCTCAGAAGTCATGACGATGAGCACAATATAAATATCCAGATGTACAGATAGCTAGTGGGACAGGTGTGCAATTGGCCACACTATCACTGGAAAATAAGTGTTAAAAGTGTGACATTCCTGTTCTTTATCTGTTTTATCTGCTCTTGTGCTCTCACTGCGAGTACCCAGACAATATGGAGAATGACACCGCCTGGCTTAAATGCAGAGGAGACAAGAACCAGACATGGAGGGAGGGGCAGAGGAAGTACACTGGGAGAGGAAACTTTGGGGATGGAGGGGAGGAGTCTGGGAGCTGGCAAGCCAGGGGGAGAGAAACTGGGAATGGCTGGGTAAGGAGACTGGCAGCGCAGGGGATAGGAACGAGGATGAGAATGGGGACTGGAAGTCAGTGGGTGAGGGAAAAACTGAGATCAGATAAGAAGAAAGGGGTGGGAGAGACATTGGGACTAGCTAGACAAGGAGACTGGAACTGAGATGAGGAGTTCCAGAGGTAGGGACTAGGACTGCGATAAGAAGTCTGGGGGTTAGACTAGTATTAGGAGCTGCAGAAGAGGAAGAGGCAGAACTGGGACAGGGACAGATTGGAGGGGATGGGGCAAAAGGGGTCAGATTTAAGCAGAGATGGGGGCAAAAGGGTCAGTGACCTCTAGAGCACACTACTCTTTAGAGTTTGGGATGGAAGCCAAGATCCTGAGTCTCACCATTCCTCTTCTGTCAGCAAACATTGGTGAAAGCCACTGGCAAAGTGTGTCTCATCCCCCTCAATCCCCATCACACAGAATGATGAACATCAGTCTTTAATTACATGATCCCATACTATTTTCAGGCTTGTACTTATACCTGGGGCACTTACAGCATTACACCTGTGAGCTGAAGCACCCCTGTATTCACACCCTACACACATCTGTAATAATCTTTGTACACAATGTGTCCTGTGAGGTATTATTTGAAAATTAACAACTCACTGTTCATTAATATTCGTACGTGATGTATGTCTGCAGAGTGCATGAAGAATTATGGATATATACTAGAATTGTGACTAAAGTTTGTGTAAACTAGGCATGTCAGGGAAAGTTGGTGAACAGGTCTGCCTTAGACAAAGGAATGTGTATTTGATTCTCTGACCAGCCTGGTCTTCAGACAAAGACAATGAAGGTCCATTTTTATATGGGTATTAAAGTAACAAGTGGGTGAGGAGACAGCATGGCATCTGCACCCAGTAGGAGACAGAAGCTTGGTCGGGGTTTTACTTTTCCAAGAATACATTGCATAGCTTTACTGCTCTATAAAGATGGGGCGGAGACTGAACCTCAAGTGATAAGCAATTGAATCAACTGATTGTATACAATATTACTATGTTATGGAAGTGTACAGCACAATACACTGGTGATTAATGTCATTGTGAATTGTGTGTATTAACACTACACAAGGAATTATGAATACTCATTTTTAGTTGAATACTCATAAATACTCATGATTTAGTTGGGGTTGGTCCTGCTTTGAGCAGGGGGTGGACTAGATGACTTCCTGCAGTCTCTTCCAACCCTAATCTTCTATTATTCTGATTCATTAATACATTAATGATTCATTAATACTATGCTTTACAGTTTGTCACCCAAACAAAGGGAGAAACAGGTCTCCCCCAGACAGGAGGGAATATCACAGCTATCTAATGGTCTCCAAAGAAATTAAGCCAAAGAAATTGACCAAAAACAATGGAAGCCCTATGTGCATAGAAATTAGCAGGGGAATAGGAAGACCACAGGGGGGGGGGAGAACAGCATGAGGTCATCCTGCCTCGTGAGGCAAGGTCAATGAACTTTGAGAGAGATGCTTTTCAAAGATTTATTAGACTGTAAAAGGAGGTGCAGATAACCCCTAAATGATACATCACTAGACAGACATAAGGGGCCAGAACTCTTGCAAGCTGAGAAAGATGGGTCCCTTAAACCAAGGACTGGGGGTTGAAGTTTCTGGAAACTGAATATAGGTGAGTAACCTACTTAGTCAAAGAACTTTCACATAGGAATACAAGAGAAACCAGCATTTTGTACTTCTGTGGAAGGTACGACTAAGGGAAAGTCAGCCCTGGCTGGGAAGATGACTGGTGACAGAAATCATCTTGAACAAAGCCTGTACCTTGCTAGATTAAGTGTGAGACTTTTGGATGTGTCTTCACTTTCACCTTTCTAACTTTATTCCTTTTACTTGGCATCACCTAGCCTATGTCCTATTGATAATAAATTTGTGTTATTTTTACTAGGAGCCAACTTGGTGCTGTGTTTAAATGGAAGGGTATATTTCCCCCAGTTAAGTTAATAAGCTGTGATGTGCTTTTGTGTTTCTAGAAGAACAAATAAACCCTATTATTTCTCTGAACTGTGCAGGAGAGGGCTGGACATAGCAGAGCACACAGTTTGGGGGAAATGCAGGACTGGGTGTGTTGGGGTCACCTTGTGGGTTGTAACCAAGGCTGGTGGAAGCCAAAGTTGGCCTGTGGGGCCGTAGACAGGCTGCTGGGGTCAGAGCTGCTGAATCAGGGCTGTCTAGCACACAGACACTTCACAGTGTGACCTCCATGCTGATGGACTGGTTGTGAGTATCCTAGGCTGGGAGCTACAGCAACAAAGCATTGCAAGACACCCAAGATGCAGGGCAAGTGATGATACAGCCCCTCACTGGTCTGGATTGTACCCCAAACATTGTGACAAGATTTTCTTATGTTGTTGTTTATTTCTTCTTAGAAATCTGAAGCTTAATAGATAGGAGGAGGTAGGGGGAGGGATAGCTCAGTGGTTTGAGCATTGGCCTGCTAAACCCAGGCTTGTGAGTTTAATTCTTGAGGGGGCCACTTAGGGATCTGGGGCAAAATCAGTACTTGGTCCTGCTAGTGAAGGCAGGGGGCTGGACTCGATGATCTTTCAAGGTCCCTTCCAGTTCTATGAGATAGGTATATCTCCATATATTTATTTATTTTTCTCTACTTTTTTGCACAGAACTGAACAAGCCCTAGGTGATGAACAAGTAACAAAGTACTGATCCAGCATGGCAATTTGTGTGTTCTAAAGAAACATCATATGATGAGTGCAGCTTATGGCTGGGTGAATTGCTGTGCCGACCTGGAGCCCATTGACTTGCATGGGTTCAGGATTCTGCAGGACTGCAGGGTTAGTGCTTTAGTTTACATTATCAGCAACCATGGAGCAACATCAGGGATAAGGTTGTTTATTAATGGAAGAGGTTCGTTTCCTACTCTATAAAGAAGATTTTTTTTAGCAGAAAATTGTTTTTGAAATCTTTATCTTCAAAATTTCTAAAATGACTTTTGAAAATTGAGTGCTCATTTGTTCCCCACAATGAATGCTTACATGGTGGAGAGCAGCTCGGTATCAGGCGCTCCTTTCTTAACAACTTCCACAACTGCTGAATCCCCAGCCCTCGGGCATTAAATGTTCTTTTTATTAGGTATATATTCAGTTTCACTATTTTCATCATAAAATGGTTTTCTTTTTCATTTCTTTTAAGCACCTTGCAATGCTCTCTGTGTATGTTCTTCTACTATCTGTCTTATTTAAATCAATTTAAAGGTATATTAGCAAGACAAGGCGAGTGAGGTAATATCTTTTGCTGGGCCAACTTCTGTTGGTGAAAGAGAGAAGCTTTCGAGCCACACAGAGCTCTTCTTCAGACCTGAAGCATAAAAGCTCCATAGCGCAGAATCTGTGTAGCTCAAAAGCTTGTCTCACCAGCAGAAGTTGGTTCAGTAAAAGATGTTACCGCACCCACGTTGCCTCTCTAATATCCTAGGAGCAACACAGCTACAACAACGCTGCAGACTTAAAAAGTATATAACAGACATGCAAAAAACCCTCCAAAAGAATCTACCAATTATGCATTTGTTTTCTCAGCATATATTCTGTCTCCTAAATTATGTAAAAGACCAGGAGCAGACTTTATTCCTGTGGCCAGAAGAATAAGGTTAAAGAGTGGAGTGCCAGGAGAGAGCGATCACAATTTGTTTTCACACATGAAAAGCTATTGTCCTTTGAGACTATTTCACATATTTATCTTATAAGAGAGGAAGAGAATTACCACTAGATAGACTGGAAATTTGACAAAGGTCTGAGAAATAAGATCTTCTCAGGCTTTGTCAGTAGGTGGGTAAAGTCATAATGACTCTGTTTTTCTTGGTTTTCTTTACATGAGAAAAATTGTTGAAATGCCTCACCATGCAAAATTGTGAGGATATTAGTCGCTTTGAGTCTATTTTACACTGTATCTCAGTAAACTAAAAGGCCAGTTTAGTTATTTTCCCTTCCTCACATCCTAGACTGAGGGGGGAAAAATTTCTCCTCCTCTCACATTTAGATAGGTTTTTCAGATTTCAAATAAAATGATAGCTGTCACCCATCTGCCAAACAGCTTCTTCCCATAGCCAGGATGACTCTGGGGTGACTGAGATTTTCCCTTCCATACATTTTATCTCTTGGTTCTCAAGCATAGTGCCAGTCAGTACTGCATCATGTTTAGCAAAAACTGCTGTCGTGGCTTCATTGTAAAACCCCCTCTGTCTTATGACTGAAAATATATCGTTGATCTATCCATGTGTACCAAATTATCCTATAGACGATGAAGTGTATTAACTTTAAGATCACTGTAATTAGCTTTTGTTTGTTTCCCGTACAGCACTTACAAACTTGGGTTTCATACAGATTTGGTCAGATCTAGCTTTCAGATTCCCATCTTAGAGCATGATCCAAAGCCTACTCCAGGCAGCAGAAAGACTTCCATTCACTTCAGTGGGTTTTGAATCAGGCCACCTAGTCCCCAGATTCTTTACATGGTAAATTAAGAAAATGAAATGGGTCTAACAACCCCTTAATGCAATAATATTTACAGACATGGCTGGTAGCCTTCCCAGTGGCTTAGATGTAGCATTAATGTGATACCAAACAGGGAAATAGATTTGAATCTTGACTTAGCCTCTGCTCCGCCACCCAAAAAACAAAACAAAACAAAGAGGCAGTAGATTGGATCACTGTAGCATCAGGAGGTTGAGAAATATACTTTACATACCAGCTAGCGATTGAATGTGACGTTAACTGAGATCCCAATGAAGCTCATTTAATCTCTAGGTCAGAATCACATGCAAGCCATCAGCAATTCTTAACGTTGGTAACTAAATGGGAGCTGAGCTCTTTTAAAAATGATATGAAGCATCCTGATTGTGAATGCTGAGCCCTTTTGAAAATTTGGTGCAAGCTCATTAAGAGCAAGGATCAAAGCATTTCTACTACTGACAGTTGTGTGGGTAAAAAAATAACTCAGGCTACACAAAGGTCATTTTTTGTTCAAAGGTACTTGAATTTTCAAGGGGTTATTAGTGTCAGCTTTGCTTTAGTCAGATTTCCCCTTCAATATATTTTATATTATATATAATATTATTATAAGCTTGGTTCTAAAGCATAGTACCAGTCAGTGCTGCACCGTATTTAATAAATCAGAGTTCATACCTCACAATCCACTCGTTGACTTTCCACATAATCCCACTGGTTTGTTGCACTGCTGTTTCTGCTCTCCTTGATGAGCATCTTCTCAACAGAACTAAAATGTCAATGGAGCAATTGAGCTCTACACAGAAGTGTTTGGGTAATACTGTGGCTTACTATATTGTCTACAAATATGTGGAGCTGGTGTGTATTACCAGTGCCTCTCAAGAGACTGGCTAACTACTTTTTAATATCTAGACATCTGACCTATGTGTTAACGTGCAGTTCTAGTTGGAAAAAAATCACTCTCTCTTACTCAACAGAGTGGCTCCGTGTGTGTTTTCCAAGTCTTACTTGCTGACTTAATTGACACATGTTTATTTTTACTACTTTTAGTCCTGTTGAATTCTATTATTGCCAAGTACCAATTACACAGTCTTTTTACTGGTGATGATACGTGACTTTAAGATCCTAGGTTGAGTTTGTGGGGCTGGCAGTTAGGAGGGAGAAAGCATCTTTTTAATTGTAAACTGAGAAAATTTGATCAGGAACGCACCATGGCCCAGATCCACAAGGGGCATAAGCATTGCAACGCTAAGTGTCAAAGCACCTAACCTTTAGGGGCCTAGAAAAATCACTGGAACAATAATGGGATCCACAAAGCCTGATTTAGGCACCTAAGCTCCCTATACAATGAACGGGGAGAGATAGGAGCCTTAGAATGCGATCCACGAACGCCAGCATGTTAAGCCAGGAGCCACCTAAATTAGCCTCTGGAGATGACGACGAGAGGGGTGTGTACTAAGTCCCGCCCCTCTCATGGAAATAGGTGCCTAAATCCAGGCTGCAGGGAGGCGCCTATCTCTGCTAGCGATTCAAAGCAGAAACCCCTCTCCTGGAGTCAGGCAGCTTAGTGCCCAAGTCATTTCTTGTGAGAATGAGTTAGATGCCTGCCTCGCTGCACACAGCAAAGAGGAGGAGGAGTGGAAAGCAGTGGTTTCTATCTTTGAGTGCAGTGGCTAATGCACTCACCTGGGATGCAGGAGACCTAGATTCAATTCCCCTCCTCTCTGCCTGATGAGGAAAAAGGATTTGACAAGGGGTCTCCTACATGGGTCAGGAGAGTGCTCTAACCATTGTGCTATGGGATATTTTGATGGGGTGGGGTGTCCCTAAATCTCTCCTGTTGAAGCTATTCCACTTTGGATAAATAATAAGAATCATTGGCACCAAGGAGCCGGATCCTAGGTCTCCTGCATCCCTGGTGGGTGCCCGAGCCACTAGGCTATCGAGTCATTCTCACATATGCTCTGGCTCAATGACTCTAATTATTTAATCCAAAGTGGAATCACTTCAACAGGAGAGACTGAGGGAACCCCACCTCAAAATATCCCAGAGCTGAGAGGTGTGAGAGACTTCTATTCAAACCCCTTTCTCCTCATCAGACAGAGGGAGAAATTGAACCTGGGTCTCCCACATCCCAGGTAAGTGCTCTGACCACTGGGTTAAACGTTATAAGGAGAGCAGCAGCACCACCACCACCACCACTTCCTCCTCTAGCCACCTTTTGAAAGGGACCCAATTCAGGAGGCAGTTTGAGAACGCCTACTGGATACAGCCCCCTGGATGAGATAGGCAGAGGAGCGCCTATCTTCCGTGGTTTGTGGATCACTCTGGATCTTAGGTGGGAGATAGACGTCTGGACACCTACAGTGTAGCACCAGGGCCATGCCTTGAGGCAGAGACATAGGTGCCTAGGGAACTTTTGCCCTGAAAATGTAGGTGCTGAGTAAGTTAAGCTCCTACAGGGTTTTAGGCAGCAGCCAAGCTGGATTTTGTGGATTGCAGTGGCACCTAAAACTGGGACTTAGGTGCCTAAGTTTGGGGTTTAGGCATCTAAGTACCTTTGTGGATCTGGGCCTGAGACAGTAAATCTGGAAACATATAATGGCATTTGTAGTCAGTTTTCAGAGTAGAACTGAACTTATT
The DNA here is from genome assembly GCF_002925995.2 of Terrapene triunguis. Lineage (NCBI taxonomy): Eukaryota > Metazoa > Chordata > Testudines > Emydidae > Terrapene > Terrapene triunguis. The sequence goes on from NW_020664369.1 coordinate 3,657,020, forward strand.
TAAATATAATATCAATAGTTTCTTTCTCTTCCTTCCCATCTTTGGTGCTGGTGCAGCAAGATACTTAAGCACATATTTAACTTGAAGCATGTGAGTAGCCCCATTTACTTCAATGGCGCTACTAGGATGGTTTATTTGTCTGAACATTGATGTAATTGTATTTTTGTATTTTATTTGAAAACAATAATATAGTCTTCCAAAAATTACTAAGTTGACAGGCAAAGTTGTGGCTCTGCAGAAATGAGCAGCATTATTTCACAATATGAAACAGATAACTACAGTAGACTGAGATATTGTAGCCCAGCTTTTGTCTTGCAAAAACATGGTAGACACAGATGAATAGCTTGTGGGAGGCAGCCATATTACCTATTGACTGTACAATTTTGCCTATGATTTAAAAAAAATATTCTGATGTTGTGTGGGAATGTGGATGTCTAGTCTCAGATCTGAATAAGTGAATTACTAATCAGTCATCACATTTTTTAAGTGAGGAAATTGTCCTTAACTGTCATAAGCTTTTAGACCTTGACACGTTGGGGGATGACTCAGCTGCCCAAATCCTGTGCATAGTAAATTTTGTATAAAAGTGGTAAATATTGCATTAGTGTAGTGAATGTATACTGGACAGCCCTGTTTTTAATTATAGTGTTATGGTGACTATGGCCATTCCCACACAATAACGTTTGATACAGTAAGCTCTGAAAAATGTAACTATTGCTAAAGAAAAATATGTACAGAGAAGTAGATGCTGATCTCAAAACAATTGTCTTTTAACTTCTATGCTGTAAATATTTCTATATTCCTTATACTCTATATGCATAACAGGTTGATAGATTGTTTAGGAAACAAAAAAATATTTTTTGAGTACAGGTGAATAAAATAAGAAATAGACTTCCAACATCTGATCAATCTGCTTCTTAAAACTTTAGAAGTCAGAGTTCTGGTAGCATTTTTGTACAAAATATTTTTGTTGTACAAGATATTATTTTTGTAGGCATTTTTAGTGAGCGCAGCTAAAATAAAAAGGTCAAATAAACATTTTTCTATTATTCTAGACGCTTGTTTTCCATTCTCCAGCATAAAATGGATTGTTTTAATTACCAAAGTGTTGAAGGTTTTGGGGCTCAATCCAGCTCCCATGGAAGTAAATGATACACCTTTCTAAGCATTATCCCTAATGTTCACTTAAACCTTTTGATATTTTGAATTTTTACAATAATTATTGAGGATATATCATAATGAAGTGCTTAGTTTCTATAGCATTCACTTGAATCAAGCGCATTCTCATTGTATCCTCTTTCAGCCTAAGGTTCTGAGCCCATTTTTAGTTGGTTCTTACTCAAGCTAAACTTCCACTGAAATAAATGGAAGTTTGAGTAATGAGTAAACATGGAGAATGATGGTGCTTCCTTCCCTTGTGACAAATTGAGAGTAATATGCTGCCTCTATCTTGAACTTTCTAACAGTGTCACATCTGGGTCATAGCCAGGAGGACAAGCTGAATACTGAAGGGGTAAATTTTACATATTATTTGGGTGGCCTGAATAGAAGAGGATGTCCGCAGTGTAAACGTACCCTACGGTTCAGTGCTGGGTGTTGGAGTGCCTGGACCAGCAGAGCGGTAGGAGAGATGCTCCCAGCCTTTAGGGTAGTGATCCCCAAACTTTTCAGGGTTGCACCCCCCATGACCCCTGTCCGCACCCCCCGCCCCCGAGCTGGCGCCGGGAGCAGACTCGTGGCTCCGGGGGGGGAGGTAGGGGGGAATATGGATGGGGTAAAGGAGCTGAGGCTGGACACAGCTGGGGGCGGGGCTGGGAGCAGAGCCCAGGCTGGGAGCAGAGCCCTGGCCGGGGGCCGAGGCCGGAAACGGAGCTAGGTAGTGCTCCCTCCCCATCCCCGCGTGAGGGCTGGCCCAGACCCCAGCTGTGCCTCCCCGAACAGTCTTCTGCATTTTGGGGACCTGTGTTTTAGGGCATGGTTTAGCTAATATCCTTTTTCCACAAACCTTGAGACTGGGCAAGCAGGTGGGGGTAGTCTCTAAAGCGTGTTCTATCCAGCTCTCCATGGTGTCAGGTGTGGGGAGTTGTGGTGGATCACAACCTCAACATGAGTCAGCAATGCAATGCAATGTTTCAAAAAGAGCAAATGCAATTTTAGATTGCATTAACAGAGGCATAGCGTGCAAGTCATGGGAGTTGATAGTACCGCTCTACTCGGCACCGGTTAGGCCTCTGCTGGAGTATGGTGTCCAATTTTGGTCACCAATGTATAGAAAGGATGTAGAGAAACTGGAAAGGATCCGGAGGCAAGTGACAAAGATGATCAGAGGGATGGAATGCAGCCATATGAGCAAAGGCTGAAGGAACTGGGTATGTTTAGTTTGGAAAAGAGATGATTGAGAGGGGAACAGGATACCAGTCTTCAAATACTGGAAAGGCTGCTGTAAAAAAGATGGAGAAAAGTTGTTCTCTCTTGTCATAGAGGGCAGGACAAGAGGCAACGGGTTCAAACAACAGCATAGCAGATTTAGATTAAATCTCAGGAAAAACTTCCTAACTGTAAGAACAGTAGGACAATGGAACAGACTGCCTAGGGAAGTTGTGGAAGCTCCTTCACTGCAGGTTTTCAAAAGGAGGCTGGATACCCATCTGTCTTGGATGGTTTAGTCACAACAAATCCTGCATCTTGGCAGGGGGTTGGACTAGATGACTTTGTGGTCCCTTCTGACCCCATGGTTCTATGATTCTATAATTCCATATGGTTTTGAAGAGGATCATTTTGAAGGCCATAATTAGAGGTGGGCTTTGCCCATATAGATCTAAACTTTCCCAGAGTTCAGTGGTGTTGGCTCTCACATTTTGGTTCAGGGCTCTCTCTAGGCATTATGTTTGATTATTCTGGGCTGTGATTCAGCAGAAACTCCATATGTATGCATGTACATGTGTGTATTTATACCTGCAGATTATTTAGTCATTGCAACTAGGAAATTACTCTATTTTACAGGAAAGGAATTTTATCTTTTAATGTCATGGTATTTACCTTACAAATGCCCTTTTACTACATGATATTTAAGGTAATTAAATGAGCAATAGTTATAATGCAGGCAAAAAGTACCCAGTATAAGTAATTTGTCCACTGAAATGTAGATTCGGAAATGTAATATAAAAGGCATTCTGCCTTTGGGATATTCCTTCCAAATTCCTAAAGTGCTTTCTAAACTATAATATTTTATGAATTTAGATCAGTAAAAATAAATTATAAATAGTAATAAAAAAGAAGGGTAATTTAAAATGTAAAAAGATCATCTGTCTCCGCCAGTGAACCAGCCTCAAATGAAGCAGAATCTGTTTACAGTCTACTCCTTAGATAAGTTTTGTAAGTTACACATTCAGGGAACTAATTCAACTTCTGCAGAAGTGGTTGCACATTGGTGGGTGTCATATGATCTTTGCAAGGATTGTGGACTGTGAATGTTCATAACTACTTTAGCCATATGCTCTCTGACCATTTCATGACCATTTGTCCTGTTGCTACTGACTCAGTCTTCTAATTGTCTCTCACGCCTCTACACTCAGTGTTAAACCAATAATTCATAAATTTATAATTGAATTAAACTCCAAAGAACCAGAGACTACAACCAGTCAAGTGCCATCACTGATAGTATTCTTCCCTCCTCTATTCTATATTATGCTCTCTTAACCCAGCATTAAACCCCTCCAACATAAAAAGCAAGCAGGTATGACACTCAGGAAAACTCCCCTGACTTTAGGGTATTGTAAAGTCTTATAATTTTCATAAAATGCCATTCTGCAACAGCAGCAATTGGGGAAAGCTTTAAAGTCAGTAAAAATGTAAACTTGTTATGATGGCCCTGCCTTGAATTCACAGTGAAATTAAACATGGTTCAGAGAAAAAGTAGAATTAAATTAACATACCTGATTTAGGACTTCATTCAGCTCCCACTAAATCCAGCATATCAGGCCCATAGGCCCCACCTCCGTCCTGAAAACACTTACAAATTGAAGTCAATGAGACTACTCCTGTGCTTAAGAGTCAACCATGTGTGCAAGTGTTTAAAGCATCAAGGACCTACTTCCGAATTCTGCTCCCACTAAAATTAATGGCAAAACTTGATGGACTTTAATGGGAGAAAGAGCAGGCCACTAGACTGCAATCTCCTTAGACAGCAACTATGTCTTCCTTTGTCTGCCCAGCACCAAGCATGGTGTTCAGTGATCACTCAGTCCTCAAGGTACTTGTACAAATGACTTGCTTTATTGCGTCTGGTTCAAATTGGTTTTGCATAATGAGAGCTTCACAATGCTCTGGGTAGAGTCTCTGCTTGGGAAGCTCAGCCCTTAAGGGCACAGTCCCCAATACTACAATTGGTGCTTAACAATCAATAAGTATTAACAATGAATAAATATAATAGAATTATGTATAGAACATTTTTGGAATGTTCTTCCGAAAATGTATTTCTCCTTGAACTGCAAGGGATTAAAAGAAACTAGTAGCTGTCACATGGTATAATTCATAAAGTAACATGTATTTTTTTAAAAAAAACTAACATGGCTCAGAACTTAAAAAATTGGGTGGCAACAAACTGTGAATACCAGTGATGATTAAACCTGTTGATATTCAAAACATAAATAACTCTCAGCCGTGCTGGTAACTGTTCCCATCACAATAGACATTCTATGATTCAGAGTGATGTTTGGGGTTATTGTGCGTGCTTGTTGTGTTGTTGTTGTGTAGGTGATTGTGTTGATTTGTGTCGAGGGGGGGTTGCTGGAAGATGTGTTGATTTGTGTGGCACTTGGGCCAAGTAATCTACCATACAACCAATGAAATTATTTCATGCAAATTAGCTGTAGAGCTGTAGAGCAGGGGTCGGCAACCACTGGCACGCGGCTCGCCAGGATAAGCACCCTGGGGGGCCGGGCCAGTTTGTTTACCTGCCGCGTCGGCAGGTTTGGCCGATCGCAGCTCCCACTGGCCGCGGTTCACCGTCCCAGGCCAATGGGGGCTGCGGGAAGCGGCGCGGGCGAGGGATGTGCTGACTCCAGTGGGAGTCGCGATTGGCCAAACCTGCCGAAGCGGCAGGTAAACAAACTGGCCTGGCCCGCCAGGGTGCTTACCCTGGTGAGCCGTGTGCCAGAGGTTGCTGACCCCTGCTGTAGAGTAAGCGTTGTGATTGGTTGAGTTACCACTGACATTGCAATGGCCTAGATCTCTTGGCCTGGCATAAGTACATGCCTTACTATTGCATTGGTATAATTAGTAAAGCCAGCATGGCGGAGAACTTAAAAGTTGGATGGTAACAGACCGCGAAACCCAGTGATGATTCAACCTGGTGATATTCTGAACAAAAAGAGCCCTCAACCATGTTTGTGGCTGCTTCCCATTACCTCATGCTCACTATACAGACAATTGGCTTGAGAGTGACAATCCTGACATTTTATGATATGGGTAATGTGGTTCTACTCTCTCCTTTGTCAATAAATTAAAACCTGATATATATTTAAATGTTAGGGGTTTTACAACTATATAAGTTACACTTTAATATCATGAAACACATTGAAATACTGTAGCATTTCAGACATGATAAAGATGATAGTCTTAAACACCTCAAATCTAAGGACCTTCCTCAAAAGGTCATTCTTCACAGCTTCTCTTTCTGCACCTTCAGTTTGTACTTGTGAACACAATTAATTGCAGTCTCACAGGAGGACATGTAGACAGCTCTCTGATTTCTGGGTGTCTACATGGCCTAATTTTTCCATGCAATTAATCGCACCTTCAAAATTGTACCCCAAAAATGTACATACAAAAAAGGAAGTCAGGTTTTTGGGGAAAAAACAGGTCCTTAAAGGTGTTAAAAGCATTTCAATTACTATACAGAAGCACTGACACACATGGTCATTAAATTCACTGTTTTGCCAGCCAGAGAAGGAGAGTGCACAGAAGGTCAAACAAATATACTGAGTGCATTTTGCATTACTGTGGGAAAATGTTAGGGTTTAGTATACATGTATGTGTATTTTGTGGGCACCCAAGCATTGTAATACAAACATACATATACACTACAAATTGGGCCAAATTCTGGACTCAGTGACACATTCTCTCACCAGCCTGAAGATAAGTTGGCTAAGCAAAACATTTCTCAGGGTAACAGTGTAGAATTTGGCCTTTTATCAAAACTGTGGTATTATCTGTGGGTTCTAAACATATTCTTGCACACTAAAGGGGGAAATATTCTGTCCATCTCACACTGAGAATGAGTTAAGTACTCACTGTCACTAATAATCTTGCCTATTTATTTTCACTGTACAGAAGAACGAGTGGTTATTCTCTCCTGTTACAGTTTGCTAATGAACTGAGCACTGCCATCTTGTGTTTTTGTGAGCAAGTACATTTACTATTTCATAAATGATCACTTTAAAGCGCTTGAGTAAAATGTGTTGATGAAGAAAAATCATAATGGCAGATTAGTTGGTGGGTAGTATAACCTTCCCTTGATATGTGAGCCCTTCAGCTCTTGTGTACAGACATGAGACCCCCTCCAAAAAAAAAAATTAGAGTGAAAACGTTAAATGGAAAGTGTAGTAAAATGAAATAGAAAGCTGACATTTTAAGCTTAGATTTAGATTTGACTCTTTTGACCTGCAATTTTGGGGGCTCCTGAAAGTTTGTAATTAACAGTACTGTCCAAAGCTCACATCATGCAAGCAGTTGCCTGTAAGCTTCTCTGAATAATTCTTTTAACACATTTAAAGTGACATTACGAACTTAAAACCTAGTCAATTTTTTTTTTAAATGCATTGATGCAAGGACTTGGTGTTTTAAGGGTGGTTCTGTGCTGATATCCCAAACCTCAAAGCCTTCCTGTGTCAAAACCTCACTCTAGCAGGCAATGATTCAAAGGCTGCATTTTGGAAGTTGTACTAGGCAACAGTTTTGAGACAGCTGCCTTTGAAGTCCTCCAGGCTGAGAATGGGCCTGACTTACATTTGGAGATCTCAGGAAATCTGAGGTGTTCAACTCTTTCCAAAGAGCTTCTGATAGCATCTCTAGTTCAGGAGAAGACCCAAATACAGCCTTGAAGAACTCTTCACTTCTGAAGATCACTCGAGTCAAATATAAAAAGGAAGAGACAAAGAAAGAAAACAAGAAAACAGTCTCCATTGTAGCAAAAGAAGTTGCCCAAACTTAGAATCATAGAATATCAAGTTTGGAAGGGACCTCAGGAGGTCATCTAGTCCAACCCCCTGCTCAAAGCAGGACCAATCCCCAGACAGATTTTTGCCCCAGATCCCTAAGTGGCCCACTCAAGGATTGAACTCACAACCCTGGAAGAGAACTCAGTACTTCAGGATAAATTTGGGGGTCAAAGCTGCAAAGCATGCTGAAAGCTCAGTGCTGTTGATGAAACACCGAGGGTGTCAATGTGCCTAGCACCAAAGGAGTATCAGCATCCAAAGGAAACGAAGAAGCCAATCACCCCTAATCCACTGAAATAGATGCAAATGAACTAACTGCTCCCCTCAAAGATGCACTGATAATTCAAAGTTGACTTCAACTATGCAGCTAAAAGCATTAAAGGAAAATGGCACTGTGAGAAGACACACTGGGGCAGTGGGGATTTTGGAATTAAAGAGGAAGAGCAAAAATCAGTTAAAGAATAAAGATAAAGTTCAAGGGCAGCACAGAGCTGGATCCACCTTAAATATTTCCGGCTCTGCCAGGGAGCTCCTCCACTGATCACCATTAGAAAAGAAACAAAATTGTGCTGAGCCACTGGCAGTTGGTCTCAAAATGAGGTTGGCCTGTCTCCATCCAAGGGGACCAAAACATTTTGCGAGCTGGGGGACTTCAGCTGGACTCATGCTAGGGAGTTGAGACCCAGACATAGGAATTCACTCAATATTGTATCTTTAGGGACAACAATTTCTTCTGGCAAGTACAACTTGTATCTACTCTGCTGATATTTAATTGCATGACATTTTTACTCTGTAGTTGCAGAATGTAATGTCATAATCTGATATGTACAGCTAAGGAATCAGACTTTTTGATGGTTAATGCACAGGCCTAAGAGTCAGGAGATTTAGGTTCTACTTCCAGATCTGTCACTGATTTATCATTTGACCATAACCAAGTCACTTCACCTCTTGGTGCTTCAGTTTCTCCATCTATAAAATGGGGATGATGATTCTTACTGCTTTGTAATGTACTTTGAGATCTACAGATGAAAAGCACTGTGTAAAAGCTAGGAATTATAAACCGCACAGCGTCTCTGGTTAACAATCTGTAAAATGGGAATAATTGCCTCACTGACGGGGTCAGTGTTTGTAAAGCATGTTGAGGTCCTCAGATGGAGCGTGCAGTATAAGTGGAGACTATGATCGTATGAACATGTAGTAATTTAAAGGATAGTTTGACTCCAGGATATGACATGGGGATGTTTTCCAGTTATTGTGACTCAGTGATTCAGTTCATAAGTTAAACGGTGAGTTTTTTCTAACTGCAAACTCATCTTCAGACTTGAAAGCCAAGCTCTGTTTTTTCCGTTTTGTTCATTGCCACCAGTAACAAAGATCCTGCAAGCCAAATGCTGTTTTCTGTGGCACCTCTGCAACGTATTCCTTCGGTGGGGTGTCATATGGGTATGTGTGGACACAATTTGAAAACAGGGGTTGTGCAGATGGGCCTTCGATTGAACACTACTTAACAATTCTGTGGATGACTTATAAGCAGAAAAGAACCCAGCTCACTCTCCCAGAGCTCTGTTGTTTTGGCAGGGCAAACTATGAGGCAATTGTTCCCACTTTACAGATTGTTAACCAGAGACCCCATGAGGTTTATTATAATTCCTAGCTCTTACCCGGCGCTGTTCATCTGTAAATCTCAAACTGAACATTAAACATTTATTTGGGTTCCTAAAGTCAGCATAAATGACTGCATGCACAGAGGGAGCAAATCTGTTGAGAAAGAAGGTGCCATCTTTACATAATCACTTTTCAGAGTAGAACTGCACTTTAACATTTAAAATTTAAATTTAAATTAAAAATTAAATACATTTTAAAAATTTAAATTTAAATAAAGTAATGGAAATATCCTGTCTCCTAGAACTGGAAGGGACCTTGAAAGATCATTGAGTCTAGCCCCCTGCCTTCACTAGCAGGACCAAGTACTGATTTTGCCCCAGATCCCTAAGTGGCCCCCTCAAGGATTGAACTCACAACCCTGGGTTTAACAGGCCAATGCTCAAACCACTGAGCTATCCCTCCCCCCAATGTTTAATCATGCAATTAGTATTTGTCAAAATACCAATAAACAATTCATCTTCCCTATGGCCCAATAGCCTGTCAAAATGTTGCTTCTTTTTTACGTGGTTTCTAAATACAGATTGTTAGCACAGATAATTTTGCCTCCTCAAACATAAAGTAGTTGAGTTTCACAAATCACAATGCATGGAGCTGGTTTTGTGAGCCTGTCTTTCTGAGCTAAGCTGATATAGTGTGATCCTGGTGCATGACATGTAGTGGTTTTATGAAAACAGTGCTGTATTGTGTTTCTACTGTGTTTAGATTATCTGACCACGTGGGCGCAAATACCCGCCGAGGCAAGCAGAAGCTGACTTTGTGGCCATCTACAACACATGGAATATGGCTTTTGTTTTACACATGCAATAACATTATTTTGTATGTTATTTTTTTCTTAGCTGAAAGTGCATGTTTTGACTTTCCCCATCAATGTAGGAGCAACAATTTCTATTGTAGGTCATGAGACAAAAACAAACAAACAAACTCAGGGCTTTCTTTCGAAAAAAAATTTCTACCCACATTTTTTCCTAGTTTACTCAACTAATAAGGCAACTTATTTTTCTCCTATTTCCAAAACCCTAACAGCTGTAAGTAAATTTTCAAACATACTGTTGCCCCTTTGGGCCTGAATGACTAGTCAAAGTTTGGGGCCCTGTGTGTAACCAAGTGGAGAGTAGAAATTGGTGGTACTCAGGCATTTCTTTGAGGTAATTTTGTTTACTTACAAAGAGCATACAAAAGCCCGTGTCTCCAAATGCAGAAGGAAGCAACAGAAAACAGCTTCTTTTGCTCACAGCACAAAGAGCACTCTTGTCAGCCTTCACCTTGACCCCAAAACCTCTCCCTGGCTTTCGTACAGGACCAGCCACACGCTGTGAGTTGCTCCTTCAGGCTGTCTCTCTCACTCAGTCTGTTCTTGGCTAATCTTCATTTCTGTGTGATCTCTCTCTCTCTCTCTCACACACACACACACCTAGCCCAAACAACACTCAGCTGCAAGCTGGTACACACACGCCTTTTGTCATAGGTGAGGGGCTTATACTTATCGTTATGTTAACTGACGGTTGAGTTCAAACCTACTAGTCTCAATGGGGTTTTAACTCAACCCATAACAAGGTTTCACCTGCTTCTGCTTTCACCAGATTCTGATACGTGGAGTGAGGTGCTGCTCACTGTGAATAAGGGTATTTGGACCTAAGTCAAATGGTAAGTTTTTACCGGTCATGACAATATATAAAGAGTGTATAGACAAAACACACATTTTTTCACCCTAGATATTAAAAATAGCAACTTTTAGAACAGCTCTTGTGAGATCCCTGGTACATTGAAATAAATGGGAGCTGAAGTCATGTGGTGCTTTGTAAGATTGGACTTTTAGGCCCTGATTCTAGGCTGTGTCCTGGCTCCCTGGTGCCACTCAGGTAGTGTAAGTGGACCAGAAGCTGGCTGGGTTTTCCCATCAGGAAATACCCCTCCCATGGAGGGGATTTGCCAGTGATGTACAGCTGGCAGAATTATTAATAATATTTGAAATTATTATTATTAATATGAGAGACTACCAGACACTAATTTAACCGTCAATTCCTTTAAGACCAAAGGGTATTTTATACAATTGTTCTAAATATGCCTAACAGACTAAAAATAAGCAGTCACTACACCCAACACAGTAACAAGGTATTTACAAGCATGTGATAAGTATACTTACCAATAGGCCAGAGCTAGGGAAAACCATTTCCTCCTGGTTCTCTGGCATGTTCAGGTATGGGCTGACAAAGAAAACCTTCCAGATTCTTTATACGCTTCAGCTAATGTGCTAACTTTAGCAAAAACCCAGTGTGAAGCAGTTTATCCTTGCTACTTTCCTTCCTCCAAGACCTTCCATTCTTATCTCCTCTCCCTCCTTGTTTACCAACAGAACACTGGGAAGGTTTGTGCTTGTTTCTTAGAAGACCATTTTCCTTTGTCTTGTTACTGCAGTGTTTCACTGTATCAGTTACTTTTTGAACCCACACTACAAGTAATAAGTAATATTACTTATTATTCTCACAGCCTCCTCTTACTTGCTGATTAAGGCCTTTTCCGTACTAGCCACAACCCACAAAGCAGATATATTTTTTTTCATAACCAAACTTCACCTAACTTTAATTCTCTTAATTTCATAACTATCCCTACAGCTACCTTTCTCACAGTCCCCAGAACAGGGCCATAATGGGGACATGCCTGGGGGGAGAATGGTATATATTAGGAGAGGAGACAGAGTGGTCAGAGAGCTTGCTCTGCAATCCAGTTTTTTCTGGGCTGTTGGATGGTCCCTTGATGATCATTGCAGTCAGGGCAGAAATTAGATCAGCCTTGGGGCAACTCTAGCTTACCCCAGGGACTAAACCCAGCAGCCACACAGTCTGAAAGGACATAAATCTCTCTTTGGATGGCTCTAAGCTCAGCTCGGCCATTGCACAGCAGCTATTGCTCAGTTTATCCAGGTTAGAGTGCAGGAGTCACTAGCAATATTTCTTCTTTGTTGAAAAGTCTACCCTGAGGCAAGAGACGGCAACTTCCTGTGTTTAGAAAGGGCTAAGCGTATTTTGGGTACTGCTGTTCTCTACATAATAAGTAACATCAATAACGAATCTTTCTCCATTTAAAAAAAATACAGTAACCCCATTTTTAACTGCACTCCTTCATCAGGAAAATTTCCTTGAAGAAATCATAGCATGATGCGTTCTGAAAACTATAGTCCTCAGTCACAATTCTTTATTTTTGCTCACTCACCGCATACAGATATCACTTAAGATTTAGTGGCACGGAATACTACACACAGAAGAGTCAGACTTACTGGTGATTATCTTGTGGACAATCCCTCATTTCTCTTGGAAACATTCCAGGGATGAAGTAACAGTAACCACAACGGGGAAAAAAGTCAAACAAACAATACAGTATTATGGTAACTGATTACATTTTATTCAGAAAACATTAAGGGCTCTGTTCTGGCTTTTTTAAAAAAAAAAAAAAAAAAAATACTTACACATACCTCTTTTTATCCTTTGGGGGTTCTTTCATACTTTCATAAAGCAGAATGGAGGCATTAGTGACAATCCAGAGGGACACCCAAAACATGGGACATAAACCGACTTCTAGACTAATAATATGTATGACTGTGAAATTCAATATGGCCCTGGGGATTACTTGTGTGGTCACCTGGAGAAGCAGTGTGAGTTTCAATACACACTATATAGTTAATACAGCCGTCTGATCACAAAAATTGACAGCAAATAATCCGTAGCCACTGGAAAAAGGATTGTGAGGACTGTACAGGCCTCTCTCATCATTCATGTTTAACTTCTCAGATTATAAACCAAAGTAAAATTAATACCTAAAAACAATGATGATACAAGAGAAAAACTGTATCTAGCCAAGTCACAGAGCACTTTTAATATACATTAAAAACACAGTTGCACAACTAGAGTAAAACCACATCTGCTTTTCCTCACCCCTCAAACCAAGAACTAACCAATCACGACTGAAAAGCAAAGCCTAAACAGTAGCCTATCCAACCCATTATATCAGACTTCAGCACATCTGTTTCCAAAATACTGAGAATATTAGTGGGCATTTACAAATTAATATCCCCTAAAGATCAACAGGTTTAGGTTATTTGGGATGGGCAAGGAAAGGGTAAATTCCAGAGTTCCTTGCAAAGAAACGCACTGCCGGCAATCCTGCCTCTTTTTAACCAAGGTGGATCGAAGTCAAATGCTTCCACTGGTCGCAACAGAGTATTGTATAGGGAGAGGGTCAGTTTCCCCAGCAGGTAAGTTCCAAACCACTAGGGATGTTATTGGAAACCCTGCAAGCAGTCAATCCAGATCCTGACGCACTGGTGTTACAAGCACACAGTGAGATACATTGCTTAACTGTTTCCGAAAGGATTTAAGAGAAATCCTTAGGTCAAGAGCATTTTCTAATCTCAAGGTGACAAATGCATAGTAGCAAGGTTCATATCTGAAAAATGTTCACAAACTCCTGGCCACACATAGATGAAAATTTCTCAGTTGCTGCTCCTCATTGAACAGCTGCAGTGGATGCAACAATGCTCTGAGACTGCAAATTCAAGGAGGAACACCAGTTGCTTCCTCACGTCTGTAATGTGACATAAGAATACATTTAATTTGCACCTTTCACCTGAGAGTCTCAAAGCACATTACAAAAGCTTATTGATGGAGCCTTAACATTCCTATGAGATTGGTAAATAGAATTATACCCATTTTACAGATAAGTAATATGAGGCCCAAAGAGATAAAGGGACTTGTTAATATCACACAGAGTCAATGGCGTAGCTGGGAACAGTGTCCTAGCTCCCAGTCATGTGCTCAAACCATAAGATCACAGTGCCTCACGTAACCTTTCAAATATATACAAAAATTGCAATCAAGTTTTTAAAATGACATTTTCACTATAAAGAGAAACCTTTTTTCTATTCTATTCTATTTATGATTTTCACAACTGTCATTGCACTGCAAAAGTGATTAAATTCAGCATAAGGAAAAGTCACAATTTTGTGCTGAGCTGGAAATTTAACTTTATTTTTTCAGTTACAGAAAGTTGGGTTTGCTTATGATCATGGGGAAACTGCTTTTATCACATCCACAGAATCTCGTGAAAATATCATTTTCCACCAGTAAACTCAGAGCCAAAATTGGTAATTTTGCACAGCCTTAGAAGCGATGGTTTAGAAAAATATATACATATATGTGTCAAAATTCTGTCATGAACAAACCTCGGGCAACTCCATTAAGGTCAACGGAGTTACTCCAGATTTACAACAGTGTTATTCAGAACACAATGTAGCACACGTTATATTGATTTCTAAGGAATTTTAAAACTCTAAATACCAAAATCAATAGCAGAATATAATCCTAAATAAAACTTCCTTTACACTATTTATTTATGCCTCAGTATTAGACACTGGAACTCAGACTTTAATTGCTTTGACAAAAAAGAAAGCTGAAACTGTGAAGAAGAAAAGGCAAACTGTAAAAAAATCTGATTTAAAATTTTTAATTAATTGCTTTTAAATGTCACCAACTTTAAAAACAACTATATTCGTGGTTCCTTCCATTTATGTTTAAATCAAATTTAATGTAGGGCTGCATATTTCTATATTACTAATATTTTGCTACAGGACTGGCCACTAAACCAAAGGCTGCTTTCCAGTGGTGCCCTCAGTCTGCCACAATTGCGCAATAACGCAAATACACATAAACAATATATCTTAAAATGCATGACATATTTAAAACCCACAATCAACAGAGGGGGACTCAGGAACCCTGGCACAGGCACTAATGAGTTTATCTAGTGTGGACCCTTTGTCCCTGAATACAATCTGGTTGGTACATTTTGGAAAACCAAATTGGGCCAGTGCTTCATTCCTGAGCGTAATCATCAGGGTGCCAGACTTAACCATGCTGGTTTCATTTCCTGTATGAAAGAAGATAAAGAAATACACCCGTTGGTGTAATGACCAAAACATCTGTCAGAGTTATCGAGTTGTTGGGTGGTTGGGTTCACATGAGAAAAGTTCCATAGGCATCTGATAGCTACCTAGCCCTTTCTAGTCCTGAGGGATCACACAGCCATAGTACCTGGGGCAGCAGAATGTGAAACACACTAAGAAATCATTCAGTATATTAAATCTACCTGACCAAGTGAAGTGCTTCGTAAATTTAGCAAAATAGATTTTAAAAGGTTGAACAATTTAAGAAGCCAGTTTGGCTGTACATAGCCCAAAATGCTGAGATCAGATTGCTAAATAGAGGGGTTTTAATCTGGGAAGATCTGCAACAGCTGCCACTGTGGAGGATCTGCACTCAGGTATTGCAGTGATGGATGGCAATACGAAACCCTAAGATAAAAGATTGCAGTGATAAAATCTGAACAACAAGACCCATGTCTTCAAAGGTATTTAGGCACATTTGATTTCAGTGGGCGTTAGGTACCTAAATACCTTTGAGGACATGGGTCTTGTTATTCAGATCTAATAGTTGCAAATACTACCAAAATCAAGAGACAAAGGAGGCAATTGCTATGTTAAGCAATCCTGTGAGTTTGTGTATTTAATGCCATGGTTCCTTATCCCCTGACGTTAGCTGAGCATTTGATGTGGTGATATTTTGAAACAGTATGCCGCCATTTTTGTTTGTGTGATTCATGTCATCAACCTTTGGAAATGCTAAACATAATTGAAATGACCTGCCATTCCACACAGCTATAGACGAAATAATGTTTATAAACAATTTTTTCAACATTTTGGTCTTCCTCATCTTAAAAAAAAAAAAAAAAAAAAGACAGGTTAAACAGTAAAACCAACAATTCAGTAATGAGACATCAACTACTGTGACACTGTATTAAAAACTTGCAACTGAACTTAGCTCATCCCATTGGTGACTAATCAGTTGCAATAAGTACACTCCCTGTGGTATAACCAGGCTTTCATACCAGTCTGCTGCATATGAGTCATCCTCAACATTAGTCACATCAATGGATGGGTCAAGACTGCCTTCATTGTTGTTTACTTTCCATCACTGGTCAGCAGGGATGGAGCGGACACTCTCATAATAGGAACTGCTTTTAAAATCCTCACTCAAGGTGTAATCCACGAAGATACTTAGGCACCTAAGGCCCGTTTTTCAGTACAGGTGCAATCCACAAAACTCCCGCTCAGCTGCAGCCTAACTCTGTAGGTGCCTAAAGTCACTTGGTGCCTACGTTTTTGCCTCTGAGCATGTGCACTGCTGCCTCGTGATAGGCATCTGACCCCCTGCCAGAGCTCAGAGCAATTGACAAACTGGGAAAGAGAGGCAGTTGGGCACCTAAATTGGGTACCAGGGGCCCGATCCAGAAGGCATGCTCAGAGGACTGGGCCACTCAGGTAAGTTTAAACAAAATGGCCGAGAAGAAGGAGGAGGACTTCTCTCATAACTTTTAGTCTCGGGGACTCACCCAGTATGTGGGAGACCCCTAGTTCAAGTCCCCTCTCCTCCTGAGGGGGGAAGGGATTGGAACAGGATCTGCCACCTCTCAGGCGAGTGCCCTAACCACTTACTACAACACAGGAGTATAAAGAACTCCACTTAAAATTCTTCTAAGATTCTCTGAGAGTTGTATATGGAAAGACCAAAACATTATTGTGTGCATGGACATATGCTAATCAAAATCTTGCTCCCGTGTTGTGACAAGGATAACTGTGTAGACCTGTCTGGCACCTCCTTGGAGAGAGGGTCAGCACCACTCTTGTCTCAGAGCCCAAAGCACAGCTCTGCAGCAGCGCTACTCAAGCCATCTGCCCCCATACAGCAGGATGAAGGGGCGCAAAGTAAAGCAAAAGAAAAAGTCAGGATGCCTCTGTGCCCACTAACGACAGAGTCCAGGGCCTCCAAAAAGTCAAGGAGGAAAAAAGAGAGAAAAGAACCAGCCCTTCTCCTTTGGGAGGGGGTTTGGGCAGCCAAGGATCTCAAGCAGTTTCCCCAGTCAGTAATCACTGCTCCCAGGGGTTGGGACACTCTGGTTACAGCCCTGTTCCTTCAGCTAGCCATTCCGCACTAAGCAGGGACCTCCCTTTTAAGGATCCACTCTTCTCCAGGCTCCACAAGCCTCACAGGTGTGCGGGGTTGGGGCTGATTGTGCCTAGAGGAGCTCTTTAACCCTTTCCTGACTAGGGTGGGGATTTGCCCCACTACAACTACAGTACTCCTGTAGCTCAGCTGCCCTGAGCAAGTTATAGCACACGGTCATGAATTCCTATTACATACACATTTCTGTTGAGGAAAAAAATTAGGGTGACACTTTTTCTGGTGGCTTTTGTCATTTTACAATAAACCTTTTTTGGCTCATAAATCAAATGGAGAAAAAAAAACCTACATTGTTCACTTATTGGCTTAATATTAAAACAACCCGATGTTAACAGCAATATTTCTTTTAAAATGTACCACTAGGGGAAACTTTGTCCTTTGCTTTTTTTTATTTGTAAGATGTCATGTTAGAATCACAGTGCCACATCCTGAAGTATTTACTAAGCAACACTGAGGACTTCAGGATATAATGCATATGATTTAAGTTGGACACACAGTCCACATTCCAAGCTGTAAGTCCACTTCTTCAAACTGAATCTGCACCATATTGTATACAGCTGCATGTCAAAGAGATGATTATTTATTAACTCTACGTATTAGTGTCTAATTGCTTCATGTTGCAAATTTAGGTCACCAAAACTTTGTGGCAGTAACAGAGGCATTTCTTGTTTGAAGCTACCATTTGAATTTTCAATAGAAATGAAAAAAGTAGTAATTTATTAATAGAAATAAGATTCTTATGAATGTGACAAAATAACTATTACTCATGGTTCATGATATCCAAGACCCTTGTGAACTTGATGTGAACTTGGACAGATTACCCAAAGAATGTTTCCAGACAATGTCTTGTAGATAATCCATAGCTATAGTTCTGGGAAAGTAAAACAACTTGATGATGCCAGTATTTAGGATGGGGATATGTGCTGTCTCTTACCATTTATCAGTTATATTTATAATGCCTTTGTAATCAGGGCATCAGAGGAAAGGGGCTTATTGCATACTTGAGAAATGGCTTTTTTAAATACGCAGCTGAAATGCTGGGCCGAGGAAGAGACCGATATAAATAAAGAACAGAAAAGAGAAGACTGAAGAAGAGCTTTCGGACAGGACATTATACCGCTAAGAAAAGCCACACAAGCCAAACCAAGAACAGCCACCATCAGCATTCTGTCAAGCATTTGACATGTCATGTCATCAGCATTTTAAAAGGCCTGGTCAAGGTAAAAATTCTAAGGGCCTGATCTTTCTCCTAGAGCAGCAAGTGTCAAAACTTACATAGTTAATGCACTCTTAAGGATCAGAATTTAGACACAAATGGTCTGATTCTCAGGTGCACCACAGACCTTTTGCACTGGCTTCAAATAGCCAGGTGAGTGTGAAAGATGGAAAGATCCATTCCATTCCAAACTATTTTTGCAAGGGGACATGAATTTCCTGACACTTTGGGCCTGATTCTGCTGTTGAATGTCGGTATCCCTTTATATCTTCTTCAGACCCAGGCACAGGGGCAATTCTGGAGAAAAGGCTGGCCAGAGTATCACTCCACCAGCTGCCAGATTGGACCTTTGGGACCATTGCAGCCAGGTGTAAATTAGAGCAGCCCCACTAGAAAGAGAGGACAGAGGAAATATATCATACATCCACCTTTGCCATCCTTCTCCCCAGGGCCTATATTGAGCAAATGAAGTTGGCTAGATCTCAGAACTGGACCCATGGTGTCAGGAAATTATCAATTAAAGGAATGATGTGAGACACTCAAACTTAACATGACCATGACATCACAATTCTGTGCTTAGCTAGATAGAGCACTCTCTTTAGGCACCTAAATATAAGTAATTCTGTGTGGATAATTACTGGCTTGTTATCCAGAGGTATATTATATATTCAACATTAATACACCACAAATTCATGGCACAAACCTTTAGTTTTCTGTCTAAGCCTGAAATCTGAATGAGATGAGCATTCTAATGGCCTGTGCCTCAAGCTGAGAATTTGAAAATGAGAACACACCCCTGAAGAGCTTTCAAGTCACCATCCCTAGAAACCAAGTGCACTGGCTCCTATTAATGTAGGTTTTTCATTTTTTTTCTTTTAAAATCTGTTGTGAACATTAAAATCATGTTCCACTTTTCTCTATTCTACAGCTCTAATTTTACCTTTAAAACAAACACAGAAAAGAAAGAAAAATGCTACTAGAGGAAATTTGGGTCTCTGACGGTTGCTGATCTTTTTGTGAACAGAAATTTAGCCCCTAGGGACAAGTGTGACATCTGAAAGTGGGCAGGAAAAACTGAATATGATTTGAGCCAATTTACTGGTAGAGCCGCAGGCATCACCCATACTGCATCATGCTCAAAAGAGAGCAGGCCAAAACCTATCCTGGAGAGTTTTCATTGATTAGCCCCCACACTGTTTCCAGTGACTTGGCCCCTGATTCTATTCTCACTGAAGTCATTGGGAGTCTTTCCATTGACATCAGCAGGAATTGGATCTGGTCCTTAAGTAGAAGCTTAGGTTTCTGTTGCTTTCCTTCTGTAAATTATGCATGCTACAGTTTGCTGTTCAGTTCCAAGTGAATGTTTTAAATCATGCCAAATCTCTAACTTTCCACAGTGAAGCAAGACAGTTGTAGGTGTTTCTGTGCTGTAATTGTTCCTTCCTTTTCCACAGCTCTGACAGTTATTTTTCAAGCACTCGTGGAATGTCTGAAGTGACCACAGATTATCAGGCGGAACTCTGTCTGTTTTCCCTTATCCTCTCACCATGTGGAAAGTCATACATGATGAGGTTCAGGCATGCAGCAAAGCAGAAAGCATACGAGGAGTTGCCACACTGCTATTAAACATTGACTCCATTGCCAGCAGCAGGGGGCCCATATGAAAAGCCACTGAGGGGGTAAACTACACATATGGTTATTTGTCCAACTTGTTCAGAATGTAAGCTGTAATGAGATCGTTCATAAACCACTTAAGCAATGGGCAGTCTGCTTCCCGAAACTTGTGCCACTGCTGATACTGATGTAGGAGACATATCAGAAATTTGTTTTAAAAAACAAGCCAAATAAACAATCATGGTTAAGTAATAAATTATTCAGCCACTTGTCCTTGGGGCCTTATCTTTTCCCCATTCATTTTTTCCTCTTTGTCAATATCCGAGGGGGGCATTAGGTAGTTTTCTATGGTCAGTGGATATGAATCAGCACTATGTTGACTCTCTAGTAAAACTGGTTACTTCCTACCCAATAAAAAGTTAATTTTAGCTTCTTCTTTGCACTGAGCAGAATTAAATTTCATACTTTATTGCCAACTAAAGTTCCTGCATGTGTCTGACAAGTGGGAAGTTGGAAAAAACTGAAAACTCAAGGAGAAAAGAAAGTGGGCAGTTTGGTTAGAATGAATCCCTGCTAATAAAACTGGAAGGGTAAGTTGCTAAAACACTGTTCCATCTACGTTAGTAGGAACAGGGATGGTCTCAAACTGCAACCTCAGTTCTAAACGCCTTCCAACTTTAGGGAAGCTCAGATCCATTAACTTCAGCGCACATTAGATCAGGCCTTTTATGACTTCTTCATAACTGTTGCTTAGCACTTGGATACTAAAGTAATATATGCCTTAGTAATACTTAGGAGAAAAGGACCCCGGCAGAAAGAAGCTATCTAGGAGAGGCTGAGATGGCACAAGGTGGGGCTGGCTGAAGAGGGAATACTTACAGGACAGCAGGAGAATATACTGATTCAGTGAGCCCCTGTTGCAACCTCTGCTGGCAGGGCTCCTATGGCATTGTTGATGGAAATTAAGGAGTCCCTCGCTATTGGAGCACCTCTGAGAAGACAAATATCAAAATACTCCCCTCACCAGGGTGAATTCCTTCCCAGAGCCTCCCCAAAGTCAGCATTCCTTGCTGGTGCACCGGTGGGGATGAATCTAGTACAATTACTATTTCTGCAACATCCCTGTGAGCAGGTGAATCCGCGTTATTAGATATACAACAACAATTCTTTTGGGAGATTGAACCACTTATAAAATTATCAGGAAACTAATCAACGAGTAAAATGCTGTCTACTTTCTATACTGTGTACTTTCCTTAGTACAGTGTAGACTCTCTCTTCGTTAACATTCAGAACCTCTGCCAGTTCTAAAGATGTCTCCGACTACTCAGACTGCTAGGAGATTGTTTTAAAAATCTGAAAGTGATAATAAAAGTTGAAGAACTGACTCAAAGAGGAAATGTTCACCACTAACCAAAACCAATGCCAACAATTCTCTTCTCCTGTGCTCACGGTTACCAATGGGAGCTATGTTTAAAAGGCAGCTGTAGCAGCTGAACAGCTGTAGCAGCTGAACAGTGACCCATGATTTTGAGAAGAGGAGGAAGCATGATACGAACAGATGTGCAGATTCAGAAGTACATCTTGTCAGGATTTTTTCAACAAAACTTTTTTCATTGTCCAAGACAAAACTTTTGGCAGGAAAGAATCAGCTCTAATGCAACTTTTGCTGGTTTCTCAGGTTGAGGATGGAATTCCTAATTGGAGAGAGACTGAGACCCATCCCAGAAGAGCTAATAGCCGCATGGTCAGGGCACTCAGCTGGGATGTGGGAGATCAAGGTTCAAGTTCCTGATCTGTCAAACCCACATCTCACAGGTGAATGCCCTACCACTGGGCCTTTCTGCTGTAGCTGGTCTCACTGTCTCTAGTTTCTGAGGGTACATCTACACAGGGATAAAAAACCCATGACTGGCCCAGGTCAGCTGGCTCAGGCTCACAGGGTCAAGCTGAAAAACTGCTGTGTGCATGTTTGGGCTGGGCTCAGGCCTCAGCTCTGGGACTTTACAAGGGTGGAGGGTCTCAGAGCTCAGGCTCCAACCCGAGCCTGAATGTCTACATAGCAATTTTTAGCCCCACAGCCCAAACCCCATGAGCCTGAGTCAGCTGACCTGGGCCAGCTGCGGCCATGTCACACGTCTTTTATCCCTGTGTAGAGGTACCCTGAGAGTGAGGCTGCGTGTGCTGTGTGCGCCAGCTGTGTTTCTGGTAGTCTGTATTCCTTTTTGTTTTGTTACTTGCTGTTCCTTTGTTTTAGGGGGTTGTTGGCTCCCTTCCTTTTTCTTGGGGTGATGGGGGGTTTTCTCTACGGGGTCTGTCACGCTGTCTAGGTTGGCTCAGGGCCATGAGTGCCAACCTGAGGGCAGACATCCCAGACTGATGGTGTATTCTATCATTCGATTTCACCAACCCAGTAACAAATGTGAACTCCTGGATCACTATAGTAGTCTTGCCATGGAGTCACAGACGGTCCCCTTAGACTCTCCAGTCTATTTTCTCACCCAGACAAACTGGACTTAGAGATAAATGGTCATTTACACCAAAAATCACACAATATGCAGGTTGCTTCCTGTCCCAAGAGACCAGTCACTTACCAGAGATCAATTGGTACCCTAGATCATACTCCACAGACAACATGTGTAGCCATTCCTGTAATAAACTATCTAAAGGTTTATTAATTAGGAAAAAGGAATAAGAGGGTTATTTAAAGGTTAAAGCAAGGAAACATATACACACAAATGAGTTACTATCTAAATCCTAAGAGTGACAGAGTTGTAGTGATCTGTCTATTCAAATTGTCTTTCTGCGCTGTCCCAGAAGACAGCCCCTGGGGATCTCTGGCTTCAGTTTAGAGTCTCTGGCCCTGTCAGAGTTCAAACAGCAAAGAGAGATGGAAAATTTTCCTGTCACTTTGTTTTATTTCCAAGTCCACAAGACAAGTTTCCTTGAATGTAGCATTTCCAAGATGTGATAGGGCCATTAACCAATCCTTTGTATTGTGGTGTGTTTCTTGATGGTCCATCTGATTTTGATAGTCCTTCTGGATGGTCAGGAGGGATGATTTCGGTGCCTGGGTTCACAAATTCAAAGCAAACATTTTCAAAGTTATAAAGCAAACCTTAGTATTCCATGCTATAAGAAAATATGTGACATTACAAGTGAGATTAATGCATGCATCAACTTACAAGCATTTCGTAGAGTCTAAACACTAAATACATTCTTATCAGACTGTGACAGTCTGTACCCCTATGTTCACCCCTTTTACAGGACTATGTCTGGATCTAATGCATCCGAGGGTGCTAAAGGAGTTGGCTGATGTGATTGCAGAGCCATTGGCCATTATCTTTGAAAACTCATGGCGATTGGGGGAGGTCCTGGACGATTGGAAAAAGGCTAATATAGTGCCCATCTTTAAAAAAGGGAAGAAGGAGAATCTGGGGAACTACAGATGGGTCAGCCTCACCTCAGTCCCTGGAAAAATCATGGAGCAGGTCCTCAAGAAATCCATTTTGAAGCACTTGGGGGAGAAGATGATGATCAGGAACAGTCAACATGGATTCAGCAAGGGCAAGTCATGCCTGACCAACCTGATTGCCTTCTATGATGAGATAACTGGCTCTGTAGATATGGGGAAAGTGGTGGATGTGACATATTTTGACTTTAGCCAAGCTTTTGATATGGCTATGGCACTCAGACAGTATAGCTGGGAGTGATTTACATACTGGAGGCTGTATGTGAGAAGATCAGGAGTGGTTGCTCTCACAGCAAAGCAAGGTAAAAAGCACCCCAGGTTGAGGAATTGAGAGGACACAGCTTTCCATCAGTCTAGATTGTACCTTGGATAATGTCACAAAGTCTAATACCTATTTTGAACAAAATTAACATACATGTGAACTGGTCCAGTCTCCTGCTACAAGGTTGTTAGTTCTTAGCTAATGCCACCAGTCTGGGCAAGAGCTAGCATCTGGCCTGCCAGCCCCCACCCCCAATGCAAAAGTGGTGTAGGAAGGTGTGTCACTGACGAGCCTGAATATGCCTCAGGATCCCCCCCCCATTCTCTACAAGGCATCATCCACTCCCTTTTCCTTGATATGAATTATTTCCAGATCAAAGTCCTATAGGGCTAGACTCCAATGAAGAAATCTAGAATTGGTTCCCTTAGATTGGTTCAGCCATGTCAG
The DNA here is from genome assembly GCF_002925995.2 of Terrapene triunguis. Taxonomy (NCBI): domain Eukaryota; kingdom Metazoa; phylum Chordata; order Testudines; family Emydidae; genus Terrapene; species Terrapene triunguis. Next base: position 3,680,979 of record NW_020664369.1, read on the forward strand.
AGGGGCATGATCGCTTAAAACAGTACATTTTTATTACACAAATAAGGTTTAAGTTGCTTGACAGCCCAGACAATGGGCATAGCGCGCTTTCCTGATTACCTCTGCAGCCCCCATCTTGCATTTGGAGACCTTGACAGTGAGGTTGGCTTCTCTCAGCCTTTGTAACACTAGTCCCACATGGTTTAAGTGGTCTTGCCAGGAGCTACTGAAAATAGCCATGTCATCTATATAGGCCCTGGCAAAGGTTTGTAACCCACGCAGCACCTCATTGATAAGCCACAGAAAGGTAGCCCCTGGATTTATTAATCCAAAAGGCATAACTTTAAATTCATATAGTCCAGATTTCCACTATAAAAATGGATTTTCCTGGGCATCAGCATCTAAGGGAATTTGCCAGTGCCCACAAGTCAAATCCAGTGTGCTTAAGAATTTTGCGCACACACCGCCAACAGATCCATATCTCACATGCTGAATAGAGAACTTATTGGGTCACATTGGGTGATAGCATTTAGCTTTCTTAAAATCCACACCAAGTCTCCTGGCTTTATCCTTTTTAGGTACTATTACAATAGGAGACACCCAGAGGCTTTTTGACTTGTAATTACCTCAAAACGTCCTTCCCAATAATCCTGCATTTTGTTTTTCCTCACTGGGATCAGCACTAACACCAAATCACCAATATCAAATAATCTTTCTTCAGCAGGCTGATCATACCAAACTTTCTGAGTTTCATGACTTTCCTCAAGATTCTGTTGCACTAAATTTATCATAACATATAAATTCTCCTTAAAACTAGTGACATACTCCCCTACAGGCTGTCCTGTCTCCTCTGGACTGCCCTCCTAAGAGCCTTGAATTAAATGTAGGTGTCCCCTAACCTGCCTCCCATACAGGAGGTCAAAGGGGATAAAGCTAGGAGATTCTTGGGGAACACTTCTGTATGCATATAGCAAATAAGGGAGTAACACATCCCAGTCACTCTCATGCCTGGAGACATACATTCTTAGCATAGCTTTTAAAGTTCCATTAAATCTTTCCACAACCCCATTAGTTTCTGGATGATAGGGAGCAACCTTTGTATGCTTCACTCCACATAATTCCCATAACTTTTTAAAGACTACAGACAAGAAATTTGCACCACGGTCTGTCAAGATTTCTCTGGGGAAACTACTCTGCTAAAAATGGTGAATAAAGCTGTAGTCACTGTTTCAGTTTCAATATTAGACATGGCTTCAGGGTACCTGATGGCAGACTCCAGCACAACAAGTATATATCTCTTTCCATTCCTAGAAGGTTTAGTGAGAGGTCCCACAATATCTACAGACACTCTGGCAAACACCTCTTTAATAATGGGCAAAGGCTGCAGAGGTGCTTTGCACAGTCCCTTTAATCTTTTGTGCTTTGACATAAGTCACAACTCTTACAGTAATTTCTTACAGTCCCCTTTCCCCCAAGCATGTGTTTGGCTTTCTCGACCCCTGGCAGCCGGGCCTGGGCAGGGGGTGGCCTGCCGCCACCTCTCCAGCCAGGCTCTCTCAGACAGCTGCTGCGCAGCACAGAGGCAGCAACCAGGAGCAGCCACGGGAGAAGCGACTCCCTCCCACTCCCCACCTGGGCCTAGTTGCCAAGGAGAGTGGCCGAACATGCCAGGGCACAAGCGCACTGGGAGAAAGACAGAGCCCCCTCTCCCGCAGGTAACGTGGGGCGGGGAGAGCGAGGAGGCCCTGGGCTGGGCGCAGGGCAAGGGGGTCGCTGGGCAGAGGAGATACATGGGGTGGTCACGTATCCTCCCCTTTAGATTGTGCCCCCCCCGTATGGGGAGGTGAGAGTCATCTGTGGGCAAGCTGTTATTGAGGGCCTTTCCCTCCCCTGCTCACCACAGACAAAGCAGGTGAATCAGATCTATACTTTTTTGGGGAGTGGGTTATAACATGAATATGATTAGACATTGCTAAAATGTTATTATGTATTAAAATATCAGTGGGCAGCATATTTCTGAGCAGGCAAGAATACAAAGCTCAGTAGCCAGGTAAGCAGGAGAGGTTTATAGTAGCAGACAGCCAGGGATTCCTCTAGTTGCTCAGACAGTTCCTGCCTGGCTAACTTTGTGCTGGGCACGCAAAAGCAGCCCTTTTGTAATCTCACCAGCACAGAATGGCCAGGGTAGAGCAGTGTAATGTGCTAGGATTGTTCTGTGCAGTGATTGCATCCTGGCTGTAGCTTGATTACACTTTTTATAAATTGACTTATAACCTCGACAATATTTTAAGTGAACTTGGTGATGCTGGTGCTTTAGTGATTGTAACGGGGCGGGACTCACCACTGCGGCGCCTCCTGCTGGTCTCTCAGGGAATTAGCCTCCAGCCTCTGGAGTGCCCTCTGTCAGCCAGTGTCTCACTACCGCTGGGCCCCCGTGTCCCTCCCAGACCCTGGTGCCCCTTTCCACTGGGGTGCTGCCCCCTGGCAGTAACCCCACAGTCTCTGGGTCTCCCCCTTCCAGGGGAACCCCTGGCCCCACCTCACCTCAGTATATGGCTACTGCCCAGTCCCCATCTAGCCCTCATTCACTGGGGCAAACTGCAGTATATAAGTCACTCATCACAGGCAAGGGGGGTTTGGACCTGCTGCCTCTGCCAACCTTTGGGCTGCCCCCTGCAACCCCAGTACCTATTTGGCCTTATACTAAGCCTGCAGCCTGGGGGGTTTCCAGGCCAGAACTCCCCAGCTCCTCTGGCCTTCCCCCAGCCCTGCTCCACCTCATGTACTCAGGTACGCTCCCCAGAAGCCAGGCCCCTCCCTCTCAAAGGCGAGAGAGAGAGAGGTTCTATCTGCTCCTAGCCCACTGCCCTCTTATAAGGGCCAGCTGGGCCTTCATTGGGGCATGGCCACAGCTGAGGCTGCTTCCCCAATCAGCCTTGGAGCTGCTTGCCCCAGCCACAGCCCTCTCCGGGCAGGAGCGGGGTAACCACCCCGCTACAGTGATCCATGTTTAATGTTCATTTAAGACATGTTTTGCTTTATTTCATTCATATCTTTTTGCATATATATTGTAATTTTATAACATTTTAATAGTTTTTAATTTGATTTTATGTGAATAAAGGTGTTTTTCATGTCCTCTCTCTCAATTTCAAAAGCACTATCTTTCATCCTGATACAGAACAGGAAATTTTTTTTAAATCTCAAAAATTTCCGTGGGATGTGACCAGCTCTATACATAAGCACCAGCAAATAACTCTACTACCATTTTAGTCTTACAATTAAAAGGGAAAGGCAATTTAAAAACCTGAACCTGCAAACACACACATGCATTACTTTACTCAGACGAATAGTCTTATTAATGGGACTGCTCACATGAATAAACTTACGTACCTGTATAAACATTTGCAGGAACAGATGCTCACAATGCAATGTAGCCAGGAGCACTTGGTTACTCTTGGTTTACTTATTATCAAATAAAATTTACATGGGTCATCTGTCAGTGAAGCAGCTTCAAGAAGTTTGTGGGAATAATGTTAGGATGCAACATTTGCTTACAGCAGACTGGCAACAAAATAAAATCAAAGCATCACAGAAATTAGACATAGCTAAGCTAGTATTTGCCCTGCCAATGCAAGGAAGATCATGTAGCTAGCCAGAAAAAATAGGACTCTCTCTCTCTCTCCATATATATATATATATATATATATATATATATATACACACACACACACACACACACACACACACACACACACACTTATAATTTTTTTTCTCTTTTCTTTTCCTCACTATGAAGGGTTTTAATTAGTCTTGCTTCATTTTCTCCTTTTTGGCTGTAGGGTTGTTGAAGAAAGAAAAACTTGCAAAAAATGTGTTCTAATGGGGAAACAACAATTCAAACCATTCAAAAATAGTTTAAAACCTTCCAAAAAAAGTCACCTGTCAGCAGAGACCACCCACCAAAAATTTCACTTTGAGGTGGAAGTTTCAAGAAGGTTGAAATCACTGAAAACAGGAGATTAGAAGAGAAAATGTTATGCAGCCTGAGGGCCACTACAATCTGCTTAAAATTTGCTGTTTCTATTAACATTTTTGCTAGAAAATTAATTCTCTAGAATATTCACAAAAGCTGAATATAAGTGGGATGCCAATTACAGCCAAAAGTTAATTCAATTTCAGTGAATATTCCTGGAAGCAATTTCTTACATATTCATTCAGCTTTATTCAACACTAGTGCAACAACTGAAAAGTAAAGGCTGCTTTTTAGCAACTCATGACCTGTGACATTTAATGGGATTCTTTTTAATTACACAGTATTTCTGATAGTTTTTAAGTGCCCTTTTCACCAGGACTTTGCTGCAACATTTCCAATAAAATGTATAGAACAAATAGGGTTGCCAGGCGTCTAGTTTTCGACTGGAACACCCGGTCGAAAAGGAACCCTGGTGGCTCCGGTCAGCAAAGTCCAGTCGGTGGCACAGCGGGGCTAAGGCAGGTTCCCTGCCTGCCCTGGCTCTGTGCAACTCCCAGAAGCAGCCGGCATTTCCAGCTCGTAGGCACAGGGGCTAGAGAGGCTCCGTGTGCTGGCCCCACCCCAAGCGGGAACTGTAGCCAATGGAAGCTGCAGGGGGGCGGTGCCGCCCAGTTCTGAGCAGGGCCGGCTCTAGGCACCAGCTAAGCAAGCAGTTGCTTGGGGCAGCAGATTTGCAAGGGGCGCAAGAATCCAGCATGGGAGCTGAGAACCAACAGGGGACCCTGGGAGCTGTAGTTCCTTGGTTAGCTCCCTGCCTATAGAGCCAGCCCTGGAGCAGGGAAAGAACTACATTTCCCAGCATTCCCTTGGCCACTAGCAACAGGAAAGGGTGGGGGAAGGAGCATGGAACTGAAATCTGCAGCTTGCTGTGAATGGTAGGAACAGAGCCAGCTCTAGGTTTTTTGCCGCCCCCCTCCGGGCTCCCCCCACATCCCTGTATTGCTCCAGCCCTGGACTCTCCCCTGCCCACACACCCTGCTGCCCCAGCTCTGGCCCCCACCTGCACTCCCCTGCTCCCCCAGCCCTGGGCTGTCCCCACACCTGCACCTCCTGCTGCCCTAGTCCTGGGCTCTTCCACCCCCCCTCACTCCCTGCCGCCCCAGCTCTGGCCCCACCCACACCCCTTGCCGCCCCAGCCCTGGGCTCTTCCCCCCCACCCGCACCTCCTGCCGCCCCAGCCCTGGGGTCTCCCCCAAAGAAGGAATTGGGGGGACTAAATGGACAGTGCACCTCTCTATCTGAAGCCTAGCAAGAGAGGTATGTGGATCCCACTAGAATTTAAAATGAAAAGTAAGGGAGGCGAGGCTCTGGACCTGGGCAGCTTTAGACACAGTACCAGGCACGTAGGAGGATTTCCACTTCTGAGCCATGGAAGCAGAAATTGACTTTTCCTTTCCAGATATAGCTAATATTCAGAAAGGGAATCTAGCACCTGCCTTCCAGATTTGAACACCCTCAAAATTCAGGAGTGCTCAAGCTCAATTTGGGCAGCTGTTACTTCATTTCCCCCAAATCAAATATACTGATCCACTATAACTTGCTGTAGAAAAAGTAGAATAAATTGAGCAAGAAATGCTTCCCAGTGGTTATTAGGACTGGAATTGCTATTTTCAACAGCCATTGCTTTTTTAAGTTTTAGTTTTATTTGTTTAAAAGGAAGACCGTGATAGTGCATTCCCCATAGAAACAAAGAATGGAACAAAAGAATAATAAAGGCACCTCAACTTTTTCTCATTTATGTAGGACAGTTTTATAATATGCATCCAGATATCCTCCAATCACACAAGCTGAAAATTGTTCCACTTTATTGCAATTCTGTAACCATATGGGAACCAATCCTGTCTGTATTCTGTGCACATCCAAAATTCCTGCTGAATGACCCGCCCCGGGAGCGAGTTACCAGTGACCCAGGGCTGGGGCGGCAGGAGGGTGCAGTTGGGGGGGGGCAGGGGGAGAGCCCAGGGCTGGGGGTGGGGGGCAGCCAAAAAATTTTTTGCTTGGGGCAGCAAAAAATCTAGAGCCGGCCCTGGTTCTGAGGAGCCGCACGGAGCCAGGGCAGGGAGGGAGCCTGCCTTAGTCTCACTTCACCACTGACAGGGAACCGCCTGAGGTAAGTGCCGCCCTGCCGGAGGCTGCACCCCAAATCTCCTCCCACACCCCAAAGCACAGCTCCAGGTTGGAACCCGCTCTCACACCCAAACATCCTCGAGGAGCCCACACTCCACACCCCCTCGTACACCCCAACCCCCTCATCCCCAGTCCCACCTCTGAGTCCACACCCCCAGCCGGAGCCCGCAGACCATCCCGCCCTGAGCCTCCTCCTACACTCCAAACCCCTCGACTCCAGCCCGGAACCCCCTCCTGCACACCAACCTCTTCATCTCCAGCCCCACCCCAGAGCCCTAACCTCCAGCTGGAGCCCTCACCCCCTCCCACATCTCAACCCCCTGCTCCAGCCCAGTGAAAGTGAGTGAGGGTGGGAGGGGGAGGGAGGGGAGCTGGAGTGAGCAGGGGCGGGCCTTGGAGAAGGGGCAGGGCAAGGTTCGGTTTTGTGCGATTAGAAAGTTGGCAACCCTAAGAACAAACTCGCAGAATGCTTGTTCCTGCTCCCACTTACTTCAGTGCATGCAGGATTAGGCCCCTAATTATGCTACAATCTTGGAAAATCTATGGTGAATTCTGTTCTTCACTCTATTAGCTTGACCCTGAAAAGTGCAGAGAGCTCTGACCCTGACCCAGCAGAGCACTTAAGCATGTGCTTAACTTTACACATACAAATAATACTTTTGACTTCAGTGGAACTATTTACATATTCAAAGTTGAGCATGTACTTACATGCTTTGCTTGATTGGGGCTGCAGTGTTCTACACTTTGCAGAATCAAGCCCTGTGTCCGTATCTTACTGCTGAAAAGCAACATGGGGTTTATTACCTAGAGAGTGAATGGTTATTTTGATTCTACATTAAATTTATGGTGCAATTTTCAGAAGTTCCTATTTCATGTTCACATTCAGCCCTGGCATAAGTAGCTGGAGTAGCATTAAACTAGCAGATAGCTATCCAACATTTTTTACCCAAAATTCACTGCTAAATTTATATAATGGACTTATTGGTAGATATTTTTAATACACAGCTTCAAGAAGCTAACAAAAATGTCACATAGAAAGTTTGCACTGGTCTCAAATCACAGCATTTCTGGGTACTTATTTAATTTTGCACTACTGCTAGCACATTTCACACCAGAGACATGGTAATGGGGAGCAAGGCATGAATGATGATGAAAAAATTGGCATTTTCTTCTTTTTTTTATAATAAAGGATTTTATTTTAGATTTTTCTTAGTAGACTGTGCTAACCATCCAAATCAAATAGCATTGGTGCTCAATAAAAATATTTTGTTTTTTATTCTTGTTTAATAGTATTTGGGGAACAAAAAGGAAGTAGGGAAAGATGTGCAAGAAAATAAAATTCAAATAATCTCAAAGTTTTGTACACTTTTTAAAAATATATTATTTTCAATTAAACAAAACTCTGGAAATAAATCATCCAGACTACCCCTGCTAATAGTTTACTGTCTGGTTTGAGTGAGTTTAACCTTAAGGTGTGGTAGGCTCTGGAAACTTACTGTGACTCATTGAGTAATAAGTAGCTACAACATAAAACATCAACCCACACACAATTTCTCTGCCTCATTCTGAATATCTTTCATTTGAAAAGAAAAATAAATGAATTATCTCATTAAATCTGTTTTTAATCTTTATGACAGAAAATAATGAATATAAAGGAATAATACTTTTTCTTGAAAACGTATTAATATATCAAAGAAAACAGTTACCTTTTCCGTAACTGGTGTTCTTCAAGATGTGTTGCTCATGTCTATTCCACAATAAGTGTGCATGCTCGCCACGTGCACCGGTGCCGGAAGTTTTTCTCCTAGCAGTACCTGTAGGGGGAGCTCCCCCGGCAACCCCTGGAGTGGCGCCTGCTTGGCACGGTATAAGGGGAGCTGCGTGCTCCCCCCACCCTCAGTTCCTTCTTGCCAGACAACTCCGACAGAGGGGAAGGAGGGCGGGATATGGAATAGACATGAGCAACACATCTCGAAGAACACCAGTTACGGAAAGGTAACTGTTTTTTCTTCTTCGAGTGATTGCTCATGTGTATTCCACAATCGGTGACTCCAAGCTATATCTGTTGGAGGTGGGTAGGAGTTCACAAGTTCCCAGGACAGAGGACAGCCCTGCTGAACCCGGCATCATCCCTGGTTTGGGAGACGATTGCATAATGCGAAGTGAACGTGTGAACCGACGACCACGTGGCGGCCCTACAAATGTCCTGGATGGGGATGTGGGCCACGAAGGCAGTCGATGAGGCCTGTGCCCGGGTTGAGTGTGCCCTCACAATGGGTGGCGGGGGGACACCCGCCAGCTCATAACAGGAACCGATGCACAAAGTGATCTAATTGGAAAGCTGCTGAGTGGAAATCAGCTGGCCTCTTGCGCGCTCAGCCAAGGCGACAAACAGTTGCGAGGACTTTCTGAACGGCTTAGTCCGCTCGAGGTAGAAAGCCAGAGCCCGCCGCACATTGAGCGTGTGGAGGCGGCGTTCCTCACTGGATGTGTGAGGCTTGGGAAAGAGGACCGGTAGAAAAATGTCCTGACCCATGTGGTAGGCGAAGACCACCTTCGGGAGGAACACGGAGCGTGAGCAGAGCTGGACTTTGTCCTTATGAAAGACTGTGTACGGCGGTTCGGAGGTCAGGGCCCTGAGCTCTGAGACTCGCCTGGCCGACGTGATAGCGACCAGGAAGGCCACCTTCCATGAGAGGTGAGACCAGGAGCACATGGCCAGTGGTTCAAATGGGGGCCCCGTGAGACAAGCCAACACCAGGTTTAGGTCCCATTGTGGAACCAGGGGTCTAGAATACAGGAAAAGATGGTCTAGACCCTTAAGGAACCGGCCAGTCATAGCATGGGAAAACACTATGTGTCCTTGCACTGGCGGATGGAAGGCCGATATGGCCGCCAGGTGCACCTTGGTGGACGAGGGCGCCAGGCCCTGGGCCCTCAGGTGGAGGAGGTAATCAAGAATAAGCTGGATCGGGGCGGTCATCAGGGAGACACCCCGGTCTGCCGCCCACCTAGAAAACTGGGACCACTTCGTCAAATAAGCACGGCGAGTGGAAGGCCATCTACTTTCGAGGAGGATGCGCTGAACTTGCTCTGAGCACGTCCTTTCCTCTCCACCTAACCATTGAGCAGCCACGCCGTAAGGTGAAGAGCCACTAGGTTGGGATGGAGGAGGCAGCCCTGGTCCTGTGAGAGCAGGTCCGGGCAGAGCGGCAACGGCCATGGCGGAGCTACCGCCAGGCCCGTGAGGGTCCCCTACCAATACTGCCTGGGCCACGCCGGGGCAATCAGGAGGACTCAGGCCTTGTCCGACTTTATCTTCTCCAGGACCCTGCTGATTAGAGGGAACGGGGGGAGGCATAGAGAAGCCAGCTTGGCTAAGACAGTAGAAAGGCATTGGAGATAGCACCCCTCCCCAGGCCCCCCCCGGAGCAGAACCGGGTGCATTGTCGGTTCTGCAGAGTCGCGAATAGATCCACCTGGGGAGTTCCCCACTTTCGGAGGAACCGGTGGCCCACTCCCAGGTGGAGGGACCACTCGTGCTGTGAGGAGAAGTCCCTGCTCAAGCGATCCGCCCTCTTGTTGCGGGCAGCCGGTAAGTGGAAGGCCTTCAGGTGGATGTTGTGGGCTATACAGAAGTCCCACTGCATGAGGGCTTCGAGGCAGAGGAGTGGGCCCCGCCTTGCCTATAGAACATCGAGGTGTGGTGACGACGCAGGAAACAGAACGCCAGGTTTGTTGGTAGCCAGAGAGCTTTACAAGCCTCCTGCAAAAAGCCTCCCAGGAAAACTTTTCTTGGGGTTTTTATTCTTCTCCTTACTTTGTTTACAACTCTTTTTATTGGTACAAATTTTGCGCATAAAGAAGGCATGCAATAGTCAGTTACATAAGATAACAAACCCATATCTTGTGCACGTGAAAGCTAGCTAGCTGCAAGGGAGACAAACAAGTCAGCCAAATAAATTCCCTAATCACAAACGCTGGGTTGAAGGCCACTCCTGCCTTGTGGCCATGGAAACAGTGTGCCGTAACAATGGCTAACAATTTGGGAGCTAGCATTCCTACATCGAGGCCGTGTTGTCCGTGAGGACCCTGACTACCTTGCCCTTCATGTGCGAGCAGAAGGCCATATATGCCAGCCGCATCGCTCTGAGCTTCTTTATGTGTAGGGTCAGGTCCTGAGCCAACCACAGGCCTTGGGTCTGAAAGCTCCCCATATGGACCCCCCAACCCAGGTCTGACGCATCAGACACCAACTCCAGCGACGGGGCTCTGTACCTGAACGGGACCCCTTGGAGCATGTTGTTCAGGGTGGACCATCAACGCAGGGAGGTAATCACAGCGTCCAGCACGGTGAGGACCTTGTCCATCCTGTCCGTGGCCTGGGAGAAATTCGAGGCCAACCAGACACTGCGTCCAGGAGCACCCCAATAAATTCTATGCGTTGGACTGGGACTAACGTGGACTTGGTGTTGTTTACCAGTAGGCCCAAGGCAGTGCATTTGGACAGGTGGAGCGCCACGTGATCCCTCACCTGCGACCGGGAGGTGCCCTTGATAAGCCAATCATCCAGATAGGGAAATATCTGTACCCTCCGCCATCTGAGGTAGTCTGCTACCACTGACATGCATTTGTAAACACTCTGGGGGCAGTGGGCAGTCTGAACAGGAGGACCGTAAATTGGTAATGATTCTGTCCCACCACAAAACGGAGAAAGCGCCTGTGCCCCTCGAATATGTGGATGTGGAAGTACATGTCCTGTAGATCAAGGGCAGCGTACAGTCCCCGGGATCCAGGGAGGGGATGATGGAGGCCAGGGAGACCACACAGAACTTGAGCTTCACCATGTGCTGGTTCAGATCCCGTAGGTTCATATGGGCCTGAGACTCCCTTTGGCCTTCGGGATAAGGAAATAATGGGAGTAGTACCCCTTGCTCATGAACTCCTCGGGCACCGCCTTTATCGCTCCTAGTTCTAGGAGCCACCCCACCTCCTGCTCGAGCAAAGCTTCGTGTGAGGGGCTTCGTGGGGGTAGGGGGTGGTTGGGTGGGGAGGAGGTAAACTGGAGGGTGTAACCCTGGGATATGGCGTTAAGGACCCATAGGTCCAAAGTGAGCTGAGACCATTCCGGAAGGAACGCACACAACCGGTTGGAGAAGGAAAGCTTTATTGGGGGTGGATCCCTGATGAGGACTGGTGGGTTGCCCCTGAGCATCCCGTCAAAATCGCCTTTTCCCCGCCTGCTTGCCCTTGGAGGGTCCAGGCTGGGGGGCAGGCCGAGACTGCCTGTGAGGGCGTCTCTTATAGTCCCGTTGCCTCTTATGGGTGGCCTCGTACTTCAGGAGGGCTGCCGGGTCGGAGTCTGCTGAGGCTTGAATGTAGGTGCCAGAGCCGGGACATAGAGACCCAGAGTCTGGAGGGTCGTGCGGGAGTCCTTCATGCCATGCAGCCTTGTATCTGTTTCCTCTGTGAACAGAGCTTTCCCATCAAATGGGAGATCCTGCATGGACGATTGCGCCTCGCTGGAGAGCCCGGAGAGCAGGATCCATGACACCCTTCTCATGGACACCGCAGAGGCCATTGAACGTGCGGCCGTGTCCGCAGCATCTGAGGCAGCCTGCAGGGAAGCCCAAGCTGCTGTTGCCTCTTCTTCCACCAGCGCCCTGAACTCCTTCTTATTGCGCTCCTGGATGGAGACCTCAAATTTAGGCAGGGAGCCCCACAGATTAAATTCGTACCAACCCAAGAGGGCCTGATGGTTTGCCACTCGTAACTAGAAGCTCAAAGACTAATAAATTTTCCTTCGAAAGAGTCCAGCCTCCGAGTGTCTTTGTTCTTTGGGAGTTGGGCGCTGGGTGGGTATACAGGGCATTTGAAATTTTAGTCACCCCTTCGTGGAGCGGCAAGGCGACCCTACTCAGTGCCGATGGGGACAACACGTTGAACGGGGAGTCCGAGGGCTCCTCCATCTCCTCTGCCTGGAGGTGGAGGCTTGCTGCCACCCTCTTTAAGAGCTCTTGGTGGGCCCTAAAGTCCTCCTGCAGAATGGAGGGAGGCAGGGCCACAATCGCCTTCTCCGGGTGGAGCGAAGAGGTCGGTGCGGTGCTTTGGGTGTTGGCCGGCACCAGAGGATCCACCACCTGGTTGGACTCCGGGCATGGTACCGAGGACGATCGTCCCACCGACTCCTTTGTCGGGGGTCTGGAGAGGGAGGCCAACGGTGCTTCCAAAGCTCTGGCCACCGAGCGAGCTCCCACCAGGGGGCTACGCCAGAGGCCACGGTGCCCACTGGTACCACTGGGCCAGCCACGACACTCGGTGCCACTGCACCTGCTGTGGCACTGGCGGGGCCGGCTGCCCGGGTTGGCCGGTCTGGCCCGTCGAAGGACGGCTACGAATGGAGACTGGGCTGGCGTAGGATCCACTGCTATCTCTCGACCGGGAGGAGCAGCAGTGTTGGGATCTGCGACGGTCACGGGACCATGATCTCAACATGCAGGACCGGTACCAATGGTAATGGCTGCTCCACGAATGGCCTTGACGGGTGGACCCGCGACAGCGAGTTGCTGGCAGTCGACGCCCAGGGCTGCGGTGCCTTGGCAGAGACTTGGAGCAGAAGCCCGAATAGGAACGGCAACGACGACGTCCACCATGGTCCCATCGATATCCGCTCTCTGAGGAGGACCGGTGCCATGAGACCCTGCTGGACGGGACCCAGCCCGAGAGTCCACGTGGACTCTGCCCCAAGCGGACGCTGGGCGGTGATCGGCGTCGGGAACGTTCCCTCAACCGAGACCGGTACCGAGCCGGGGGCAACTGCAGAGATGCCAGCGGAGGCTTGCCTCTGGAGCGTGGGGCCGACATCGGCCATGCTCCGGGCACCAGCATGGACAAGACGTCCTGGGCCACCTGGAGGGCTTCGGGCGTGGACGGCATCCGGACATCCGGAGAGGCCTGTTCCGAAGGGGCCGGACTACTCCGCTCTACATGAGTCGGAGGCCTAGGACCCAGTGGGGATCGAGGACTGCCCGACATGGGCCTAGCCTCTGTCCCAGACTTCCCTTGGTGCCGCTGCGAAGAGGGAGTCTTCTTGGCCCTCTTGGTGTGCCCGTGGACAGGGAGCAGTGCCGACTGGACGATGGCACCGGTGGATCGCCGCATACCGACACCGTGGTTCCCGGTACTGGCTCGGAGCGGTGTGCCGGGGTCAGGGTCAGCGCCGACTCCATCAGAATGGCTTGGAGCCTAATGTTCCTTTCTCTCTTGGTCCGAGGCTTAAACAATTCGCAAATCTTGCACCTCTCGCTGATATGGGTTTCTCCGAAGCAGCGCAAACAGTCTGTGTGCAGGTCGCTTCTTGGCATAGAACGCCGACAAGAACCGCACGACTTAAATCCCGGGGCTCGGGGCATGCCCTGGCCCAGGCTCACTGACTAACTAAACTAACTACGCTAACTAACTACAGGTACTAAACGAACGAACAGTTCTGAGGACGAGCTACAGCAAAGCTGGAGCAGAGCAGTTCCGACGCACCTTCACTGGCGGCAAGAAGGAACTGGGGGGGGGGGGAGCGCGTAGCTCTCCTTATACCACGCCAGGCAGGTGCCATTCCAGGGGTGGCCGGGGGCGCTCCCCCCTACAGGTACTGCTAGGAAAAAAACTTCCGGCACCGGTGCACGTGCCGAGCACACACACCTATTGTGGAATACACATGAGCAATCACTTGAAGAAGAAAAAATAGATAGTATATTCTTAATAACTCTATTCTGCAATCAGCCCTGTTGCTTTTCTAACCTCTGATTTTTTTAAATGAAGTTTAACATGTACACTATAACAAGCAAGCATTTACGATACATGAAAATAAATGTATAATGTGTACACAAATATTATTAAAGATAGTAAGGCAAATCTAAAACACAAATCACAGAATAAATATTATCTCCACCCTTCAAGATATGAGTGCAAAAATATGCTCTGCTCCTGCAAACCCTCATATGAATAAATCTTTGCTCGCATGAGTAATCCAACTGACTTCAATGGATCTACGCACATGAGCAAGGGTTGCAAGATTAAGCACATAATTAGGACAACTGTTGTCTATTTCCAAATATCAGATTGCATATTATAAGTAAATGAGACGGCACCTGCTATTAATACAATCTATTTCTTATTTTCCACTTGCCAGCTTTCCAGTATCGCAGGAAAATATTTCTTTGCTCTCTATCTGCCAGTAACAATCCAAACTATATACTCTTTGGTCAGGTCTCCAAGTTTTGGCATGACTTGTAATAAAAAATAAATATTTGGCATAGATAAAAAGTAGGTGCCTAAAATGTGACTAAGTATAATTTGTACTTTTTATCAGAATCCTGTGATCTTTTAACACTCCCCAAATATGGGTTTTATATAGCCCGCCAGATGAGAACACTAGCAATCTCTTTCAAAACCGTTTAAATCAGTGATACTGAAGCTATAGTACCTCATACAGCTCTCCTCGTGGATATGAATCCTGAAAATAAAGCACCTGTTGCCATGGGAACAAAATGACAATTTTGAACAACTATGTATGTGCAGCCAGATGGGTTAAATCTGTATGTGCCATGGTAGCTAGCTGAGGTAAGTAAAAATGCCTCACATTGAAACATCGTGCAGGATGTCTCTGGGCCAGTTTCTCTGACTGTGTAAATTGGCACCACTCCATTGATTTCAATGCTCCTGTGCCATTTTACACCAGAGAATTTGGCCCTCTGAATGTCAGTGACATGAAACCAATCATAACAGTCAGTTGGAACACTCAGTTTGCAAGGCCTATGATTCAGTGTGTGACCATCTCTCCCGCACAGCCCCAAACTCCTATGCCATGATAGCTAGGGTTGTTCAGAGCCATGTGAAGATGCTGTCAAATAGGTAACATCTCTAGACCTGGTGTGGGGATTGGCAGAGGATGATAGAGAAACAATGAATGTTAAGATCTGGACAGGAGGGTTAACAACATTGAATGAACCAGTCCTGACCAGAACTGGGCTTGTTGTAACTGTAAAGAGGCTTCGCGCACAGAGCACTAAGTAATACTCTTCTTATTGTAACTGTTACATAGCTTTTTAATGAATAATGACACTTTGAGATCCTCAGACGGAAGTAACTAAAACAGAGCAAAGTGCTTGACTGTCACCTACTGTTTAAAATAGGTAATAATCCTATTTTGCAGATGGAGAAATTGAGGCACTGAGAGGTTAAGTGATTTGCCCAGGCTCACTCTGGTTCTTGAATATTGGCTGCATAGATATTTCTATTCCTAATAACACAGTGAGGGTGCAAATCCCTTTGATGTAATTCATTGCTGTACTCATTATTCCCCATCCATATGCACATACCAAACACAGCCACCTCAGCTTCTCACCTTTTTCTTTTGCCTCCTTGTCATCCCATTCCAATGTCCAACAGAGAGGCTGTTGCTGGACTATGCTGAACCATCCTAAACTGGTGTGGCTTTTATTCCTGTCTTAGAAGAATGCTTCTGCCAAATTGCACGAAATAGAAGGGACTTCTGAAACATTCTGCAGGAAAATAATCCAGATCTCTCTACAAGGTTAAGGGGTTGTTGTTTTCTTTTAAAATAGAAGACCTTATATTCCAACAGCGCTTTCCTAATTTTGGTAGCATAGGCCTCTATTAGTGGCGAGGGATGAGGTTACTCTGAAGGGCAGAATAAGTGAACCATAATATTCATAGCCCCAAGCAGCAGTTAGACATCCGAATCAGTGATATGATTGTGTAACTCAAAGACATCATGTGCAGACCAGAAAAACATATAAGTAGAACAGTGGACAATTCTAGAGATTTCATGTACTACACTGTCTACTACAGTCCCAGGTACATGTACACATCATACTAGTGGGCTACAGCAGTTTTCAGAAAGAAGTTTAAAGACAGTGTATAGATTAGCAAGCAAATACATAAACATTCACATGGACGCATTTGGGGCCAGGTTTTCAAAAAAACGTTAGACTTGCAATTGCGTGGGCAAAAATACATGTACACTTGTATGCCTAATTTTTGCACAGTTACTGTTTGCACATGAGAGTCAGGTAGTTGCACGTGCAAAATACCAGAACTAGCTAGTTGTGTGTACAGGCAGTCAACTGGTGCAGGTAGTCACTGTCATAGTGCACACATGTTAGCGACACAACTGTACCCATACTTCTGTACATGAATTTGCATGCCTAATGTATTTTATAATTTTGCCCTTTTGTAAATGCTATGGTAACAAAAGAAATGGGAGGAATGGACAGGATAGCAATTTTCAAAGTCCATGGGATTACTCACGTGAGTAAGGGTTTGCAAGATCAGGCCCTTAGACATGGATTTTAAAAAAGCTTGTTTCCTGCACTACATTTGTAGACAGCACAGAGTTTCTCATTGTCCAGTGTCTCACGCAAATTTTGTTTGTGGCCATCTTGGACGCCTACAGCTTTAAAGGCAGTAATTATCCCAACCCATATGCTGCCGAGTGCATTTTCCACTGCAAATGATAGATGGCTTATCCACAGAGTTGTTTCCTAACGGTGTTTTCCACGTGTATAAAGCACTTTGTGGATACAAAGGGGGCATGTCTGGTCAATACATTACGAAAGTAAACACTATGTATAATCTGCAAGCCTCATCTTCTCCTGGACATACTTAATAATAAGTACATTTGAAACATGCAAAAGAGTAACAAATAACCCATTTCTGCTTGTTAATTTAGAATTGATCCCTGATATTCAGCACTGGTGAGGTTACAGCTCAAATTGTGTAGACAGTTGGCACAATCTTAAATTAAAGGTACTAATAAACTGGAAAGGATATGGTGGAGGGTACCTACCATGACCAAAATGATGGGGTAGGGAAAAATCTTAAAGAAAACAAAGAACCAAATGTGTAATCATAGGAAAAGAAGTTTCAATGGAACATGACAAAGGACTACAGATACACAAGCTTGTCTCTCTCACCAACCAAATTGGTCCAATAAAAGATATTACAGTGCCTACCTTATTTCTCTATGGATACACAAGGTATTTTATGAGGGAAAGAGAGAATCTGTTTACCCTAGTCAAAGAAAATAAAATCAGAAATAATGAACTAAATCTGCAGCAAACTAAATAGTAAGAAAGGCAGGGAAGTGATGGAATTGCCATCACTTGAAATTTTTATGGCTGGGCTTGATAACTGTTGGAGATGGTATGTGAATGCTACAAAGTCTTGTCAAATCACATGAGGATGAAGTAATTAATCTATTAAAGGCTTCTTCTAGCCCCCAAATGTGTACAATATTGTGTTAATGTAGCTGGTCTAAAAGCTGCAGTTGATTCATAATACTGTATCAAAAAGGCTGTCCCTACTAGCAAAATAAATCACAAAATAAAACTTATTTGAAAATCATATGGTTAGATCTTTATTTTGATTAATAGCATGTAACTATAGCTTAAGAAATTAAATTCATAATTGCAAAATAATTTCCATTTATGTTAAAAAAATGTCTAGCAGGTAGAAGGCTGAAAGTATAAAATATCAGCATTCAAAATTTTAAGCAGAATTTCACAAATGGTAAATCCCATCACTACCATTTGAGTTGAGTGAGCCAACCTAAGTTTTGTGCAAAATTGTTAATGACAGCAATGGGGAAGCGTTATTGCACAATAATACATGCATATGTTTCCATTACTTATAATAACTAGCAAAGCTAGCAATAGTGTATTATATGAGTTAAACATATCTGTGCAATCCCAAGTACTGAGCAATTATCTTATTTTTGGCAAATTTTTGCAACTTGTGGAAAACACCAAGGTTCTCAAATATCAGTGGGTACATTAAGGGTCATATTATCAAAAATAAATGCCTAAGAAGCATTCACACAATATGCAGATGCCAAAAAAAAGTTGTGTATACAAAATTAATTACCGTGCACACAAATGTGTACTTATGCAAACAAGGGCCCATTTTACGTGTGTAAATGCATATTTTATATTTGTAATGACCTGTTTCTACAAATATATTTTCGATAAGTGTTTTGAAAAACTAGTCCTTAAATCCTGTTCGAGTGACATTGTGGATATTGAGAGATATTTTTGTTTAATAACATTGTTAACCCCAGGCATTCAAAAATTCTAAGCCAAGGGGACCTCAAAATAATGAGAGTGGTTTAAAAAAATCATGAGCTTTCAAAACCATTACATTTGGGTTCTTCAAATCCCACAACATTCATGTGAACATCAGAATGGCCACCATTTCCCATTACTTTTAATGGGAATGAAGCTATGCTACTCCATACTAAAGATGGCTGCCCAATCTCCAAAAGCTTTGCAAGTAGAGCTGTAGGTACTACTTGTGAAGATGGCTGCCATCTCCTATTGATTTCAATGGGAAAGTAGGCTGCCCTCAGAGAGGATGGTGGACCCCTGTTTTTTATGAGTGTCCCAGGCAAGAGAAGATGAGTATACAAAAAAATGTATTTGCAGGCCCAGGGGATTCAGGAATGTGGACTGAATGGAGGAGGACAGGTAATATGTGGGGCAGAAAGGGAGACTGAGAGCAACATGGGAATGTGTGGGGGTAGGAGGAAAACTTGTGGGAAGGCAGGGAAAGGGAGTAGGGAGCAAACCAAACTAAAGGGAAGGACACGTGAAGAGTGAGGGTGAGTGTGGGCAAGAGAAATGGACAGAGTAGAAGATTTGGATGGGAACAAGATAATATTGGTGCAAGAGACAAGGGCAGTGTGGGGTGGGCCAGGCTGGAGGAATGGAGAGCAATAGAGTAGGAAGAAGAAAAAAATTGACAATACTCCCACCCCAGGGTTTAGGAGAGAGTAAGTGGAATCCCCTTCCTAGAAGGCTGGGTGGATACCCACATTTGTATTTTTACGTGTCTGTCTGGGTGGGTAGGTGGTGTGCACTAAGTCTGAATTTTCAGCCTCAAATAATCACACATACAAATTAGAGGCAAGGTTTCCACTGAAGGCTCAAAGATCTGAAGGCAGACTGAAGAACAATGGGATGTATTTGTTTATTTTTAATATCATGATTTTAAACTAATCATGAATTTTGGGTCTGACACTATTTTTGAATACTTGGGGTGGGGAATACTGTGATAAAAGGTCTTGAGATTCCTAACTGGGAACTTAGACATGTTTAAAATATCCATATGCATACCCCATTTCAGGAAAATACTTAAGTGCTCTGAAAAGTAATGTTTTCATGAATCAGGGCCATATTTGAGAAGAATTAGAAATGCACATGTGAAAAATGAAAAATCAAGTATTTAATATGTTTTGAAAAGTACAGGCTGACAACCAGGGCTGGAAAATATTGTATTTAATCTTCAAGATAGAGTAGTTTAATTACAAAACATTGGAGTACAAATCTTTAAAAGGATAATTTATAGATTTTAAAATGTGTGTGTGTGTGTGTGTGTGTGTGTGTGTGTGTGTGTGTGTGTGT
>NW_020664369.1:3700602-3721962 GCF_002925995.2 Terrapene triunguis
TGTGTGTGTGTGTGTGTGTGTGTGTGTGTGTGTGTGTGTGTGTGTGTGTATTGATAAGTAAATGCCATTCCTGTTCATTGAAATAATACAATTATAAAAGGTAAATAAATTAGTTTAGTGGTTACCAAATATTGATGCTCAAAAGAAGCAACAAGCCATCTGCAGTGTTTTCACTGGGGATTTCCAAAAAGTATAGGGTCACTATTGAGGCTACCTTAGAACAATTTTTCACGACTCTGTCTTCTGAGAAGATTAAAGCAAACCGCAACATTTCCCTTCCTTGCATCAGAAAACACCACTCATACCAAGGTGTCAATATATGCTGAAAAACCCTGAATTGTGCAATCCCACAAATGAGCTACAGGACATTACATTCGTACCACATTGGACTGGTAAATGGTGGCTTTCCTCATTTGTTTCCTGTTCAGAGTTCTTTGAAAAACGTTGACTTGTTCACTTACATTACTCAGAGGAGGATATAATGAGAAATTCTTTTGCAGCATTGGCAGAACTTGAAGTACAATGATAATAGGAGCAGATTCTGATCATTTTAACTCAAATTGAGTAATACTACACCGTACAAGCAGTCCCATTTACTTCTGTTGGGTACACACAGAGTAAGCTGCTACTTAATATGAGTTAAAATATCAGAATCTGGCCTATAACTTTTAATATGTAACATAGCAGACTAATATCTCTTGAAGCTTTCTATTCATGCTCACAATGCTCACAATCAAGACTATTTCAGTAAGTGAGTAACCAAAGACAACTTTAACCAAGATATATATATATATAACAACTTCTATTGTATTCTAAAAGCTCTTAAAGCATTGAAAAGAGATTCATAAGTAGATGATGAGCACATGGTAAGGTAAGTCCTCCATGTGTCAGCATGTGCTGTTCTATTACAGTCAAATTTATGCTGCAACCACGTTAGCACTAAAAATTAAATAACAAAAGCAAGGAATTCAGAGGGATGGGGTGACAGCCATAACCCCTACCACTGAATTAGGATACATGTACCTACTGTGGGATGGGATGAGACACTTTTTTGAAATATCTGCAATATCTACACAGGCACAATGGAACAAGTGAAAGTACGATTTTTCTGCTCTGAAAAAATGCCTCTGTAAAAATGACATGAGATTCCCATGTTTGCCCCTATCTCTGTTTTCAAATATGGTCAGTTTACAAGTATCAGAGGGGTAGCCATGTTAGTCTGAATCTGTAAAAAGCAACAGAGGGTCCTGTGGCACCTTTAAGACTAACAGAATAGTCTTAAAGGTGCCACAGGACCCTCTGTTGCAGTTTACAAGTAAACATTCATGTGTTCGCTATTGAATCAGTGAGACACAATTAAACAGGGACTACACAATGACATTTTTATAGTCATTTTGCAAAGTTGACATACATTTTAACTTACACCTATGTGACATTGAGTTTTGAATTTTCATTCCCTTGCATTTTTTTCACAGAGAAATGGAGGGTGTGGGGGGGGGGAAACCCAGGAGTCATTTTGCCCACCACTTGTCTGGCCATGAGCATCCCCCTGCTACAGTAAAATTCTATGTGCATTTTCATTTCCAAGTATCCAAAAAAGTGTACTTATGCATCCCTGAACAGAATGGAGTTTGCTCAGAGCAGTCAGCTGATAGTGAAGGAGTGAAACATATTTTACACTACTAGAACACTTTAGAACATTTTTTGTTATTTATATATCAGGATTGAGGCTACATTATTCAAGGGTCTATATGCACACACAGACAGTCCCTGTGCCAAAGAGCTTACTTTTTCTACTATAAAAATAACCGAGTAAAATAACAAACATGTAATAAAAGAATTACAGATGTACTGTAATGCACTGGAAGTAACTATGCTGCTCATTCATCATTTGAACTTACCCCCAAACTTACTACCTTTGAGAGGCATGTTTTTGAGTAATAGACAGGACTTATGATGGGCCCAGGTTCAGTGGTCATCTCACAATGTCATAGATTTAGAATGGGATTTGCAAAAGCACCTAAGTAATGTAGGAGCAAAAGTCCCATTGACTTGCAATGGGATTTGTGCTCCTGAATAACTAACTGGATAACTGTGATTCTTAATTACAGACTTCATTGCAAATCTAAGGTAAATTACTTTTGGTATATGGCCTGCCCCTCAACTTCTAGTCATGTAAGAGGACACTTCCAATCATTCGTTCACATATCCACAATCCAAAATTATAGTATCAGACAAAATTTTAAAAAATAATAATGGAGTTCTTTACCTCAACAGCTCTGCCAAGTATATTTAGTACAATACAGGTCTCTCTTTAAGCCTTACTTCTGCTGTGATGACTCCAGGTAAGATGATTAGCAGGCCCACACACAGCTGGTGTACCCAAACCATGTTCATATTACTGTAATGTCACCATCTTCAAACCCCACCCTTCTGTTTGTTTCTTGCACCTTGTCATTAACAAAGACTATTAACTGATCCTGACTGTGGCTGCTAGTTGTTACAAATAATCAATAGTCATGATAATATAACTGCTACTATTATTTGACAGTAAACATTCCCACACAGGAAATGGTTTTGCACAGTGTGAAACAATCACCTGCTATTGGCTCATGACTCCAAAGTTTCCCAGAAGGCAGATAATATGGTAAATACTGAGTCATAATTAATTTCAGTTTATTAATGGGAATTATACAATTCAAGGTCAGATCTAAATCACTAAGGCTAATGAAAATCAGGACTAGGGGATTTCTGGTTGATTAGGATTACTCATCTGGCAACCAATCCTGCTTATAATGAGCATTTTTTAAAATAAGAGTCATCAAAATCCATGAACCCAAGATGTCATAACATGTCACTGGAATAAGTCCAGGCAAATCTTTTCCAGGCTTCCTTCATTCATTAGTGTCTCTGGGCCCTGCCTTTCACATCTCGCTGATTGTCCAGTATATCTGCAACAAACAGTATTTTTTGTTGAATAAACCTTAGTTTTCGATAGTCAGTAGATATTTTATATATATAAATTAGCTCCAGTAAGTTCCCACATTGCAGCACTGAGATTATATTATATAGTGGTCTCCCTGTCCCATATTGTCATGTGTTTTTCTCTGTTAGAGTCAAGTATGATGTGTTGTAGCAGGATGCTGGTTATAATCCATTATGGTTAAAGCCACGTAAATTGTTTCCATTTTGACTCCTTTTATTCACCTGCTGGTAACTTTCTACAGTTTCAGCTCTGTGGCTGGAATTTTCCATGCTTGTTCTCTGCCCAAAGATGAACTTGCTTTTAAAGTGGGTGCAAAAATGAGTCAGCCCTTTTTGTGTAAGAAATGAATGAGGGAGGTGGTGGATACAGTACTCCCATTCTTTAAAAAAGTGTGTGTGTGTTTGGGTTGTTTTGGAGGGCGGCAAAGCTCTGTAATTGAAATGGCTGAAGGTGGAAAGCTGGCCTGGTTTTAGAACTCATTACAGAGAAGTTTGAGTTTTTCTGGGGGAGAAAAGTGATGAGGATTTGACTAAATGATCTGCATTTGATAAGCATGTAATAGGCAAATGTAGATTTTATTATTTTTTACTAAGTTCAATGAAGGCCTGATCTGAAGCCCACTGAAGTTAGGGGGGGATTATTGATTGACTTCAAGGGGCTTTGGATCAGGCCCCAAAT
The DNA here is from genome assembly GCF_002925995.2 of Terrapene triunguis. Lineage (NCBI taxonomy): Eukaryota > Metazoa > Chordata > Testudines > Emydidae > Terrapene > Terrapene triunguis. Next base: position 3,704,267 of record NW_020664369.1, read on the forward strand.
GTGCAGCAAAGGAAGAATGGACAACACATGCAAGCACAGCTAAATTATTGAACTGTAGTCATTTGCGGCAGAGGCTCAAGCAAGTACTTCTGCTACCCTTATAAGATGAGCTCGCGCCGTGACAAGGGCTCCTGACCACCTTGTGATGTGTTCAGAAACAGAGGCAAAGGCTCTGGCCAACTTTGCCAGGTGCACATGAAACGAGGAGCAGGAAACAGACGATGTGATAGATGCACTGATGAAGGAGAGGTTGGGATCTGACAGGCAGGAAGGCTTGAGCGCCTACTGGGCTGTCATCATTTTTCTGTAGTAAAAAAAACAAATAAAAAAACGCATATGGTAATTAATCTTCCCATTAACTGCACTAGTGAAAAACATATAGAGAAGCTAATATGGCGTTTAGCCCATAGTTATTGCATATTCTACATATGGTACCGCAACTGGGTTTAAACTAAAAAGCAGAAGATAATAAGCACACTACCGTTTCACTAACATTTTTTGGGGCAACTATTATCTATAAATGATTTTAAAGACCTTATCAGACAGTTCTTTGCTTCATTTAATAATATATTATGGCCTGAATCTGGAATTAAATTTTGACACTGTTAAATCTAAGAGATTATCAGTGAAGTCCCTTCTCCCGAGTAAATAAAGACAAATCAAGACAACGTGAAAGGAAAATAAAATAGCTGGAAAACGTTGAGCTCCAGTTTCTCTCTGCCAGCTGACACCCAGACACTGGAACGTACACACATGGTCAGAGTGGGGGCGGCTCACGGTCTCTGGCAGCAGCTCAATTGCATGAGGAAAAACGCAGCGTCTCATCCAGCTTCCCTCAGCAGCTGGTGGAAGCCCTGGCAACAGACCCCCAGGGACCTAGCCTGAGTGTTAACCGTGCTGATGTTCGAGGCATCTTGGTTAAGTTTTCTCTTGCTCAAAAAAAAATAAATCAGCTACAACTCTGCAGGTGTTATATTCTCTGTCACACAATCACCACGTCCTCATTTGTAAACACACGTTCACTCAAAACAAGGTTCAGACAAACACATTTCTTCCCACCAAGACTGATAGTGTCATAAAATTCCATTTGCCTAAAACAGAGTAAGTGAACAGTACATTTCTGACAGAGCTCCACTCGCAGCAGCTCCCATTGCAGGTGCTAAGCAGTTTTGAAAATCTGCCCTTTAGTGAGTTAAAGCCCTCTGGGTAGGATGATGGGACACTGTGCTATATTCATCCTTGTGGTAAGTAAATGCAGGGATTAATTTATCAGAGTCAAAACATTATAATTATTAACAAAGTCCTAACTAGCACCTAAAGGCAACAGGGTTTGTCTATGTTTTCACAACATCCTCGTATAGTTAAATCCCGAGAGAGAGAGAGAGAGAGAAAATCTATATTTTCCCTTATTTATTTATTGAAAGACGTAAGCTGTGAAATGAATGGTCTCAAGAAAGAAAGAAAGTCACAACCCAAAGAAAGTCCCTTCTTGGGACATGCCTGAGTGAGAGGAGGTGAGCTGTAGCATTTCCTTCTGACAGAATGCCAGAAGACTGGTCATCACAGGGCAGAAAATGGTAATAGGAGACAGGGAGGATGCGATGTACCGCAGACAGGGCACTGAGTTTTTCGTGGTTAAAATGACAGCAAATGCACACCTCTGTCGTCAACTCTCAGTACAATATGACTAGTAAAGACCACTGAAAGCCATATCCATGAGGAAACTTAGAGAAACCAAAAAGAACCTCAAAACAACTGAGGTTTTGTTTATGAATAATGATAATGTACTGAGGAAATCCATTATCCTATTTATGGTTTGTTATTCAGTGTCAGTGCCAATACAGTACAGCACATTGTGGATATATACATTATATCATTAGAACGGGTCAGGACACCACTGTTATGATTTTGATGCAAGATGTAAGCCAGGAACTGAATGGTCTCAAAAAACAAACAAAAAACCCAACCTACTGTTTGGGACAACACACTTCAGTGAGAGGAGGTGAGCTGTACTGTTTCCCTCTGACAGAACATAAACCCTGTAACCTCAAAAGGTGAGGGGGGCTTTGTTTGCACTTGTGGGGGAAAAGAGTAGGGCTCCTTTAAGGGTCCCCCCTGAGCTGGGGGTTGGGAGATAGGGAAGTTTCAAGCATTTTAGCACAAATTATTTTTTTATCTTAAAATTTGTACAAGAAGAGCATTATTTGTTATTTGTCATTGTCTTACTTAAATGGTTTCTAATCAGGAAAAAATGTGATTTAGGTGACCAGGATACTGTGAATAGGCAAGGTAACTCATTTTTAAACAATCCATGAAGTGAAATTTATTCTCATACACTATTTGAGAAATACTTGTGAATACAGCTGATCAAAACACAGAATTTCTGTTTTACAGGCAATCCTGAGGTTTTGACACTTGTTTGCATCTCAAATTGGGGCAAAAAGTCAGAATAAACAAACATTTGAAAGTTCCAAAAATTTTAACTCTGAGATGTCAAAACATTTTCTTTTAGGTTGGTTTGACAATTTGTATCTGCCTGAGCTGCTTCAGTACTTCATGAGAGTTGTAGTCCAGGTGCGCCCCTATGGGTTGGGCTTCCTGGCCAGACTACCTCTTCAAAGATGCATCATAATCATAAAACTCCCATGATGCTCAGCTAGAGGAGACATCACAGTGCATCATGGGACATGTAGACCAACTAGTAAGCCCCACAGGGAATATTGAGGGCATTCAGTAACCAAAATACAACTCCCATGAGGCACTGTGGTGGCTCAGGTAGATGCAGATTAACATTGAACTGATCCAAAACAAAACATTTCAATTTGAGTCAGACCAGCCTGAACAAAATGCTTTATTTCGATTTGCCTGGTTAAAAATTGAATAATTTTGGCAAAAAGTAACATTTTCCTATGATAAATTTTGATTTTTCCAAACACACATTTTCCATTTAAAAGAAAAGTCTGAAAATTTCCAAGTATCTCTACTTATGAATAATAATACATCCATGAAATCAGAGTCTGCTCACAAATGATTTGCAAATAAACACCCGCCTCAGATTCAAAATGACTGCTTCCAAATCTCACAATTTTATTGTAGGACTCATGATATGATTTAGTGTTAAAGCCCCAACTGCTGGAATCAGATTATTACCTGAGAATGTCAGTTTCCAGTAAAAAGTAAAGGTAAGTTTCTAGCTCTCATGATTGTGGGGGAAAAGCTTCAAAAAGTGAACCCTAAATGCCTAAGCACCAGAAACATGGGTGGTGGGTATAATAGGCCAGCCCCTGGTACTGCTGCAGCCACCAGGCCCCCGGTTGTGGAGTTTGGCGGGGGGAGTTTTTGTTTTATTATACCCCATGCAGGTTCTGGGGCAGCTGATGAGGCAGTAATGCTATTCAGCTTCCTGGGTTCATCAGTAATCTCCCTGGATTCCAGAGAGATTACTGATGAAACCAGGAAGCTAAGTAGCAAATACCTCCTCCTCAACCACCTGGGGAACCTGCATGGGGCATAATAAAAACAAAAACTCCCCCTCCCAAAAGCTTTTTCTGGTGGAGAATCCAAGACACTTTTCCCCGTGGTGGCTTGGTGTCTGGGGAGGCGTGGTGCGGCTGGCTCTGGGCTCCTCAGGGCAGGTGGGCGCCGGGGGGGGGGGGGGTGCTCAGGCCTCCAGCCAGCCCAGTGCTCCTCTGGCCAAGGCAGGGGGGCACTCAGGGCTCCCGTGGTTGGAAGGGGGGCAACTGGGGACTAGCCTCCCCTAAGGGGGGCTCCACCCGCCACCCATGACCAGAAAGCACATAAAAAATACCCAATGTTTAAATTACATTGTAAATATCATTATATGCTGGGGGCTGACTTATGAGTGTGGAATACTTGGGGTTGGCAACACTGCTATTGCTTGTAACAAATTATTTTACCGGTCACCCAGCGGAGTGTGTGGTTGGTTTACAGTCCCATGCCAGGACTCCTAGGGGCCCTGCCAGCAGTGACACCAAGGTGGCCGTACTAGGCACCGTCACAGGCAGAGGCACCCTAGCTGGGACAGGTGCAGCCCCTGGATGGTTTCAAGGCTCTCGAGGCTGGGGCCGTAGGAGATCAGGAGGGGACTGTGTGCGCTGCCGCATAGGGGTGCGCTGCTGTGTAGGAGTGGGGTTCTGATCCTGGAAACAGTGTGGTGAAGTCGCGCCTGCGCAGTGTGGCTCTGCATGCTGGAAGATGGTGCTCATCAAGGGAATTGTGAGTTGGGGGCTGGGGAGTGCCCCTTACCCTGCTCCCCAGCAGGAGCGCCAGAGCAGGGCAAGCCCCCAACCCTGCTCCCTGGTGGGAGCGCCAGGCAGGCAGAGCGGGGCAAGCTCCCAACCCCACTCCCTGGCGGGAGCTCGAGAGCCAGATAAAAACATCTGATGGGCTGGAAGCATCCCGTGGGCCATGGTTTTCTCACCCCTGTCTTAGGGAATGGCTACATTAAGCTATGCCACTGTAAGCTCTCTAATGTCGCTGCTCTAAGCCGACAGGAGAGCGTTCTCCCATCGGTTTAACTACTCCATTCCCCATGACCGGCAGTAGCTATGTCAGCAGGAGAAGCTCTCCTGCTGCCATAGCACTGTCCACACTGGCGCTTATGTCAGCATAACTTATGTTGCTCGGGGGGGGGGGTGTGATTTAGTCACCGCCCTGAACATAAGTTATGCCGACATAAGCACCAGTGTAGACATTGCCTTAGTATAAATAAAGTTAAATAGTTGGGTTTTTCTGATATCAAAAGATTTAGTTGATTTATCAGGGCTGGAAAAAACCCTATACAAAACAACCTGTACGTATTCAGCAGTCTGGTGACCACAGGTACATTTTTCAAAAGCCCCTAGACCCACTTTCAAAAGTGACTTGGGCACTTAGGAGCCTAAATTCCATGATTTCAGGCTTTAAGGGTGGGATCCATGAAGGGATTCAGGCATTGCAACTCTGATCATCACAGAGCCTAACTAGGTGCTAGAAACTAGCCTAAGTAGCCTAGATGCTGGGAAAAATCACAGGAACACTACTGCAAGCCACAAAGCTGAGTTACACACGGAGGCTCCTATCCAATGAATGTTGAGAGAGTCTATCACCCATAAAAGCCAGCACGCTAGGCAGGGAGATGCCTAAGCTAGCCAGTGGGAGATACTGACTGAGGTGTTTGTCCTGAGCCCTGCCCCCTTCCCCTCACAGTGATAGGCACGTAAGTCTAGGTTGAAGGGAGGTGCCTATTTCTACTTAGCAATCCATGAATGGGAACCAGCCACCTGCGGTCAGGCAGCTTTGGTTCTTCAGGCATTTCTTGTGGGAATGAGTTAGGCACCTGCCTCACTCTACAAAAAGCAGCTGTGTTAGCAACAGCTGCTGGCCACCTTATAACTTTTAGCTCGGTAGTTAGAGCACTCACCTGGGATGTGGGAGGCCTTGGGTCCAGGCAGGAAATTGGCTTCTGGGTGCTTAGAGTAAGGCAGTAGTGAGCATGCCCAGAGGAAGAAATTTAGACAGCTAAGGAACTTTTACCTGAAGACTTAGGCGTCAAGTGAGTTTCGGCACCTACAGTGTTCGGCAGAAGTTTTGTAAATCACAGGGGAACCAAAACTGTAACTTAGGCACCTAAATCTGGTGTTTAGGCACCTAAATCTCTTTGTGGATCTGGGATGAAGTGCTCAAATCACTTTTAAAAATGGGACTTAGGCTTCTAGGTCAGTTAGGCATTTTTGAAAACGTTACCTCATATTTCATAGCCAAAAAATATTGAACTGACTAATGACTGACTGGGGGAAAGAGGTTTGGAAGCACTTTACTGTTGTCTCATAATAGCCAAAAATGTAACAAAGTGAATGGAAGAGGGATGATGTAAGAGAAAAAATCTCCCAAAATAAGTGTTTTTCTGTCACTCTCAATCAGGACTTGTCCAAATAAATCTGGCGCCCACTGCAAAATCATTCAAGTGGTTTCCGGTCTGTGATAAAATTTACCATATGACTTTCTGTCTGTCCCCAGCCTAAGTCAAATAGCTGTGCCAAATCTTCTGCAGAAAGTTTGAAATCCACAGCGTCAGTTGGGGTATGCCCAGGACTGGCAAGTGTATTTTTTCCTCCTCAAGAAGGGCTTATGTTCTCTTCAGAAAGAATCAGCTTATCCCTCATACCAGATGGCATTAGAATTTGAGTAGTAAACCTCTCGCTATTTAAAATATTCTCTTACAGGTAAATTCTATGTGTGACCTCTATATGGAGTTAGAAGCCTAACTTTGGCAGCAAAGTTTGAAATTTTGGGTAGTGATTTTTTAACTTGACGATGAATTAAACAGGCAGGTAATTCCTGGCTGTTGCTAATTCTCTCATGGATGATGAAATAAAGTAGGTAAAGGAAAAGTTTGTACAACTGAGAGAGTTTTAGTATAAAACCAGAATGCTAATTAAAGGGGAATCATGCTGTTGATTTGCTGATAACTACACTCCAGGCACTATGGGTATGTCTACATTACAAAATTAGGTTGGTTTTATTTAAGTCGACATTGAGCCTCTGATTTAAGCAAGTCAATTCTGCATGTCCCCACTATGCTCATTGTGTCGGTGGAGCGCATCCTCACTAGCAGAGCCTGCATGGATGCGCAGAGCACTGCACGGGGGTAGCTATCCCACAGAGCATGGAGCTGAGTGGAATGTTGGGTTGGGCTTGCAGTGCCTCATGGGACCAAAACATTTGTGCAGGTGGTTATGGGAACATGGCATTAGCCTCCCATGATGCACTTACCTCCCTGAAATCAATGGCAAACAAACTAAGCCTTTTTCCCACCTTTTTCCCTAAGCCTGGGTTACCCACGCAGATGCCATAGCACGGCAAGCATGGCCCCCGCTCAGCTGTACACTGTTGTTGTGAGCATTACAAACACCTCGCGCCTTATCCTGCAGTATTTGCTCATCCGAAGCAGGAACCACCACGCGGAACAATGTGATGCCACGCAAGCAGCCCTGCTGGAAGCCATGGAGCGGAGCAATTCGCAGATGGTGGCAACAGTCGCGCATCACCTTTACATGGTGGAGCGCCGCTTCTGGGCCCGGGAAACAAGCACTGACTGGTGGGACTGCATAGTTATGCAGTTATGGGATGACGAGCAGTGGCTGCAGAACTTTCGACTGCATAAGGCCACTTTCATGGAACTGTGCGAAGAGCTTTCCCCAGCCCCGAATACTCACCTGGATTGATCGGTCTTCAGCTGTCGTTAAGACTGCGCCGATCACAACACGTCCGCCATTCTTCTCGCATTCTTGCCTTTCTTCTCCATGTTCGTCCGAAACGTTTTACAATGGCATCTTCCCACCTTCTTGGAGGCCGACCAGGTGGTCTTTTCTGTTCGCGTGGGTACCACTCAGTAATGATTGCGGTCCGCCTATTGTCCGTGAACCGTGCTATGTGGCCCGCCCATCATATCTTATTATATCTGCTTTCCACAACAATATCTTTCACACCACTGCGTTCTCTAATTGTTTCATTTGGGATACGATCCAGAAGGGAAATTCCCAACATAGCTTGTTCCATTGCCCTTTCAGCTACCGACAGCCGCTGTTCTTCTCTTTTCATCAGTGCCCATGTTTCACTGCCATACAGCATGGCTGGCAGCACTGTTGAATTGAAGATATTTGTACGTGTGGTCTTGTCGATTTTTCCTTTGAGGATGTCCTTGATGGAATTAAACGCACACCATCCTGCTCAAATCCTTCACAAGAGTTCTCCGTTCATGTCTTGGCGCATATTAACTTCTTGGCCCAAATATATGTACTGTTCCACTTCTTCAATTTCTTCTCCTGTTACCGTTATTCGGGCTTTTCATAAGACATCTGATCGCATGTATTTCATTTTGCAACAGTTCATTTTCAGACCGACCTGACTGCTTTTCTTGTCGAGTCTTCGTAGCATGCTCTGCAGTTGGTTGGTGCTTTCGGCAATTAGTACGATGTCGTCCGTGAATCTGAGATTAATACCACTCCTGCAATTGATCTTGTTCATAACCATTTCAAGGCAGGTGGTAAATAGTTTCGGTGAAATCATATCTCCTTGCTTTACACCTTTCTCGATTGGGATGCGGAGGGGAGTTTCGAGGAGAGTAATGTCTGTTGTATATCCAGTATTCACTTCCTTCAACAAACTGATGTACTGTGTGTTAATGCCCTGCTCTGCGAGCGCCTTTAATATTACATTGAACTCAACGCTATTGAAGCCCTTTTCATAGTTGATGAAAGCAATGCACAGTGGGAGTTTGTATTCCCTTGCTCTTTCTAGGAGCTGGCTAAGGGTAAATATATGGTCAATCGTGCTGAAATTTCTTTGAAACCCTGCCTGCTCTCTCGGCTGTTGTTCATCCAGACTCTGCGAGAGTCGGTTCGTTATCACCTTTGTAAAGAGTTTATAGATATGAGAGAGCAGGCATATAGGGCGATAGTTCTTAAGATTTTCTCGATCCCCCTTCTTGTACAGCAAGATGGTATTCGACTCCTTCCAGCTTGATGGTATTTTTCCTTCTTTGAGATATCGACTGAATCTTAAAGCGAGGGCCTTCCAAAGTTTTTCGCTTCCTGCGGAAATCATTTCTGACATTATTCCATCTTTGCCTGGAGCTTTTCCCTTCTTCATCTGGTGTAGTGCACTTTGGACTTCGCTGACGATTATTGGGGGGACGCGTTCTTCTGACTCTTGGAGCGTTGGGAGAGGGATGTTGATTCTTGATTTGAACAGTTCTGTATAGAAGTCCTTGCAGACCTCCTCCATCCCTGCTCTGTCAATTACTGTCTCTCCATCCTTGTTCTTCAATGCTGTTACGCTCAATCTATACAGCACCAATTCCCACTTGCATGTCCTGAGGCTCTTGCATGATTCAGCTGTTTTAAGGAGCTTTTCTTTCCGGAAGTTCTCAAAGTCATCCTTCAGTTTTTGCCGTATAAGCTTGCAAAGAGTGGAGTACTCGAGGTTGTTATCCGAGCTCCTTTTCATATTTCTCTGCTTCTCTAACAAGCTTTTTGTTTCGTTCGAGATTCTTCCCTTTGCCTTCTTCATCATTTCAAATTTCAGCTGCTTTTATGCAACATCTCAGCTTGTCAGCAAAGATACTATAGTCCTTGTCACACTTTTCCGTCTGGCTCCAGTCAAACCCAGAAATCGCTTTCTTCAGCTTTGCTTCATCGAATGTCTTCGGGCGCTGTTTCCTGTTTGCCATCTGTAAAGCTTTCTTTTCCACTACTTCGTCGAAAATCAACTTCGCTCTAAGCAGGCGATGGTCACTGCCGGTGTTGAAGGGCTGCACCACAGAGACATCTTGAACGATGCGCTTTTTATTGACTAAAATATAGTCGATTTCATTCTTACTCTTCGTGTTTGGTGCGATCCATGTCCACCTTTTTGCAATCTTCTTTTTGTACCAGGTGTTTGCCACGTACAGTTCTTTCATTTCTCCTATCGTTACCAGCCTCTCTCCTCTTTCATCGCTGCCGTATCTCCCTATGAACTTTTCGCCAGCTTTCCCTCGCCCGACCTTAGCGTTGAAATCTCCCATGTGACAGTATAAGTGGACTTTTGCGCGAGGGCTCTTTCGAGCTCTTGGTAGAATTTTTCCACTTCTTCGTCCTTACTTGCACTTGTGGGAGCATAGGCCTGGATGACCTTGAGGATAGCTTTTGACTCCATCTGAAGATGCAGCACACCAATACGTGATGATGTTAGCTGGCATAATATGACTTTCTAAACCCAGTCCTTACTGACGATAAATCCGACTCTTCCAACGTTTCTAGCGCCATCTCCCTTTCCAAGCCTCACAGTGCTTCCATCCTTCCAGCTGACTTCCAACTCCTTCTTTCGTCGGGTTTCGCAGATACCGAGGATATCGCATCTTATCCTTTTCTTCTCCTCCATCAGATGGTTTAACGTTTCCTCTCTCGCCAGAGACCTACAATTGTAAGTACACACAGCGAGCGTTGTCCTTTTCCATTTTGGCCTAGCACCTGACATTTTTAACAACCTTTCGTCACTCAATTTCCACTCCACCACCGAAGAACCGTTTGATGACACGCAGGGAACTAAGACCCATTTACTTGTGTTGTTTTAGCTGTTAACTTTAAGCCATCCCACTGGCTAGGCGGGCAGGCATACGTACCTCCTCAAGCTTAGCTAGCCTTCAACCTCTAAGGAGAAGGAAAAATGCTCTTTCCTCTGATAGAGCAATCCCCTCCCTGGATTGGATAGTCTGACACCTTTGTAGCATGGTTAAACCTACCAGGGCATACACCCCGCAACCGTAGTTGTCAAACGGCCAGGGTCACCGTTGCACCACGATGAGGCGCTGAGCAATACTAAAATGAGAGCTGCTGTGACAGTTGAAAAGTGAGTGGTGATAGTTCTGTGGAAGCTTGCAACGCCGGACTTCTGCCAGTTAGTGAGGAATCAATTCGGAGTGGGTAAATCTACCGTGGGGTTTGCTGTGATCCAAGTTCCCAGGGCAATCAATAGACTTCAGCTAGGAAGGGTAGTGACTCTGGGAAATGTGCAGGACATAGTGGATGGTTTTGCTGCAATGGGGTTCCCTAACTGCAGTGAGATGATAGACAGAACGCATATCTCTATCTTGGCACCAGACCATCTTCCCAAAGAATACACAAACCGAAAGGGGTACTTCTCAATGGTGTTATATGGGATGGTCGGGAATGGTGCATGACATGCGCATCTTTAGGAACTCCAATCTGTTCAGAAAGCTGCAAGCAGGAACTTTCTTTCCAGACTGCAAAATTACCATTGGTGATGTTGAAATGCTAATCGTGATCTTGGGAGACCCAGCCTACCCCTTGCTCCCATGGCTCATGAAGCTGTACACAGGCAGCCTGGACAGCAGTAAGGACCGGTTCAACCATAGGCTGAGCAAGTGCTGAATGGTGGTGGAATGTGCCTTTGGATGTTTAAAAGCTCACTGGCATAGTTTGCTTACTAGGTTAGACCTCAGTGAAAGCAATATCCCCGTTGTTGCTGCATGCTGTGTGCTCCGTAATATCTGTGAAACAAAGGGAGAAAAGTTTCCGGTGGGGAGTTGAGGCAGATTGCCTGGCAGCCAATTTTGAACAGCCAGACACCAGGGCAATAAGAAGAGCACATTGAGGCACACTGCATCTCCATAAGGCTTTGAAAACTAGTTTCATCAATGACCCACAGTATTATGACACATGTGTGTGTTGTTCCTTACCAAGCTGTCCCCTTCATTGCATGTACTCCCCTGTAAACTACACCCCCACTAACTACAGTGTGCTGAATGAATAAAGAGCCTTTTCTCCTCAATCCATTAATTTTTATTATGCTCACAAACACTGAGAGGCAGCAAAGAAAAGCTGGGGTTAAGGGGCTGATAACACAGGGGGGAAGAAACAAGGGCATCTTGCTTACAATTGCACTTCAATAACAATCAAGGGTGTGGGAATGGGCGCCTTCTGGTCCTTGTACCCTCCTATGGAGTTGGGTGTAAGGGATACTGGAATTCTCCCCCGCCCCCGCATCCTAGGACGTCTGGGAGAGGAGGATGTGGAACTTGGTAATGATGGCAGCAGGTTCAGCATAGGCTGCAACAGGATTCTAGCATCCAGCTGCCTTTCTTAAACCTCAGCCAGACGCCTCAACATGTCTGTTTGCTCCCTCATAATCCACACCATCTCGTCCTGCGTGTCACGCTTGTGTTCCCTGCATGCTCTCCTGTCTTTGGGGTCACTGTGCAGGCTCTCTGACAGTGCAATCCTTCATGCACTGAGCTCCGTCTTGTCACTCTCAGAGGCATGCTTTAACTCATTGAACATGTCCTCTCGAGTCTTCTTTTTCTGCCTTCTAATCTGGGAAAGTCTCTGTCCCAGCGTGTTGGATGTGCCTACAGACTAGGTTTCAGCTGCAAAGAACACAAAGCACAAGGGTAGCATTGACAGTGCATACATTGTTTCTGGTGCAAGGTTAATTCCTTTTATAAAAGAAACACCCCTCAATGCACTTCCCTGCAAGCCACAATGTAATCACAACCGCTGGCTACTGCAAGAGTTGGTTTGCTGTTACAGCCATGGTGAGTAAGGCTACGAGGCATGGGCGAGAGGTCTTGTGCTGCAACTTTTGTTAAGATATCCATGGGATCAATGGTTCCAACCTCAGCATAACCCCCTTTCCCATAGCAACCTGGATGGTGCTTGAAGACAGGCACCAGCGTAAAGCCCCACAAATACTTTGATTGTTACAAAAACAGCACCGGGTTGGGGTGGAAGGGAGACAAACAGGAAGTGTTGCCCCCCCTCCCCCCTTTTTTTAAATGCTGGCTGCAATACAGGGTGATCCCTTCTAACCACAATCAGGGCACGCTCGGGAAAGCGTGGTTGTGTGACCCAGAATTCACCAAAGAGAGGCGGATTACTTATCGAGTTGCTCTCTCCAACAACAGTGATCTATGTGCGTCTTTGGTTTTACATTGGTTGTGTTACTAGAAGCTTATCTTCCTTAGTCAAAATATGCACATTTCTCTCTCCAGATGCAGGATTATTCATCATTAACTTTACAACAAAGCTGCCTAGTTTCTTTCTTTCATTACCCTTTAGATAAGCTGCATAGTCTACTCTTTTGAAGTCCCAGTCATTTCCCTAGTTCCACTACATCTGTTATAATTCAGTAATATTGCCTTTTTCTGTGAACCATGTCCCTGCATTTTAGCAATCAGACAGTACTGTGTATGGTGCTTGGTCTGTAGATAAGATAATGAATGACCTTACCTACATTTTGCCCGTGTCACAATTTTATTCTCTGTCATCTATGAGCCTGGGCAAATGTGTTTTCTTCTGAATCTGGCATAGAAATCACATCCTTAGTCACAAAATTTATCATCAAACCAATATCTTCCTATAATCAGGAACTGCTGCTCCTATTGACATGGAGGGGGAAAGAGAGAGGAATGTGTCTTCAAGACAAAGTAGGAATTTCAAAAGGTCGGCTTTACATTTGGTGATAAACCAAGTTTTACGGTCATCTCTGACAACAAGATAGTAAAAATGAAGCACATAAGCATGTAGCTAGTCAAAAAATAAAGCACCTGGCTCATATGCAGATCAAAACTACACCATATGGTTCCTAAACCCTGTTCAACTGTTCATAGGATTAGGATTATTTCAAATACTTCAGACAATTGATTCCCCCCCCCCCTTTTTTTTTTTTTAAAAAGAAAAAGCCACTTGCAGTACATGTAGATGATTAAAATACATAAAAAATATATCACTAAAAGTCCTCAAACAGAGAAATCGAACAAGGTTCTTCCTTAAAGATACAGTTAAACGTAAGGATTTAGATAGGAAATGTTTGCAAGATTCAGGTCTTTGATTTGTATCATAATCATTGTTCTTTGTTACTGTATGTACTGTATCCAGGCAAAGAAAGTACATGCAAAATATCCTAAACTTCTACTGATGTGCCTTAGATGAGGATCACTGGGTAAATTTCCAGATTTTATTATAGCATTTTAAAGCTCCTAATTTCGATCAATTGATGCCTTGAAATGTAGCTTGAAATTGCCAACGAGCTTGACGTTGAACTAGTAGAACTTGTATAAAACCACACACGATTCTAGAAAAATGGAATATGGAAAACCCTGACTGATTAAAAACTGGCCCAGATGCACTGACTCATCACTATACATTAAATGATTAATCACTTGTCCTCATTGTTAATATGAAAACAGGAAGTCCACAAAACCCACACATAGTGCACTTCTATCTAATAAACTCTGACTAGTCAGGCAAAAAGCACACACTGCATCAACTACTATATATTAATTTAATATATTGGCATATACTGAGAAACTGAAACTGTTTGCTAATTCATAAACAGCTGACAGCGACTATGTATTGTGACAAAGTTCCTCCTCTGCCTTGGTGGGTCCTGCACTTTCTGGAGAATTTGCTCACCTCAGAGGTTCACGGCAGCCCTCAGTTTGGCCATTTCTGCTAGAGGCTCAAACCTGCCATTCACTCAGATAACCTCATCACTGGCCAGCATGGGGGAAATGGAGAAAAATCCCCTCAGTCTCTGTGTTCCACCTAGTGGGTCGGGGACAGGCCAGATCCCTTTCCAAATTAGACCTTCCCTTCTGGTGTTGCTCACAGACCAGGTCAACTCCTCCTGTGTCCGATCAGGAGTTGGGGGGATGGCTTGTCTGCCAAGAAGTCCTCCAAGTCTGATGAAGCCTCTGGAAATGGCAGGTGATAACATGACCAACAGAGGTGTGTGGCAGCTGAGGAGTGGCGGCTAATCTGCCAGTGTTGGAGGCTGCAGGGCTGAGAGAAGTGGCAAGGGTGGGTACAGCAGTTCAAGGTGGGTGGTAGGGACCAGCAAATCCATCCATCCCAGTGTCCAGGGCACATCCCGTTGTCTGCCGAACCAGGACAGGGTACATGGAGCCAAGTCCCAGAACTCTTGCCATGGCTGAGGAGCACACACCCGCAGGCTATCATGACCCTTGTTCATCATAGGGACCGGCGGTGCCAATGAGTCTCACTTCCAATTTGCTTTGCCCCCGGCCTTCGGGGGTGGCCCTGCAGGGTCATCACATGACGACATCTCAACTGACCAGGCCTGCCTTGGGGAGGAAATGTGATGCATTGCAGCGGTCCATGACAGGGATCTGTTGCAGTGTTCATGAGAGCGCTTGCAGCTCTCCTTAGTTGCCTTCTCACATCTCGGCAGTGACAGTGGATCCAGGCCTGAGGCCGAGGGCAGAACGCTCACCCCTGGTGAGGTGTGGTGCACTGTCAGTACCAATGGTCCGGGATCGGATTCCGCACAAGGCTGGAGCACCTCCACCATGAGGAACTTGCGGAGGCGCAGAAGATGAGCATCATGGATCCTTGACAGGAAGGACTTGCAGATGTTGCAGTGGGCGGCAACATGTATCTGGCCCAAGTAGTAGAGACAATCAGTGATGAGCTGCCAAAATCTTAACAACTGGTTCCCTATAAAAAGTTCTGATTTAAGGGATGTGCCACAGAATGTATTTTTTGTATCTTTCTCCATAAGAAGTGGCAATGCATTGAGTCATTGGGAGTCATACTTAACAATAAAAAAAATAAAAAACATTTTTACATGTTTATTACAATAGAAACAAAGTATTGCTTTATTAAACGAATTTAAAATACATTTGAAAAGAAGAAAATATAAAGAAGAGATGTATGAGTAAGCAAACAATAATATTTAAGAATGAAATGCCTATTATTCTTGTATTTTAATATATTACATGTGAACTACTTAAGTTATTAAAAATAAAAAGTGTACTATATTCATGTTGAAGTATACAATGCAACAAACAATATTTTAAAGAATATTTAAGTACATTATTTATTACTAATTAGGTAGTAATTTCCAAATGGCTTCTTGATCTTCTCCATAATCTTTGGTGTTGGATACACGACCGCTGGTATCTAAAGTGTATCGATGACTTCTCATCCATGATTTAACATATGGTATTGGGTTCCAGGAACTTAGTGGTTTTCCCAACAAATTGATGGTCATAAAGCTTGAGATATGTTTAATTGTTAAATTCGCCCTTTTATCACTACAAATAATATTCATCAACGAAAAAAGCTCTTTCTGCTTCTGCAGAACTAATTGCAATTGTGTTCATAATTTGCTTTGCTTTCCTTATTGTTTCCGGATCAGGAAGATTTTTTGATTGAACGTTATTCTCTACATAGTCACGAAAATCATTTAAATCAACTACAAATTTTACAAATTTATTTAATTCATGCACTTTTTCTTCTCCTGATTTCCAAGGTAACCTGACTTCTTCAATATTCCACAAAGTGGGATCCATAACATTGAATAATTCAACTATTTTAGATGTATTACTAGAATGACCTAAATTATCTTCTTTATATTTAATGTGATTTTCATTTAATAATCTTGCCTTCATTTTTTCAATAATACACTCTATTACTTTGTCTCATGGCAGTGATTTAAACCTTACATTATCTTCAAACTCTATGCACTTAAAAGGATCACTTTCTATCATTTCATTCATTTTATTTTCGTGTATACCAGTGTTTCTCAAACTGGAGTCGCCGCTTGTGTAGGGAAAGCCCCTGGTGGGCCGGGCCTGTTTACCTACCCCGTCTGCAGGTCCGGCCGATCGCGGCTCCCACTGGCTGCGGTTTGCCGCTGCAGGCCAATGGGGGCAGCTGGAAGCAGTGGCCAGTAAGTCCCTCGGCCTGCGCCGCTTCCAGCAGCTCCCATTGGCCTGGAGCAGCGAACCGCGGCCAGTGGGAGCCACGATCGGCCGGACCTGCAGACGGGGCAGGTAAACAAACAGGCCCGGCCCGCCAGGGGCTTTCCCTACAGAAGCAGCGACCCCAGTTTGAGAAACACTGATGTATACCAAATCTATCTTTTACTTGTATGAAAAAAATCAATCCTTCGTTTGATTAGCTTATCTGCCTTTGTTAAACTCAATTGTCTCGCTTGCAGTGCATTTGATAATAATGCAAGTTCATCCAAAATGTCAATCATTAATGCCAAGTCTTTTAAAAATTCTTTGTTTTTCAATCTTTTTTCCATGCCAGAAAATTTCTTATTTTTGGAAAAATAAATATAAAGAGCTGGATAAGCTCTCCAGACTGCTTTGACAGCTCTAAGGCTACAAGAAGCCTATCGTGGACCAAAAACATGGCCTATTTTGATGATTTCAATATATAGTTCTTCAGAAACTTGTTTAAGTTCAAACTGACTTTTATTTGACTGATGAAAAATTGCATAAATCTTGTCCAAAAAAAATCTTGAAATGGCTTATTTCATTGATATCATTTATAGCATCATCTAAAGCCAGTTGTAGCTGATGATTCAAACAATGCCAAATTATAATGTTTGGAAAATCTTGAATCAGTCTTGTAGCACCTCCAGATTTATGTCCAAGCATGGTGCTTGCGCCATCAGAACAAAATCAGATTACATTTTTCTTTAAATATTCTGTGTCAAATCCTGTATCGGTTAACATATTTCTCAAAGCACTATAAATATTTTCTGCTTTTGTTGAATCTAATTCCACTAAATAAAGAAAAATTGTTGGTGAAGAAGCTTGTAATTCACATTTTATAAGAATTACAAGCACAGTTTTACTTGACATTGTAGAAGCTTCATTAATAATAATACAAATCTTTGAATTGTTTTTGATGATTTTACTAAAAATTTGTTTTCTTATTAATTCAGCAATATGCGTTACGATTCTGATGGCCAAAAATCGAGAATGTAGGCAGTTTCCTAAGTCGGTTTCATTCTTAATTTGTAGCTCTACTTCATCCCTCCATATCTGACATTGGTCGGTTTCTTTTTACTAAGCTGTAAACTATGTTGAAAATTTTGTTGGTTATTGCAATATTTTTTTCAGTAAGTTTATCTATCACTGTAGTGAGAGGTTCTTTTTTAGATTCATTTAAAATATTTATAACGCTCAAATGAGAGCTTGATTCGAAATATTCCTTCATTTTTTTTCTTAATGAAGCTTGCTGAACTTTTTTATCAGTTCCAGATGCTTTAATAGTACACTTTTGCCATTCCAAAGAAATGTGTAAAGATTTTCCTCCAAGGACCCCCAAATGTGATGTATTTGCACAATGGGAACAGCCAAGTTTTTTGCCTTC
>NW_020664369.1:3731962-3774197 GCF_002925995.2 Terrapene triunguis
CTAAGGTCATGGGTGCTACAACAATGAAGATGACACTGTATAAAATCCAGGAGGAAGAGATATGCTGGATTATTATTGCCAAACCCACGTGTTCAAAAATTATGAGTCAGGACACCAAAAAAAAAAAAATCACAAGACTGGCTTTAAAGCCATGAGATTTTTAAAAATAATTGTGTGTTCTTTCTTTGCACATCTGGTTTTTATATGCACTTGGTTTACATTTTCAAGCTTTTCTCCACAACCATGATGGCCAGAAATTTCGTTTAAAAAAAAAAAGAAAAAGAAAAGTGAGGCTACAAAAGGTGGGGGTTAAAGAAAAACATCACATTGTGGGACTTGCAAGAGCTGGCAATGCTGCTTGTTGTTCAGGCATAGTGAAAATTAAGCAGCTCTCCAACCCTCCATCAGACCCTGACTTCGCTCTCCTTCTACCCAGTAATCTGGATTCATTTTTGTAGTATGAAACATATAATTCTGATTGTGTGTATGCACCTCTCCCCACCCCGCACACACACATCCTCCAACCTCTCTCAAACCACACAGCCCTGCCTGCAACCTAGCTAAAGGAAACCCATTACAATATAATTAAAAATGAGGTTGGACTTATGTTTCTTTCTTTCCTTCCAATAATGACAGAAACACTGAGCCATAAAGTGCAATGATGGGGTGCAAGGTAGCCATGAAGAAATCTCAGGGTTTTCAGTTGTTCTTTCTGGCACAGCCCAATGGCAGCTACCTTTAGAAAGGCTTGAGACACACAGCACCTATCCCCTTGATTGCCTGGAGATTAGTCACCCTGCTACAGATACTGAATTTATTGCATGACTGTGTATTCGCACATGGGAGTTGTAAACACAGGACACTTGTGAGGATATTAATCTACCTTTAAATGAACTGAGATGTCTGGATCATTAGGGTAATATAACGAGTAAAGCCCATGCTCTCTAAATTAAGTAGATAATACATGAATTTTTGGTAGGATGATTGAAACCTCATCTTAATTATGGAATCCGGTGTTTAGGTTTTAAAATAGAAAATTAAAAAAGGATGATGCTACCAAACAGCCCTTATTTTGTTAACATGAGTACAGAGGGCTAAGGGTTATCTGCCAATTCATCTATATTAGGGCAGCATGTTCTGTGGGTGGTTAGCATAGGAATGCTTCCGTACTCAAATTATTGTTCTCTATAATTATAGAAAGCTATTACATTGAGGGAAAATATAAAACAAGTTTAACCCTAAGCATACCATAACTACAAGGTAAGCATGCACACTAAACAGCACACTCAAAGACAGTATAAGGAGAAGGAAAAAAGTATCTTTAATCAAAAATGATCCTTAGTTCTCCTCTAAAGCTAGGTCTATAAGAAGCCTTACAAACAGCTTCTCAAAAGCTCTTTGATCACATTAAGGAGGCCCCTCCAGACTCTTTTGGGAATTTTCAACACCCACCTCTTTATTTTCTCAGGCAGTCACAGGAAGAGAGAGGTTTTACTGAAGAAGCCAACATTTATGAGGCCAGTCAAGATGTTCCAGCTTAACCCTTTCACTACTCCAACCACCCCACCCCAATGTCAGAGCAACCAAATTTTTTCTGCTCTCCGGATTTCAACTTTAAATTGAGATGTCAGTTCAGTTAGCTCCTAAATCAATGGTGTCTGAAATGTGCACCCTTGTGTTGCTATGGAGATGCTACAGCATAGTTCCTTTAAAACCCAGATGAATTTATTACATGTTAATTCAAAGTAACTAGTTTTAATAATTAATGGGTATGTTACATAATAGAATAAATTTAAAGAGTTCAGTTTAACGTAGCAGTTAATAAATGTTACTCTGTCTCTGGAAGTGATTTCCCCAGGCAATTATGTTACAATTAGCTTCTTCCTCAGTTTATTTTCCATGGAGAGTTTCTTGCTTGGTCATTTCTTTTATATTCCACTCTTCAAAGGAAACATGATTTATCTCCTGTGAATCTAGGGTTTCCATGGTGACAAGATGGTAAGTTAGCCCTTTACTGTATTTCTGTTCATATTACACTAACATTCTTGGAGGAGAAGGAAAAGCATGACTGATTTTGTGTGGTTAACCAATCTGGCTGTAATGTCTGCTGACAGCATAAGGTGAAGAGGTGATAATTGTGAAAACGTACCCTTTTTCAATGAGAAGTAAATCAAAAATCATATCCAATTTGTTATTAAACATAATGGTCCAAACTGAGATGATATAAGCAACTCTACTGATTTTGCTGGAATTGTGACTGCTAATAGCAGGGTGAGTCTGGTCTTGTGTCTATTCATAGATTCATAGATTCTAGGACTGGAAGGGACCTCGAGAGGTCATCGAGTCCAATCCCCTGCCCGCATGGCAGGACCAAATACTGTCTAGACCATCCCTGATAGACATTTATCTAACCTACTCTTAAATATCTCCAGAGATGGAGATTCCACAACCTCCCTAGGCAATTTATTCCAGTGTTTAACCACCCTGACAGCTAGGAACTTTTTCCTAATGTCCAACCTAGACCTCCCTTGCTGCAGTTTAAGCCCATTGCTTTTTGTTCTATCCTCAGAGGCTAAGGTGAACAAGTTTTCTCCCTCCTCCTTATGACACCCTTTTAGATACCTGAAAACTGCTATCATGTCCTCTCTCAGTCTTCTCTTTTCCAAACTAAACAAACCCAATTCTTTCAGCCTTCCTTCATAGGTCATGTTCTCAAGACCTTTAATCATTCTTGTTGCTCTTCTCTGGACCCTTTCCAATTTCTCCACATCTTTCTTGAAATGCGGTGCCCAGAACTGGACACAATACTCCAGCTGAGGCCTAACCAGAGCAGAGTAGAGCAGAAGAATGACTTCTCGTGTCTTGCTCACAACACACCTGTTAATACATCCCAGAATCATGTTTGCTTTTTTTTGCAACAGCATCACACTGTTGACTCATATTTAGCTTGTGGTCCACTATAACCCCTAGATCCCTTTCTGCCGTACTCCTTCCTAAACTGTCTCTTCCCATTCTGTATGTGTGAAACTGATTTTTTCTTCCTAAGTGGAGCACTTTGCATTTGTCTTTGTTAAACTTCATCCTGTTTAACTCAGACCATTTCTCCAATTTGTCCAGATCATTTTGAATTATGACCCTGTCCTCCAAAGCAGTTGCAATCCCTCCCAGTTTGGTATCATCCGCAAACTTAATAAGCGTACTTTCTATGCCAATATCTAAGTCGTTAATGAAGATATTGAACAGAGCCGGTCCCAAAACAGACCCCTGCGGAACCCCACTCGTTATGCCTTTCCAGCAGGATTGGGAACCATTAATAACAACTCTCGGTTATCCAGCCAGTTATGCACCCACCTTATAGTAGCCCCATCTAAATTGTATTTGCCTAGTTTGTCGATAAGAATATCATGCGAGACCGTATCAAATGCCTTACTAAAGTCTAGGTATACCACATCCACAGCTTCTCCCTTATCCACAAGACTCGTTATCCTATCAAAGAAAGCTATCAGATTGGTTTGACATGATTTGTTCTTTACAAATCCATGCTGGCTGTTCCCTATCACCTTACCACCTTCCAAGCGTTTGCAGATGATTTCCTTAATTACTTGCTCCATTATCTTCCCTGGCACAGAAGTTAAACTAACTGGTCTGTAGTTTCCTGGGTTGTTTTTATTTCCCTTTTTATAGATGGGCACTATATTTGCCCTTTTCCAGTCTTCTGGAATCTCTCCCGTCTCCCATGATTTTCCAAAGATAATAGCTAGAGGCTCAGATACCTCCTCTATTAGCTCCTTGAGTATTCTAGGATGCATTTCATCAGGCCCTGGTGACTTGCAGGCATCTAACTTTTCTAAGTGATTTTTAACGTGTTCTTTTTTTATTTTATCTGCTAAACCTACCCCCTTCCCATTAGCATTCACTATGTTAGGCATTCCTTCAGACTTCTCGGTGAAGACCGAAACAAAGAAGTCATTAAGCATCTCTGCCATTTCCAAGTTTCCTGTTACTGTTTCTCCCTCTTCACTAAGCAGTGGGCCTACCCTGTCTTTGGTCTTCCTCTTGCTTCTAATGTATTGATAAAAAGTCTTCTTGTTCCCCTTTATTCCCGTAGCTAGTTTGAGCTCATTTTGTGCCTTTGCCTTTCTAATCTTGCCCCTGCATTCCTGTGTTGTTTGCCTATATTCATCCTTTGTAATCTGTCCTAGTTTCCATTTTTTATATGACTCCTTTTTATTTTTTAGATCATGCAAGATCTCGTGGTTAAGCCAAGGTGGTCTTTTGCCACATTTTCTATCTTTCCTAACCAGCGGAATAGCTTGCTTTTGGGCCCTTAATAGTGTCCCTTTGAAAAACTGCCAACTCTCCTCAGTTGTTTTTCCCCTCAGTCTTGATTCCCATGGGACCTTACCTATCAGCTCTCTGAGCTTACCAAAATCCGCCTTCCTGAAATCCATTGTCTCTATTTTGCTGTTCTCCCTTCTACCCTTCCTTAGAATTGCAAACTCTATGATTTCATGATCACTTTCACCCAAGCTGCCTTCTACTTTCAAATTCTCAACGAGTTCCTCCCTATTTGTTAAAATCAAGTCTAGAACAGCTTGGGTAGCAGCTTCCATACAGCACAGCAAATATGCTTGGTCTGTGCAAACAATACAGTATGTTAAATTTACATTATATTTCTGTAGCTACTTAGCCATGCTTTCTGGTCAGCATAAAATTTCAGAGTTTTGACAGTAATGAAACAGATCCCAAACCTAAACAACCAGATTTTTTTTTTAGGTGGGGGGGGGGGACTATAATTTAGGTTGTTTCTTCTGCTTTGCTGCTTGATGGTTTCTGGGAGGTGACCTCCTTCCATGGCTTACCCTCCCAACTGAACAGTCTCCCCAGTTGTTGGTTTTTAACCACTCCCGTCGGCCAAGAATCAGCAGAGTGGGAGTCACATCAGGACAACAGGCTGCGGTCAGGAAAAAAACAGTGTGAAGACAGCAGTGCTGATCAGATGGGGACAATGACACAAATGAAGTAGGTGTGAACAAGGAGGTACCCTTGTGGACAAGTGAGGTGTTCTGGCCACAGGGTTTTTGGAAGGTGAGCCTGGGAAGTGTGACTGTGGATAGAGGAGTTGATGTGAGAGAAGATACCACAGGGATAAGAAACAGACAGAAGAAGAACTCTAATCCATCTCAGTAGTTATACAATTATAAACATCCAAAACATGGATTAAACAAATAATCCCATCTCTGCCACCTTTTCCACAAACAGGAACAAGGCTCTTTATTATTTTTCTTGAAAACAATGCTGAAGAGAAGGATCTGATATTTTCTCCTGAAGGCCCTGATTCATGGTCCTTCTTAACTGTTGTGGAAAGGAGCTCCAGGATCAGGGGCCAGTCACTAAGAAGCTTCTTGTTACCACTCACACTGGTCTCACACTTGTCATAGATAGTTCCCTTGTTTCTGAGGATCATAGACTTTGCAACTTGCCTTGATGGGGGGTGGGGTGGGGAGGGAGACGGGCTACCAGGCATTTGATATCTACCCAAGGTACCTGTCAGAGCATCGTTCTTCAACCTCAGCCTGCAGTCCTAGCATGACACTTCCCTGGCCACCTCTCAATCTGATCCTCAGGACGGTAATCAGCATGGAAGTTAGTCACATTGGGAGCTCAAGCTATGGACGGGGGAGAAGCCAGCAAGGAAACAAGGGAGGTGTAAGGAGCGGGAGCAGGGTATGTGCTAGTGGAATGGCATGGAGTAACTGAGGACAACAGACGTTTTAGTACGTCTGGATTAAACAGACATTGCCAGACTGACTTGATGTAGTTACATAGCTGAGCAGAAATCAGAGAGAACCAGAACCTGTTACAAAGAAGTTCCTAGAGGCAAGAAAAATCTCCAAATCATGAATATATCTCCCCTACTCATCCCCACCAAATTTCCTTTTTGTCCTGTTTATTTTTTACCATGTAACGTAGCAAGAGTGCATACAATATATTTTCAAGCCATTCAGTAGAGATTTCCATTCAGTTGAATGTGAAACAATCAAAAGCATAAAAGTCTCCCTTCTAATGGATTTCTTGAAGCAAAGAATGTTACCAAATGAAACTATCAAGTACATACAAAAATATCCAACTCAATATCCATAAAGACCACTTGGGGTTTTTTTTTGCTAAAATTATATTTTTTTAAAAATTGTGAAATCAACCTCCCCAACTTCTTGCTCCTCAAAACAACTGTTTTCAATGTGTTAGTATAGCAACAAACATGTTAATGTAATTTACTTCTTCCTTGAGTATTTGACTCATTCTCCACATTGTGTCTTTGAACTTAGCACAGTCTAGTCACTTTGATGTAGTTTACAATAAAGCAATTCCTTATCTGACAAGTTAAGCAAACCAAAATTAGTTCATAGAACACCAGATCAGTTAAGTATTTTTAATCAATATACATATGCATATACTTTCATTACCACATATCTTCTTGCATTAATCCTGAAGACTCCATAGCAGTCTTTCATGCTTAAGGATTCCTCAAACACTGCACAATCTATGCAGGAATCACTTCACCCAGCACTGAATGGTCAACACTTTAGGGAGCTGCTAAGCACACAACACTACACTACTGTTTAGAACAGGAAGTGAAGAACACTGTATTGAACTGACAAGTGTAGGGGAGACTTAGGTGGGCAGGATGCAATTCTCAACTTGGAATTTGGCAAGAAAACCAGCATTAACTTCGCTAACTTTCATAAAAAGGACCAAGAGATCTTTACTACAAGTGGTCAGAACCTTGGTTTTCACCTCTCATGCCAAGGAGAGCACTACCATGTTTTTTAACATCCTGCTGGGACACCGATTTAGTGCTAACTCAGTTAGAAGACCATCTACTCTAGCACTAGTGCTATTTACTGTCTCAGCCTTTGAGTTCTTTCACATAACCAGGACCAATCCTACTTAGTTTGTGAGAGCTGAAAAGAAAAAAAGAAAATTCTAAGAGTTTACAATAAATGACAGTTCTCTTGAAAGCACACAAGATGTGTTTATTTTATTTGAAGCCACTGCTAAAAACAAGGACAAATTTAGTGCAACCTGAAGTTCATAATCTGGTAACTGAATACATTATCAAATTACTAAAATGGCAAAAGATGTCACTTTTTTACAGTACAAGACCTTCATATTGTATTCATTTAGTATAGTTACATAAACATTTAAAGTTATTCACTCTGCTTCTGGTATACAATTGAGTCACTAAACTGGGCTGTGAATTATCATAAGAATGCACAAGTAACCAAATAAGCAGCAGTTACAGCTAACAACAATATAGTTTGGTATTAAATACTATTCAGACATTACAAAGAACAATGACCCTCTAGAACTACAATTCCAGCTATACAACAGGAATGTACAAAGATGGTACAAAATAAAGTGACTACAGTGGTCAGACACTGTACCTACCTCTTCAAAGCTCAAGTACAGTATAAGTTTGACAGTAGTGGCTCTTGCTGAAAATCTGAAATTGTTAAACTAAACCAAAAACACCACAAATTTCTGAAACCAATATTTTATTCCTTCATATAATTCTTTGTAAGTAGCTAATGCAAATACTAGCTCCTCTTGTGCTGGTGACAATGTTTACTACTTACTGCGTTCCCACCTTCCCAAGTCTGAGCATCTCTTTATAGAAGAGGTCCCATAGATACAGTTACATTAGAAAAATGTAACATTCAAAATCTGATACATCTTTGAGAGACATCATAAGTTCCGGAATGGTGATTTTTTCGCTCAAAGAGCACCAAGGATAGATGTACTATTTATATCACTTTTAAATAAGTGCCTAGGCTTGAGTTATTTCGTGTTCTCATTTTGAAAGCGAAACACTAGATCTTGCTAATGGCATTTTACCATATGGGCTTGTTAGAAATGCTTTAAAAAAATCCTAATATTAAGGCTTTTGTTTGCATCTTGTTTTACAAATTGGAAGAGAAAATATATTTGTTTTAACATTGTCATTTTCACTGCTATTTTATAGAGGGACCCTTCTTAACGTGCTTTAACTACAGAATCTTATAAAATATATCAAAACATTACCAATTTTCAAAATACCAAAGATATATTTATAATTTGGTTACTAAATGGTATTCTGGAACAGTGTAGCTATTGCATATATTTCTATCAATCTAAAATTAAAGAATAACCAAAACAAGTTTCCCTAATTTTAGTATGCCAATACATACACACAATACACATAATGGGATAAATTCTGCTCTATTAAACTGGTCTAAATCCTGGAGATACTTCAGATTTGGTCTGGTTTGAGAGATCATCATTTGGCCCACTGTCTCGTTCACGGTGAATTTTCATTTCATTACACTTGTACGCTGAAGGGAATGGTTTAAATAAACTAGTTTATGGAATAACCTTTGATTCACTTTAGAATAGAAGACAATTTTCCTCATTAACAGGACAGATTATGACAATCAGATTTGTTCAGGATAAGGATTCCCACGAAATGTTATAGTTTTGTTTATTTAATGACAATTGCATGAAAGTTAAATTATCAGTAAACTTGTCTCCTATTTTTAATATTCAACTGGTAATTGAAAGAGTCCTGAAGCCAGATGACAATGCCTTAACATAAATTTAAAGAAGATTTGTAAAAATATTATCTACTTTAAAGTAAAAATTAAGTATTTTCCATCAAAAACCTATACACATATATTTGAAATCTGTGCTAATTGTTACTTAGAGAAAAAGCTAATGGGTCAAATTCATTCCTGATGTACCACTTAAGTCAATGCAGTTAAACCGTGGATATATTTGGGGCCAAAGTCTCTAAGCAAGAATCACTTTTTAAAAGTTATACTATCGTTTTAATGTAAATGAACTATTTCCTGCTTAACTACTGTTTAAACCTTCATACATGTCAAAGAACCTGCTCATCTGTCTACCTTTTGTAGAAAACCAACCTCATAAAAAAGTGATAATCTGTTAACCGACTTTTTAGAAATCCATCATATTCTACAAATTTGTTAATCTGTTGATGCTGCATGGAAATTTTTGGAAAACTGTTCTTTTTACAGACAGTTGTGTATTTACATTATTTTTTGTATTTCTCATCCCTGTTTTAATTTGGGACACTAATGGGGACTTGGAAACCTTGGACCAATATTCTGTGCTGTCCTTCAACCCTTGAAAGATCACTAATGGGATTGCAAAGAGCGTAAATCAGAGCAGAATTTGGCACAGTGGAATTGTTTTTAAGATTCATTTGGCTCGTGTTGCTTATCACTTAAAGTCAATTTTCTATTTGTGATAATTCTATTGATTGCTCTGGCAAACGGGAGAGGTCACAAACGGAGCTTGGTTTCAAATGAGGACTAAGCAGAAAGAGCCAACGTTCTCAAAAAAAAACAAAAAGAAAACAAAAAAGACAATCAACCAACCATGCACATGCACACATACCAGGAAAACATAAGCCCCTGAAAAATATCTTTTTTGGGGAGGGAGGGGGATGGGGCTTGGGGAGGATGACAAAACAACAAACCTTAATTCTTCATATTTTCAAAGCACTGTAAAAAACAATTGTCATTATTTGCATTATACACACTGGGGGACTTAAGACAAAGAAGTTAAGTAATTTGGGCAAGGGCACACAGCAAATCAGAAGCAAAACTAGGATTAGAACTGTCTCCTTGTGCTATACTTAAATCAACTAGACCAAATTGCCCATATGAAACAAAATTATCTCTAAATAGGTTTTTTTTAAATTTTGCCATGAGGCACCAATTGTTTTTTCAATTAATGAGATGATACAGCAACATGAAATTAAACTCAGGTAACAGTACCTGAGCAGACATAAGAAACTGGAAATTTAAACTGGTGTCAGTGGTCTAGGTTGTATACATTAATTTTTTTATATATATTATACAAATACATACATACATACACACTCACTCTCACACACACACACAAAAAAGAGGACTCCCCTTAAAAGTTAAGTCATCTTTCAGTTTGGTTTGAAGAAGGACCTTTATCTTAACCACATTCCAATGTTGGCAGGGGGTGGTCTTTTTATAGATTACTGTAATGGCTAAAAGATGAGCACTCACATACTTTTTCAAAGCACAATGGCACTGCAAGGAAAGTGCTGGTGGGCTCACCAGCTATATGCATGGACCTTTATCTGTAACCAAAGATGAAATTGTGAGAGTTGCTGAGCATATGCAATTTCCATTGTAAGTTCTCAACTTCCTAGGATCTGGTTCTAAATTTGGTGATTTAAACAGCTACAGTCCTTTAAAGTCAGCTGGCTGTTTAAATTCCTACAGCCACCCAAAATAGATAAGGCCCCATGATTCTCTTGCAGTGACATCACTTTTGAGATAGCATCCTGGTATTCGTCAGGGAGCACTTTATCTCCTAAAGGGTCTGTAAAACAAAACAAGATGATTAACTATTAGCACTTACAAACCAATAGGCATGTAAAGACACAGACAAACCCTTCAACCATAGGACAACTAGACAGCATTAGTAACCAACCTCACAGTTCCATTTGTTAAAAGACTTGATTGAATGGCTTCCTTTAAAACAAGAATTTTAGCAAAAGGTATTGAAGAAAAATGACAACCAATTTACAAAACTTTTCTCTTTTTATATTTTAAGAAAATTTACTATTTTAAAGTGGTCCTTATTCAGAAGATCAATTTGTGACACAAAAATCATTTATATGTGGAGGATTAGGGATAAGGAACTGTTTTTCTGAAAAGACGGCAAAATTCCAAGAGGAAAATCTCCAACAAGTACTTACTATTTCTAATGCATTAATATGTCATACCAACATATCAAAATGCTTCAAAACATAGAATTTGCAATAAAAATGGTAGCATGTAAAATTGAAACATGTTTCTTTAGCAATTCAAACTTAATAATGCTATTAATATAGTATGCCTCCAATTATAAACAACTATACCAATACAGTGGGAATCCCTGTATATCCTGTTTTATCACCTGTCAACTATTGTCCATGGACAAGATCTTTCTTCATACACATTCTATAGTCTGAACACAGCAGTATATACAAATATGCGTGGATGGACACAATACCCTGATATCAATTATGAAGATATGCACTGGATAAACATACCGTACACAGTGTCACAAAATACTTACAGAACAGCTATATTTACTTTCACCCCAAAGTCTCTTAAAATGCTGACAGTTAATAGACCATTTGTCAGTTAAATTTTAACGCTATACATCTTTGTCCTTCATGTCTCCTTCTAAAGGAGAAATGAAGGGAAGAATATTGGGTCTTTGGATTTTTCAGACATTTTCCAGAAGCCAGCCAAATAAAGGTTTATTCAGAAGTCTATCCCCATCAGACATCTTCTCCATCATTTCACAGTATTTCAGCACTGCTTGCAAGAGATCTCCCACTTTCCAGTCTCTCTCTCTCAGTCTTTTTGAAAGCTAGAGAAACAACAACAAAAATATTTAAGCTAGTGAAATAAATAGCTTGAATGATTGACAGTTATGAAAATTCTCCTTGAAACATCAGGTCTTATTAGAAAACCAGCTGTGAAGAGTTAAACATTATTCCACAGCTATAAAAACAAAACTTCCTCAAGGACCAAACATTTTTTTAAGTTAGTTTCCATAAAAATTTCTTCCCAAGGAAGTGACATTTTCAAGTGATATGGTCCCACAGCAATGTGGTCTGTGGTTGATGGGGGTTGCAGAAAACAGGAAATTCTGAACTTAAGATTAATACATTTGCTACCACCCCCAATAGTACACATGTAATACTGTAAAAGACAAAAGTAAGGATTAATATAAGGATGTGGATTTTCCTTTCACAACATATAGTGTGGTTTGGTTGTATATATACACTCTGCCCTCAACGGAAACACAGTCTCCAGTTAGGAAATTTCAATGTCTCCAAAGAAAACAAACAAAAAGTATAAGTTGAACTTCCACTTACAAGCAGAGCCAGTGTAGTTGGAAATTACTTTTCCCTCAGAGGTCTGAACCAGGAATCCTCATATATTAGATATATACTAAGCACTGTGAGACAGTGACAAATTAACATGTTTTGCAAGCCTCAAGTTTTACAACCTTTTATTCTGGTTTCTTCCACCATTGCACCCACTGTTTTTCTTTACATTTAGCTCATCCATGCTTGTCTTCAGTAACTGAAGGCTGTTAGTCCAGCTTGAATCCCCTCTCTAACAAATATTCCACATCAAGAGGAAGTTAAAATACAAAAGAAATAGATTTATAGCACATCTACCACTCTTGTCTAAATGAGTAGAGTAGACCTCGGCAAATATTAAAAAAATGGCAAATACTAAATTTAATTTTTTGAGGCACAGAAACTATTAGCAAATTATGTCGAATTTGGAAAACAGTTATGGCCAACCAAAAAAAAAGGAAAAAATTTCAAAAAAGTCGTAACACATTTTTTGACTTTTCACTTTTTTTCAGTAAAAGTTTTTTGAGTACGCACCCCTTGCCGCGCCAGCTCTACCATTTTTGCCAAAGCAAAAAAAAAAAAAAAAGCGCACCTCCTGCTGTGCACCCCCAAGGATCCTCTTGCGCACCCCACTTTGGAGACTATTTCATGAAGATTCCAGAAGTGAGGCTGCTCAATTGTCATAATCCAAACATAAATTTGGCTGATGTTCTTAAACAGGATTATTTTCTAGTGGCTAAGTAAATATATTGTAAACACTTTATCAGTTTTTGTAATTCATATACTGGGAAAGTAAAAATATAATAAAACAAAGATGCAAAGACGGCATCTGGCTCTTCTAAATCTTATTGTTTCAATTCAGGGTTCAAAGGTCAAGCCCATACTTTCTTCATCAGACTGGTCTATTTCCTACTGTCATCAGTACCGCTATATATTTCAGTTTACTCAAGTAGAAATGAGGTATTTTTAAATGGGTGGATGGAGACCAGGACGCCTATAATAGTTAGGTCCAGTTTTGTTCCTTTGAGTCAGCAGTTTAATTATTTTTCCCTCTATAAATGACTGTCATCTTTATTAAAGCTATTTATATTGCTCACTGTTTTTTTTTCCTTTTAAATTGTGCATTTTCCAGAACTCTCTTGAGCTTCCTGTTACTGCATTTGATGAGTGGTAGCAAGTGTTAAGAATAATGGTTTCTTTGTTGGTTTTACAGAAAAGGGATATGGTAGCTTTATTAAGTGTGCATGATACGGAGATGAGAGTTGTTTTCATTAAGTGAGTTATCATTTGATTAAAAAAACAAATTTGATTATTAAATAAAAAAATGGATTATTTTTTCCCTTTTTTAAAATAGTTAAGGGCCTGATCTAGATGTGTATAAAATTCACTGTGACAAGCCCCAAGACAGTAAGCCCAAAAGGGGAAGGATATAGGTCATATGTTCAGATTTTATGAGATCTTTTAGTAGGAGTTGCTCTGTTCTCTTGGTGTCAAGGATTGTCAATTTCAATTTAGTGGCATCTCACCTGACAGCTATTTCAGAAGTACTTCTATTTATATATTAGGATTCAAGTTATGGCCAGTTGGGGCGGTGCTGTGTACTTCTGAATGGTAGGTAACTTGAAGTATCTAAATAAGGATTTCGAGGCATGAAATTTTAGGCACCCATTTTTGAAAAATCAGCTTGTATGCCCACAACACCCCCGAAATACTGTATTTAAACAATTACATCATATTCTTTATAAAAAGACCTTGTGGGGTTAAAACACTGTTGCTTACTTTTAAATCTTATTTATATTATATCATCTTCAGGGCAGGAACTGTCTTCTACACTGCATACTACTACTCTACCACTACTGTACAGAGCCTAGCACAATGGGGCCCTGTTCATAGGCACAAAAGCAGCAAACAGAATAAATACAAAATAAAGAAGTGAAATGCACAGAGTTCGGAAGTTTGGTGTTTTTAATTCACTGAAAGAACTGAAATCAAAGGAGTTACTCTAGGTCCTAGAATTAGGACCAATATGCTTGGTGTTTACTGGTTGATATATCTGATTGTTTGTTGGGAATGTTAAAACGTTTTTATGGAAAGTAATCATCGTATCTGGAAGAAATGATTTAGTTGGGGATTAGGTCCTGCTTTGAGCAGGGGGTTGGACTAGATGACCTCCTGAGGTCCCTTCCAACCCTGATATTCTATGATTCTATGATTCTATGAAATAATGTTAATAAATAATAAACAACAACAACTAGCGTTTATGCAGTACTACATAAAATGCTTGAGAAGCCAGATAAGCAGCATTTTCCCATTTTACAGATGAAGAAACTGTACATAGGAATCAAGGGTTTGTTTTGTTTTGTTTGTTTTTTTAAAGGAAACCTCGAAATTAAGAATAATGCCCTGATTCTGAAGTGGGGCTCTGGATAAACTGTCCACACTGAAACTATATCAGGAATGAAGCCCAAATGAATAAGAACAAATGAAATTTTAAGAATCACTTTAGAAAATCTTTCATCCTCCAAACCTTCAATCCTCTGATGACAGTTTTCTGAGTTATCCAGAAATGACACTGATGCTACCTTGTTTCAAACCATAGGAAGATGATAAATGTTATTGGGTCAGACTGACCTGGTCGTCGTTTGTTAGTTAAGTTCAAGCATAAATCTCACATGGTGCATGAAAAGGTTACAAATCTGTGAGAGGCACTCTATTTCCCCAGTATATCCTCTGACTCCCCATTGTTATCCCATTTGATTTCATCCAACATGTTACTACAGTATTCTAATTTTTTACCTGTGTTAATTCAAATATTTCAACCCACTTCAAAATAAGGTACTGGGAAAGCTCAATCAATATACAATATCTGGTTTCAGTAGTCAGTTCATATTCTGATGCTTTCTGGATTATGTGACCACTACCTCCCAGTGTAGCACTCATAATGGCATGCCAGGATTATATTTACCTGAGCCCTGTCACTTAAATCGATTGCCCTATCCCTTTAAGGGTTTGGAGCTCTGCTGAAGAGATTAATGATTACACAATTGGGAAGCAAAGTGTGGTCCCAGGAGAGTATGGTGTGCTCTACTGGGGATTGCACAAAGCTATAAACCAAATAATTGCAATTTAAGTTCACTTGTATGGATAAGGTCTTGGCAATGGCAAGGGTCAATTTTTTGCTAACTGAAACAAATGCTGCAAAAATAATGTTTGAAAATGCAGTCCATTCAGTTAAAGGGAAGCTTTTATATTTTATCTGCTTTCGATTAAATTTAAATGAAATAAGTCATTAAAATATATGGTTAACTGAGCACTTGATAGAATTCTGTATATGCTATATTCAGAGACAAACAGGCTCTCATTCTCTCTAAGGATTAAAATAATTAAGTAATTTCTCTGAATACCTCATACTTCATTGGCAAATGCAGCAGGAACAGATAATAAATATTATAAAAAAATCTAATCACACTTTGCAATCACATGGCAACACCGCAGTACTCACGAGAATGAATTCCTTCGTAGCAGTGTCATGAAAACGAAGCTCAGACACCTCTGTTTCAGAAGCCGCCAGCCACTGCAGGGTCGTTCTCAGCTGGGGGTCCACCATATGTGGTTCCATGTCAACATTCACTATTAGCAATGCCTTTCCTACCTGCCCCACACCTAATATTAAAAATAAAACGCAAACAATCAAATCTGCAAGTCAACCGCAGACTCTTTTGAGACAGGTGAACTAGGTATTTAATGAGAATGTATATATTAAATACCTCATTTTTAACTCTCATTTTAACAAACATATTTTGATCAAGTAGCAGAGATTAGAAAACACACTGGTCTGAAAGCGTCCTATTCTCCTGTATAGGTTGGGATGGGGAAGGGAAAGCATCACTAGCTCCACAACCTGTGGCTGAACTAAAGCAAACCTGAAGGCAGAAAGAAATCTAATCTTGATTTAAAGAGTCCAAATGATGGAAAATTTACCATATCCCCTGATAATATGTTTGAATGATTAATTGCCCTCATAGTTAAAAATCTGCATTTTACTTCCAGTCTGAAATTTGCTAACTTCAACTTTCAAACACTGGCTGTTGTTAAACTCTCAACTGCTAGATTAAATAGCCCTTTAGTATAATATAACTTCTCTCTGTACAAATTACACACTGATCAAACTGCCTCTTAACCTTCTATACAAAACACTAAGTTGACTGAGCTCCTTTAACATTTCACTGTGAGACATTTTTTCAGAACTCAAACCATACTTTCTACTCTTTTCTGAGTCATCTCCAACTTTTCAAGATCCTTTTTAAAGTATAGGTACCAGAATTAGGCGCACTATTCCAGAAGTCATCTCACCAAGGCTAGACAGAGAGGCAATAGCCACCTCCCTACTCCTGCTTGATGTTCCACTATTAATACAACTAAGCATCATGTTAGCCCTTTCTGCCACAGCATCACAAAGGCAGCTCATATTTAGTTGGTTATCTGTGATGACCATTGCGCCCTTTTTGGAGTCACTGCTTTCCAAAATACAGTCCCCCTTCCTCTAAGTATGGCTTACATTCTTTCTTACCAGATATACGACTATTTGTATTAAATGCCTGTATTAAAGTACACAGTTTACATCAGTTTAGCTTCTATAGGCTTTCATGGAATAATTTATATAATTCTATTGTAGCACACAATTTAATTGAAATTCACACCAATGTGGCAAAGCTCAGCAAGGAGGAAGAGAGATCCTGTAATGAAGAGGACTGCCCGCCCTCTGGGAGGAAAAAATAAAAAGAAAGGAATGTAACTGACAATGGGGGAACCAAGAGTTAATAGTAGGTACACATTTGGCAGGCAATGGGGAAATGATTTGGCTATATGCCTGGAAGCTTGACATGTCATAGAAGGAAAATGCTAATTTCAGAAAATCCCTGATACTTAAATGGATTGAAAATGATGTGGTAACATGTCTACATATGATGGACTTGCCTAGTGATTACATGCTTTTCGGTTTCATATGCTAATTATTCACTGAGGAAATTGAAGACCTTCACCCAGAAATCCTATAGCTGGAAAGGTACCTCAAATAAAATTAGCTTAGAGAATGTTTGCAGTGTTGTTGTGGCTGTGCTGGTCATAGGATATTAAAGAGACAAAGTGGGTGAGGTCATAGGTGCCGACTCCGTGGGTGTTCCGGAGCTGGAGCAGCCATGGGGAAATATGGTGGGTGCTGAGCACCCACTGGCAGCCCCCCTATTGGAACTTCCCCCTCCTCTCAGCGCCTCCTGCCCACCAGCAAGCCCCGCCGATCAGCGCCTCCCCCTCCCTCCCCATGCCTTCCACCCGCTGCAATCAGCTGTTTCGCGGCCTGCAGGAGGCTCGGGGGGGAGGGGTGAGCGAGGAAGAGGTGGGGTGGGAAGAAGTGGGTGGGGGTGGAGCAGGGGTGGGAAGAGATGAGGTGGGGACCTTGGGGGAGGAAGGACAGGAGTGGGGGTGGGGTCTGGGGTCAAGCACTCCCCAGCACATTGGAAAGTGGGTGAGGTGATATTTTTTTATTGAACCAACTTCTGTTGGTGAGAAAGACAAGCTTTCGAGCTAACACAGAGTTCTGACCAGAAGAAGAGCTCTGCATAAGCTTGAAAGCTTCTCTCTTTCATCCACAGAAGTTGGTCCAACAAAAGATATTACCTCACCCATCTCTTAGTTTAGAGAAGACAGAACTAGTGACTGACATAGAATCATAGAATATCAGGGTTGGAAGGGACCTCAGGTCGTCATCTAGTCCAACCCCCTGCTCAAAGCAGGCCGAATCCCCAGACAGATAAAGTGTAATCGTGATCTCTTCACAAGATAATCATGATCTCTTCACAAGTGGTCATTCTCTGATAGCATAATAAAGTCTAACCACACAACAGAACAATTAGAACTGATTTAGCTAAACAGATAAATTAACAAGAAATTCTGACAGATGGAACAGACATTAGGAAAACTGAATGCAATTTGCATTATATTTGTTTCATACTTAGCTACCAAATGAATGCAGAGTATGTATTTTTCGGTCCATACTGTGACATACTCTAATGTTCTTCAGGGCAGGGGTTATCCTACCTGTGTGTTTGCTCAGCATGCACAAAGGGTCACAATCCTGATTGTGGTCTTTGGGTGATACCAGAAAGCAAGCAATAAAATGATAAGAAACAACAATTCTCTCCATTGAATGATGAGTGGATAACTCGATAAAATGGAAATAGCTGCACTAAAAAAATGGACCACAAAATTCCATAATAAAAGAGTAATATATTAAACTCTAGAAAACATTTTGGAATTGTGTAAAAAGTTAAAAATCAAGAACGGTTTTACTTATAAGCCACTTGGTGGATGCTACAATTTAAGGCTCTTTCAATCAAGTAGGAAACACAAGGAAAGCTAACAATTTAATATTGAAGGCACTGTAGTATACCTACAGAGCAGAATACAATTACATTACACAAAAGGTATTAGCTATTAAAAAGATAATTGTGTAGATAAAGACAGGAGAAGCAGGATTAATTTAGTCAATCATCTCCCTCAGATTCTTGCAGATGCTTAATGGCAAGCCAAACTTTCTTTACTTTTCCTTAACATCTACTAATTTATTTTTTCAAAAGACCGTGGTTGTATTCCACATCAGAAAGTATGTTTCCCCACATCAAGTCACTGAAGTTGTGCAGCAAAATTCACTCCCTAGTGGAAAGAGTTAACTAGAGGTTTATTCTTTCACACTTCAGAGGCCTTGTCAGTCAGCAAACTCGTGTGGTCCCATCTAAAACATCTTCCCAATATATGGGAGTGTCAGCTGGCACAGAGATGTCATAACCAGCTCGAACACAAGCCCTCCCTTCATCTGGCCCCGGGCTCACAGACCTATAGATTTTAAGGCCAGAAGAGACTGACATGATCATCTAGTCTAATCTCCTGCACATCACAGAATCTTACCCACCTACTGCTGTAACAGACCCATATCCTCTGGTTGAGTTACTGAAGTTCTCAAAATGATTTAAAGACTTTATGTTACAGAGAATCCACCATTTACTCTAGCTTAAATCGGCAAAAGATCCGTGCCCCAGGCTGCAGAGGAAGGCAGGGTTTCTGCCAATCTGACCCAAAATTCTTTCAAACCCCGACATGGTCATCAGCTGGACCCTGAGCACGTCGGCAAGACGGACCAGCCAGACACCTGGGAAAGAATTATATGTAGTAACTCAGAGCCCTCCCCATTCAGTGTCCTGTCTCTGGCCGTTGCGGATATTTGCTACTAGCAGTCACAGATGGACCACATGCCACTGTAGGCAAGCTCATCATAACACCCCCTCCATAAACTTATCAAGCTCAATTTTGAAACTTGCGTTTTTTGGTCCTACTGCTCCCCTTGGAAGGCTGTTTCCGAACTTCACTCCTCTGATGATTAGAACCCTTTGTCTAATTTCAAGCCTAAACTTGTTGATGGCAGTTTATATCCATTGGCGCTTAACTTAAATAATGCCTCTCCCTCTCTCGTATTTATCTCTCTGATGTATGTATGTGTACAGCAGTCATATCTCCCCTCAGCCTTCGTTTGGTTAGGCTAAACAAGCCAAGCTCCACAAGTCTCCTCTCAAAAGTATGTTTTCCATGCTTCTGATCATCCTAGTAGCCCTTCTCAGGGACAGAGAAGGAGCATGCCCAGAGCACAGTGTATTCTAGCTATCCTCTGCTGGTGTAAAATCCTTTGGCAGCTCACATCTACACTGGAGCCAGTGCAGAGTTACCCTCAGAATTAATGAGCTGTAACAAGTTCCCTGACAGATCCTATTCTGTGCTTCAGTAAAAGGAAACAGCACAGCAGAGAATCTGGGCCAATGTGCACTCAATACAGTCCTTGTGGAAAAGTTAAAATCACCTGTATTTAATATCTTCCACAGAATGATGACACACATGAATTTACACTTCCAATGAGATAGACACAGAGTTCAATGGCTTATGTGAATAAAGGTACATATTATCTGAACAGCACTGTAACCTATATTTTCCATATACCACAGTTTAAAGGGCATTAGAAAATGTTTATAGGTATATCTAC
Source organism: Terrapene triunguis (assembly GCF_002925995.2). Lineage (NCBI taxonomy): Eukaryota > Metazoa > Chordata > Testudines > Emydidae > Terrapene > Terrapene triunguis. Next base: position 3,752,017 of record NW_020664369.1, read on the forward strand.
ACTGCATCCGGAAGGGAGCCTCACAGTCCGGGTCCACAAACTCACACTAGCAGGGCTTTGCTAGCATGCTAAAAATAGCTGTGTAGACATGGTTTGATGTTGCAACTCAGGCTGTCATTCAGGCTCTCAAGCCCACCAAGATCCAGCCTGAGTAGCAACACCAAAGCAACGTCTACACAGCTAATTTAGCATGCTAAGCCCCGCTATTGCAAGTTTTTGGAGCCACACTGGGATGCTCCCTCCGAGATGCAGGGTAGACATACCCTAAATGGTTCTAGATTAACAATATCCCTTTACACTTACTTGATGTGTGCTATGTAAAAGTCCTTGTATAACAGGGTTGTCACATTGCTGTGTGTGTACTACCAAAGCAAAATAATTATTAAAACTAACCCATGTAAAATTACAAAAGTCAGTTATCGCAACCTGTACTGAAATCATCATTACCTTCTACAACATCCTTGGGGTCTTCATCTTTATCTTCTGTTCCATCACTGGATTTTAAAAATAAAATATCAAAGAATTAACAGATACCCAATACATTCACGATGGATGGAGCCAATCCTAAGAATCAGTGATGAGTGTTAAAGAGAAAAGGAACATGACCATGAAAAAGCATCTTTGCTTCTTACACCATTTCATGTTGTAATTGGGTTTGTTAACAAGTTCCCAAGGTTTAAAAAAAAAAAACTAATAAAGAAATCCTACCTTAATATGAAAAAAAATTCTAAGGGATTTTAAAAAGGAAAAAAACATGTTGCTACTTTTGAGTAAGCAGGAAAGTTTATTTTAGCTTCATTACAAAAAACAAAATAGTTCACTGCATTCTTTCAGTTTATATTATTCATATTAAAGACCCCGCTATAAAATAATTTAAAAAGTTTTCATAAGCTGAAGCAAAAGAAAAAACAAAACAGAAATCCTGTAGGAAGCAAGCTCTCTTGTTTGCATGACAAAGCAAATGAACGACTTAGAGACTAGCAAAGCAGAACATGCACAAAAGGTATTTTTCATTTTGCAATTAGACATTTGCATTTTAGCACAGCAGAATTTATCCATTCAGTATGAATTCATTGTCATGATTAAGTGAAAAAAGCACGTTGATAATGTATCAGATTAACACATTAATTGTATCCCTCATCTTCAAAAGTGATGATTTCATGCATTAATTATGAGGAACCTATCTGTTTAAATTTTTGGACTCGACCAACCTGTCTGATGTTGGAAAGGATAAATTCTCCTCATACATATCTCCTTCTAAACCAAGACTGCTCCAGCTACTGCTGTTACCATTACTGCCAGGGGAAGAAGAGAACAGAGCTGAACTAGAAAAGAACAATAGCTCAAACTAGAACCTTTATTTTCCTCAAAGCTGCTTTGATGTATGTAGGTTTGCTGGAACAGAGTATAAGCATGACCATCAGGGCTGTTCAGAATAGTAAGCTGCACAATCATGAAATCTGGTGAGCACTATAAGCAGGTTTCAAGATTAATTTGTACTCACACTTATTTTCCAAGTCACTGTTTACAGTAATTCTGTCCTTGGGCCCAAATCTACAGATCTTTATTTGTGCAAATAGTCTCATTGATTTCAACAGGACTGGTCACAGGTCACAACGTAAGCGTATGCATATAAAATATTAGGCAAGAGCTCGTACAAGTATACACTGTGAAGAAGGCTTCACAATAAAAATATTTCTGTAAATCTCATTCCAAAACCCCAGCAGTGATCTACAACAGGTCTGATTAGCAGGAAAAGTTTAGAATTGAAAAATGATTAATATGCAGAAAATATTTTACTTCATCCCAACTATAAAATTCTTTACAGGTGACTTTTTTAACATTGCTCTTTATTGTTTAGAACACTTCTAAAACATGACTTCTTATTTTGCTACAAGGTTTTATTTCACTAGTAGTTGGAGATCCATTCCACAGACAGATTGAATTTATTTTTTATGTTTCTATGCAGGACAGGGCTAAATTGGGTAAAACACCACCTTAGAACAAAGAGGTGAATGCTAATTTAACTTGAATGCCTGGAACCTTCCAATATATTTTTAAAAAATGTTGCAGAACTCTGATTCAGCCAGTTTGGTGCACTTAACTAAGAACATGCTGTGTTTTAGTATGTCTGTTCACTATTCCAATAAAGAAAAACAAAAGCAGCGATTTCTAGAGTCTCCAAAAAAAGCAATTAAGTTCTAAAATTGCAGCAAACCAACTAAAATGGCACAGCTTTAAAAAAAAATTCTCAAATTCACAGAAGTATTGGACATGCAATTACTACAATTACATGGATAATTACAATACTACAAAAACTAATTATTATACAGACAGTTGTGAAAATATTTCTCAAGCAACAGTGTGCTATATACTATGTGAACATTTTCATTTTTATATATACAAAAAAATGAAGTTTTTAGTTCTGAATTACAAATATAGCATTCCACAGCACAAACATTAAATATAGTTTATTCAGGTGACTGCTTTACACATACATATAGCACCTTTCATCTAGACATTCTGAAGTGTAACTAAAAAACAAAAACAGAAACTAAAAGAGGTCAGTAAAAAGTGATTAGGGTCTCAGTCAGACTGTAAAAGAGAAAAAAAGTATGATGCTTGGAATCTAATAGAATTATCTTGTACATAATGCTGCTCTGATTATGGAGCAGCTTTATATATTTTCAACAAGCCACACTAATGTTTCAATTGCTCAAACTAGATACTCAGCCACGTGGCTAGACTGTGTAGTAGCAAAGTATCTGTTTTCATAAGAACATAAGAATGGCCATAAAGGTCCATCCAGCCCTGTATCCTGTCTGCTGACAGTGGCCAATGCCAGGTGCCCCAGAGGGAGTGAACCTAACAGGTAATGATCAAGTGATCTCTCTCCTGCCATCCAGCTCCACCCTCTGACAAACAGAGGCTAGGGACACCATTCCTTACCCATCCTGACTAATAGCCATTAATGGACTTAACCTCCATGAATTTATCTAGTTCTCTTTTAAACCCTGTTATAGTCCGAGCCTTCACAACCTCCTCAGGCAAGGAGTTCCAAAGGTTGACTGTGCGCTGTGTGAAGAACTTCCTTTTATTTGTTTTAAACCTGCTGCCTATTGATTTCATTTGGTGGCCCCTAGTTCTTATATTATGGGAACAAGTAAATAACTTTTCCTTATTCACTTTCTCCACACCACTCATGATTTTATATACCTCTATCATATCCCCCCTTAGTCTTCTCTTTTCCAAGCTGAAAAGTCCTAGCCTCTTTAATCTCTCCTCATATGGAGAGTTCCTGTTCCAAACCCCTAATCATTATAGTTGCCCTTCTCTGAACCTTTTCTAGTGCCAGTATATCTTTTTGAGATGAGGAGACCACATCTGTACGCAGTATTCAAAATGTGAGCTTTCCATGGATTTATATAAGGGCAATAAGATATTCTCTGTCTTATTCTCTATCCCTTTTTAACGATTCCTAACATCCTGTTTGCTTTTTTGACTGCCGCTGCACACTGTGTGGAGGTCTTCAGAGAACTATCTACGATGACTCCAAGATCTCTTTCCTGATTAGGAAGTCACAAGAAACCCTGTCTGCCAATAATGGTATAACCTGCCGATAAGAGAAGTTTCTTCCTAAAAGTATCAATTAGTGGCTGTTTTGCGCTCTGAGGCCTGAAGATTTTCATCCTTTATAAAGCAATGCAATTGTAAATAAACGCCAATAAAAAAACTTGTAAAGTGAATTTTGTGCCGTTGCTAGATGCTAGATTAAGATCCCTGGAGAATGAAGTCATCTATTCACAGAACATGCAGTGAACAGAAAGGAATATTATAAAGTTCCCTCACACTGCCCTCACCCATGACTGATAGAGAAACCAGTGGAATAAGTAAAACTTGGTGGTCTGTCAAGTAAGTATCTTTTGTATTAGGTACATGTATCCACCAGACATTGAACTAAAAGCTACCAACTACCTTTACAAAGGCTATTGCATTAGAATTATCCCAGGTCATGTTCACCACAGTAAATTGGAGATATAAGGCTTTGTAACCAATTACTACTCTTTCAAGGCATCCTGTATCCTAAAGTGGGATGCCTATTCCTGTGTCTTCAAAGGATTTGCATTAATCCAATCTCTCTTCAATCCAAAAACTGAACAAACCTCTCTAAATCCCATCAAGATAAGTATATATATTGTTTAAGAGTCACTACATAGAATGTACTCTTCCCATAGAAAATATTTAATAAGAGGAAAGCAAGACACGCTGGACAGGACTGCAACAGCTTGAGGTACAGATGCTTTACTCTGGGGAATTCATCCTGTGCATCAATACCTAAACCAATAAAAATTATGAGTCTAGCTCTTATAGTTATGAAGATAACTAAATATAGGCTTGGCAGGATTCAATGTAAATTGGTAGATGTCTGTAAACGTCAACTTCAGCTGAAACACTGAAATGGACGAAAAATATCCATTGGTAACAGTCAGAGTGAGTGCAGCCTCCCCAGTGCACCTGGTGCTGCAAGAACTGAGAGTCATCAGCCCTGCAGCAGCGCAGAGAGCCATCTGTAGCTCCGCAGTCATGGCCCTGCTCACCCACTCTCTAGCAAGGAATGTGGCATTGTTGCCAGGCAGGAACCCTTCAGCAGCAACCTGAACAGCTCGTCCTCCTCCTTGCAGACCTGGCCAGGGGGTTTCTGCTGTGCCGGGCCAGGACACAGCCTCCTCTGCACCTTGTACCCCAATCTCTTGGGCCCTTCAGCTGTACAGGGAGCCCCCTGCAGCTCTGCGGTCAGTGCTGGGCATGCCCAGAAGCTCCGCTACCAGCACTGCCTGAACCCTAACCCCAACACTACCCAGCATAATTTCCACAACTGTGAATACTAATAGTCAAAATTGGAAAAAAATATTTTAAAACTGGTATTACTTATTGAAATTGCAAAAAAAAAAAAAAAAAAATTGAGTTCTGCCAAGCCTAACTAAATATAACCTGTGCGTTTATGCCGTCTACTCAGTTCTGCAGACAGCCTAACATCTATCAATTTCTTCCACATGGAAGATTACGTCTGAATGTCTACTTCCAATTCAGTTTCAAAACGGAGTGAATATTCGTATAAGAATTGAAATCTAATCACAAGTCACTAAGCAAAACTTGTGAACCACACTCCTGATTGGATAAAAACTCTTGGCATTGGAAGACAATTTAGAAACGTCAAAAGGAAAATACATGTTAAGTAAGGTAGTAGGGAGATAGCAAAGCACAGCCATAAATAGAAGCTTTCTGAATGTGCTGGTAAACTGGACTATTGCTTCTTTAGAAGATCTATGATAAAAGTTATGTACTGGGGTATGTGTGACTTACTGGTACAGCAAGTAGCTATAAAAGAAAACAAAGCTGTTTAGCACTAGGTCTGAATGTCCTGAAGTGATGTGGTCTATATATGACCAATACAGAGGTTTTTAACAGGTAGCTTCAATGATGAAACAGAAAAAGGAATGAACTGCAGTGTCTGTAAAGTAGATCCCCTTAGCCATTCACCTGTTAATCCTTTCAGTGGAAGAGTGAAGAATTCAGAGCTCTGAAAGAGAGAGGGCTACAGGATGCTGCTGCCACAAAAGGGCTTTAATTTCAGGGTACTTTGAATACAGAATGTATGAAAATCAAGTCTAAATAAAAGTGGGCCCAACCAGTTCATCTTACCACTTTGGGGGGAGGGGCAGGAAGAGATGCATATTTAGATAAATAAATTCAGAGCAAAGAAAAGTCACTTACCACTTATATTTATGAGATATTTGGGGATGATGGGACATGACTTAGTTAATTGATGGAGGGCTGTCTGTCTATAAAATGTTTCACAGGGGAGATTAGAAGCAAGACAGAGGAAATGGAATCCAATGAAACCGGTTTAGTAAAACTTTACAAAAAACTATTGCAGCAGAGACTATTAAGAATGATTAAAGCACTCTCTGCTGTCCAAAGTAATCTTTCTGTTTCAACACAAAGAAAACAGATATCTGATGATACAAAACTAATATGTAAATTAGTGCCTCAGGATAAAGTGGAACCAATGAATAAACAGTTACCTACCTGTTCTTTGAGATGTGTTGCTCATGTTCATACCATTCTAGGAGTGTGCGCGCCCACGTGCACAGTCGTCAGAGATTTTTGCCTTAGCGGTATCCGTAGGGTCGGCTGTAACGCCCCCTGGAGTCCCGCGCTCATGAGTCGGTATATCAGGCGCTGCCGGCCCTATGCCCTCTCAGTTCCTTCTTACCGACAGAGGGGCAGGAGGGGGGGGGTAATGGAATGGACATGAGCAACATATCTCGAAGAACAACAGTTACGAAAAGGTATGTAACCATTGTGACCAAATGTTCTGCTCTTCAAAAATAAACTTCAACCTATTCTACACTATGAAAAACAGTGACAATTATTTTGACTAGTTCAATAAATATTAATACTGTCCATTGCCCTCCATGCTAACTGAAAACTGACGGCAGGAAACCATCACCTATAAGCAAACTTTAGGAGCATATGAATGATGCTATCAGAAAACAAAATACTTTAAAATGTTGCTTTTACTCTTTATTTCCAACTCCCTGGATATTTGTTTCTTTGTATTTTGACTTCACACACTTAAGAGTCCAAATTCTGCTTTTAGTTCCACCCATGCATTCTCAATGAATTACATGGTGTTGCATAACTATCAATTAGGGCAGACTTTGCTTCTGAATTAACACATTGATCCAGCAGCATAATGTAAAGCAAATGTAAGAAAATACTTCAAAAGTTTAAGTGAGAAGTTTCACTTTAGTACATAAAAATGGCGATCATAATATTTTCGTAGTGGAAAGTGTCATAGAATCATAGAAATGTAGAACTGGAAGGAACCTTGAAAGGTCATCGAGTCCAGTCCCTTGCCTTCACAGCAGGACCAAGTACTGTCCCTGACAGATTATTTTGCCCCAGATCCCTAAATAGTCCCCTCAAGGATTGAACTCACAACCCTGAGTTTAGAAGGCCAATGCTCAAACCACTGAGCTTATGTGTATTAGTTCTAGATCATTTGAACCAATTTCTAAGATAAATGTAACTATTCTTCATTATGTTTAAAGCATAAGTTGCAAGGATATATTTCCAGAACATATCTGTACCTATGACAGCAAGGAGCATAGCACTGAAGTCATTCTGTATGACTGACAAGTCAATCTCCTCATTCTTTAACCTACTGCTTGCAAAAGTTAGAACAGCAAATCTCAACACAATCTTCAACAATGGGGGGAAAGTATGATTTTTTAGCCTGTTCTATTTCCTCTTCACTACAGATAAGATTCACAGTCAGCAATGCACCCAGCATGCATACCCCAACTGAATATAAACAGAGGAATCTTTTCAAAATATTAATTATGAGGAACTAAATCTGTAAGTGAACAAAATTACCAAATCGTCCCTGAAAATTGAATTAACATAAGAACGGCCATACTGGGTCAGACCAAAGGTCCATCTAGCCCAGTATCTTGTCTGCCGACAATGGCCAATGCCAGGTGCCCCAGAAGGAATGAACAGAACAGATAATTATCAAGTGATCCAACCCCCGTCACCCATTCCCAGCTTCTGGCAAACAGAGGTTAGGGACACCATTCCTTCCCATCCTGGCTAATAGCCATTGATGGACCTATCCTCCATGAATTTATCTAGTTCTTTTTTGAACTCTGTTATAGTCTTGGCCTTCACAACATCCTCTGGCAAGGAGTTCCACCGGCTGACTGTGAGTTGTGTGAAGAAATACTTCCTTTTGTTTGTTTTAAACCCACTGCCTATTAATTTCATTTGGGGACCCCTAGTTCTTGTGTTATGAAAAGGAATAAATAACACTTCCTTATTTACTTTCACTTTCTCCACACCAGTCATGATTTTATAGATCTCTATTCTATCCCCCCCTTAATCGTCTCTTTTCTAACCTGAAAAGTCCCAGTCTTATTAATCTCTCCTCATACGGCAGCCGTTCCATACCCCTAATCATTTTTGTTGCCCTTTTCTGAATCTTTTCCAATTCCAATATTTATTTATTTTTTGAGCTAGGGCAACCACATGTGCACACAGTATTCAAGATGTGGGCATACCATGGATTTAAATAGAGGCAATATGATATTTTCTGTCTTATTATCTATCCCTTTCTTAATGATTCCCAGCATTCTGTTCGCTTTTTTGACTGCCGCTGCACAGTGAGTGGATGTTTTCAGAGAACTATCCACAGTGACTCCAAGATCTCTTTCTTGAGTGGTAACAGTTAATTTAGAACCCATCATTTTATATGTATAGTTGGGATGTTTTCCAATGTGCATTACTTTGCATTTATCAACTTTGAATTTCATCTGCCATTTTGTTGCCCAGTTACCCAGTTTTGAGAGATCCTTTTGTAGCTCCTTGCAGTCTGCTTGGGACATAACTATCTTGAGGAGTTCTGTATCATCTGCAAATTTTGCCACCTCACTGTTTACCCCTTTTTCAAGATCATTTATGAATATGTTAAATAGGACTGGATCCAGTATAGACCCCTGTGGGACACCACTATTTACCCCTCTCTATTCTGAAAACCGACCATTTATTCCTACCCTTTGTTTCCTATCTTTTAACCAGTTACCAATCCATGAGAGAACCTTCCCTCTTATCCCATGACTGCTTACTTTGCTTAAAAGCCTTTGGTGAGGGATCTTTTCAAAGGCTTTCTGAAAATCTAAATACACCATATCCACTGGATACCCCTTGTCCACATGCTTGTTGACCCTCTCAAAGAATTCTAGTAGATTGGTGAGGCATGATTTCCCTTTACAAAAACCATGTTGACTCTTCCCCCAACAATTTATGTTCATCTATGTGTCTGACAATTTTGTTCTTTACTATAGTTTCAACCAGTTTGCCCGGTACTGAAGTCAGGCTTATCGGCCTATAATTGCCAGGGTCGCCTCTGGAGCCCTTTTTAAAAATCGGCATCATATTAGCTATCCTCCAGTCATCTGGTACAGAAGATGATTTAAATGATAGGTTACAGACTACAGTTAGTCCTGCAATTTCACATTTGAACTCTTCAGAACTCTTGGGTGAATACCATCTGGTCCTGGTGACTTATTACTGTTTAGTTTATCAATTTGTTCCAAAACCTCCTCTAATGACACCTCAATCTGGGACAGTTCCTCAGATTTGTCACCTAAAAAGAATGGCTTAGGTTTGGGAATCTCCCTCACATCCTCAACCGTGAAGACCAATGCAAAGAATTCATTTAGTTTCTCTGCAATGGCCTTATCGTCCTTGAGTGCTCCTTTAGCATCTCGATCGTCCAGTGGCCCCACTGGTTGTTTAGCAGGCTTCCTACTTCTGATGTTCTTAAAAAAAATGTTTGCTGTTACTTTTTGAGTCTTTGGCTAGTTGTTCTTCAAATTCTTTTTTGGCCTTCCTTCCTAATTATATTTTTATACTTCATTTGCCAGAGTTTATGCTCCTTTCTATTTTCCTCACTAGGATTTAACTTCCACTTTTTAAAAGGATGCCTTTTTGCCTCTCACTGCTTCTTTTACTTTGTTTTTTAGCCATGGTGGCTCTTTTTCAGTTATCTTACTATGTTTTTTAATTTGGGGTATACATTTAAGTTGAGCCTCTATTATGGTGTCTTTAAAAAGTTTCCATGCAGCTTGCAGGGATTTCACTTTTGGTGATGTACCTTTTAATTTCTGTTTAACTAACCTCCTCATTTTTGTGTAGTTCCCCTTTCTGAAATTAAATACTACAGTGTTGAGCCGTTGTGGTGTTTTCCCCACCACAGGGATGTTAAATTTAATTATATTATGGTCACTATTACCAAGCGGTCCAGCTATATTCACCTCTTGGACCTGATCCTGTGCTCCACTTAGGACTAAATCAAGAATTGCTTGTCCTCTTGTGGGTTCCAGGACTAGCTGCTCCAAGAAGCAGTCATATAAGGTGTCAAGAAACTTTATCTCTGCATCCTGTCCTGAGGTGATATGCACCCAGTCTATATGGGGATAGTTGAAATCCCACATTATTGAGTTATTTATTTTAATAGCCTCTCTAATCTCCCTGAGCATTTCACAGTCACTATCACCATCCTGGTCAGGTGGTTGGTAATATATCCCTACTGCCATATTCTTATTATTCAAGCATGGAATTACTATCCATAGAGATTCTATGGTACAGTTTGGTTCAATAAAGATTTTCACTTCATTTGATTCTATGCTGTCTTTCACATATGTGCCACTCCCCCACCAGCACGACCTGTTCTGTCCTTCTGATATATTTTGTACCCTGGTATTACTCTGTCCCATTGATTATCCTCATTCCACCAAGTTTCTGTGATTAATTATGAGTTTGGTGCTCTAATGTATTATGCAGGTTGAACCTCTCTAGTCCGGCACTCTCGGGACCTGACTGGTGCCGAACCAGAGAATTTGGTTTCCTGGTGCAAGTGCTGGAGGAACCAACTGGGGCAGAGCTCTTCTTGACCTGCTGCTCACAAACCGGGAAGAATTAGTAGGGGAAGCAAAGGTGGATGGGAACCTGGGAGGCAGTGACCATGAGATGGTCGAGTTCAGGATACTGACACAAGGAAGAAAGGAGAGCAGGAGAATACGCACCCTGGACTTCAGAAAAGCAGACTTAGACTCCCTCAGGGAACTGATGGGCGGGATCCCCTGGGAGAACAACATGAGGGGCAAAGGAGTCCAGGACAGCTGGCTGTATTTTAAAGAATCCTTATTGAGGTTGCAGGAACAAGCCATCCCTAAGTGTAGAAAGAATAGTAAATATGGCAGACGACCAGCTTGGCTTAACAGTGAAATCCTTGCTGATCTTAAACACAAAAAAGAAGCTTACAAGAAGTGGAAGACTGGACAAATGGCCAGGGAGGAGTATAAAAATATTGCTCAGGCATGCAGGAGTGAAATCAGGAAGGCCAAATCGCACTTGGAGTTGCAACTAGCAAGAGATGTTAAGAATAACAAGAAGGGTTTCTTCAAGTATATTGGCAACAAGAAGAAAGTCAAGGAAAGTGTGGGCCCCTTACTGAATGGGGGAGGCAACCTAGTGACAAAGGATGTGGAAAAAGCTAAATGTACTCAATGCTTTTTTTGCCTCTGTCTTCACGAACAAGGTCAGCTCCCAGACTACTGCACTGGGCAGCACAGCATGGGGAGGAGGTGACCAGCCCTTTGTGGAGAAAGAAGTGGTTTGTGACTATTTAGAAAAGCTGGATGAGCACAAATCCATGGGGCCGGATGCGCTGCATCTGAGGGTGCTAAAGGAGTTGGCGGATGTGATTGCAGACCCATTGGCCATTATCTTTGAAAACTCATGGCGACTGGGGGAGGTCCTGGATGACTGGAAAAAGGCTAATGTAAGTGCCCATCTTTAAAAAAAGGAAGGAGGAGGATCCGGGGAACTACAGGCCAGTCAGCCTCACCTCAGTCCCTGGAAAAATCATGGCGCAGGTCCTCAAGGAATCAATTCTGAAGCACTTAGAGGAGAGGAAAGTAGTGATCAGGAACAGTCAGCATGGATTCACCAAGGGCAAGTCATGCCTGACTAACCTAATTGCCTTCTATGAGGAGATAACTGGCTCTGTGGATGAGGGGAAAGCAGTGGACATGTTATTCCTTGACTTTAGCAAAGCTTTCAATACCGTCTCCCACAGTATTCTTGCTGGCAAGTTAAAGAAGTATGGACTGGATGAATGGACTATAAGATGGATAGAAAGCTGGATAGATCTTCAGGCTCAATGGGTAGTGATCAATGGCTCCATGTCTAGTTGGCAGCCGGTATCAAGCAGAGTGCCCCAAGGGTCGGTCCTGGGGCCGGTTTTGTTCAATATCTTCATTAATGATCTGGAAGATGGTGTGGACTGCACCCTCAGCAAGTTTGCAGATGACACTAAACTGGGAGGAGTAGTAGAGACCCTGGAGGGTAGGGATAGGATACAGAGGGACCTAGACAAATTAGAGGATTGGGCCCAAAGAAACCTGATGAGGTTCAAACAAGGACAAGTGCAGAGTCCTGCACTTAGGACGGAAGAATCCCATGCACTGCTACAGACTAGGGACTGAATGGCTAGGCAGCAGTTCTGCAGAAAAGGACCTAGGGGTTACAGTGGACGAGAAGCTGGATATGAGTCAACAGTGAGCCCTTGTTGCCAAGAAGGCTAACAGCATTTTGGTCTGTATAAGTAGGGGCATTGTCAGCAGATCAAGGGACGTGTTCATTCCCCTCTATTCGACATTGGTGAGGCCTCATCTGGAGTACTGTGTCCAGTTTTGGACCCCACACTACAAGAAGGATGTGGAAAAATTGGAAAGAGTCCAGCGGAGGGCAACAAAAATGATTAGGGGGCTAGAGCACATGACTTATGAGGAGAGGCTGAGCGAACTGGGATTGTTTAGTCTGCAGAAGAGAAGAATGAGGGGGGATTTGATAGCTGCTTTCAACTACCTGAAAGGGGGTTCCAAAGAGGATGGATCTAGACTGTTTTCAGTGGTACCAGATGACAGAACAAGGAGTAATGGTCTCAAGTTGCAGTGGGGGAGGTTTAGGTTGGATATTAGGAAAAACTTTTTCACTAGGAGGGTGGTGAAGCACTGGAATGGGTTACCTACGGAGGTGGTGGAATCTCCTTCCTTAGAGGTTTTTAAGGTCAGGCTTGACAAAGCCCTGGCTGGGATGATTTAGTTGGGAATTGATCCTGCTTTGAGCACGGGGTTGGACTATATGACCTCGTGAGGTCCCTTCCAACCCTGATATTCTATGATTCTATGACTGCCAAACCATGGGAGGTCAATGCAGAGTACCAGCGGGTCTCCATAGGTGTGGGAACTAGTAAATTATTATCTGTTTTCAGAAGCTCATAACTTTCTGGAAAATATTTCTTTCCAGCTCAAATTTTACATGCATAGGTTAGCCCCAACCTACAGATGGAGTTCTAAGGAAAGTTTGGGGGGGGGGGGAGTTCTCCTGCTTATGAGTTATGAAAGGTGAAAAAAACCTCATACTTTTCCCAAATTTAAGTAATCTGAGATATACTTTTCCTCTTACAACTAAAACAAAACAAAAAACAGACAAAACTATAATCTGAAATGTTCATGTTAACTAGTCCTCAGTAAGGATGAAGCCCTTATGTTATTTGAAAAAAAAAAATTAAGTCAATTATATACACGTACAGTGGAAATTTTTGTTACTGTGGGAGCTACTATGCTAACTGCAGCTCTACATTAACATACTAATTAGTATCTTTGCAGATAAAATGGATTCTCTACTGAAATCTTAATTCTCCTGTGGAGCAAATGAGCTCTGCAGGAGGGAGCCCCTATTCTGAAGAGTTTATAAATCAGTGTAAGGGTCAGTTTTACAATGTTGAAAGCAACAGAGCTTATAAGCTCTCCAAGATCAATAATTTCCGTTGAAAGAATTTATAAATTCAATCAACAAATCCATGGATGTGTAAACTCTACAAGCCTAACGTGCGCCAAATTTTTCTTGTTTTTTTTTGTTTTGTTTGGTTTCCTCTGTTTTGGGGCTGGTTATTTATTTATTTTTGGTAAAAACCGGCAAATTAAAATACAAAATCTTAATGATTAAGAACCTAAGTGTTAAAAATTAAGAAAATAAAAGTTACTGTATTCATGTTATCCATGCCATGTTACATTTACATTGCATTTAGCACTCCTGTGTTGCTTTTAAAATTAGTATATTAATATACTGTCATTAAATATATACGGTATTCAGATTTTACTCATGACGTGTCAACATTACTATAAAAACTGTAACTTGATTTCTTGCCATGAGAGTTTAAAATGCATACCTTAACTATTGATATACAGTTTGTATAGGTATGAACGTGAATTCACACTAGAAAAATCCCCTTCTGAAGGGCAACACTGATTTAAACATAGTAATGCTGAAGTCAATTTTAGTGAAAAAGCATCTTTCTGTTCAATGGAAAATAAACCTTTCTGAGGAAAGAGAGAAAGCTAAACCAGATCAACATACATTGAGGTGATTGTGTAAGCAAATAAACGTGTTTACAGTTACCTGTCACTGAGGTGGAGGAAACTGCTGCTCTCATCGGGATGTTCATCTTCAAAGCTTAGATTGGACCAGCTGCCAGTGCTATCATCACCAATACTGAGACTCATCTGCTGGCTAACTATAGATTCAGCTGAGTGAAACCCTTCTCTTCCCATAGAACTAAACAAAAATGAAGATGACAGCATTACTAGGTGTATTTCACATTGTTCTGCAAAAATTCACTGAGCCTAATTAGCAAAGCAGGGGACATTTGTCAACTGACTCAACTATTCCCTTTTGGATTTACAATTCTCAGAGACTATATATTACACTTTTGTAAGGAGATTCAAGTCTGGGAGCACCACTTAGGACCATCTTTCACTGGGGAAGTTGGGCAGTAGCATGGACACAAACCCTAATTTGAAAAACTAGTTTGTAGCATTCCAGCATTGGCAGAACCCTAGTGCCTGGGCAGTTCAGTCTTGTAGACTTCACATTTACTACAGTGACTACACCTACACAGGGAGGACCTGGCATCTTTGGACTTGTCTGCACGACAAAATGTTAGCTAAAATTTCCCAGTGTCGCTCTGACCAATTCAGCTTCATCAAGGCTAACACAGTCACTGGCATTTTAAGCACCCTGTCATACAGAACTGCACAAGGGTAGACAACATGATGCTTAAAATGCTGGTGGCCTCCTACAGCCCTCTCTGTATTAGAAAAAATGTCCTAGTGTAAACATAGGCTTAGTCTCCCTGTTTCAGAAAAAATAGGCATGTCCATTTATTTATAGACTTTTCCCCTCTGCACAAGAAGCCTGAAAAATCTAGACTTTCAATACCTAGAACCAACTCAAGTGAGCAGGCTTAATTTGCATTAAAGGTATTTATAAAACCCTTCATCAGACCCATTCTAACAACACAAAAGAAAACTGAGGTCATTTTGAAAAGTGGTTCAGTCTGAAAATTTGCCTGGCAAGTGCATATAAACTACTCTTAGGGACATATTGTGGCTGCCCATGTGCAGCTGTGCTATGGCTAGAGGGTACAGAAAGTCCTATTTGCTCACCAACCCTTCAAAGGAAACAGTCGTAATACGGCTGCTGTGTTCACAAAGTACGAAGATGACCATGATTGTGCTACAGGCAACACTTCACATTTTAAATGGGGTATGTGTGGTTCTGAGGTGTGGCAAGAGTCCTTTTCCACAACATTAGCTAATACCATCAGGTGAGTGCTATGAGGGGAAGGAGGGAAAAGGGAGAGACAGGCAGACACACACACTTTTTATACCGTGTACTAAGTACAAATGATGAATATGCTCCTCACAGCAACCTTTGGAGTCCGTATATCTTATAGAGCCACAATGTCTCCCTCTGACACTACTGGACTGGTGCATAGCTGCTTCTCCAATCCATCATTCTCTTGGGCTCTCAGCACCATAATTAAACTTGAAACTTTACATGAAGTTTTGATTAAAAAGCTGCATTTCTGAACCTCTGGCTGAAAAGTGACATTTCTGACATCAACAGTATAAGAACTCAACAGCACTTTATTTATAAGGTATATTCTCATTTAATATTACATGTACTCTGAATAAGGATTCCAAATAACCTAAGTACAAGGGCCAAGTAATATGAATTCTCAGTCTTCTATCTTTATATGCTACAGGGAACTTTTAGTGGAAGGTCTATACTAGAAGGCAATCAAAAAAGGACAGGAAAAGTTCCTTGAGTTTTGGTAGCAGTTCTGTGAGAATGAAAGATCTATCTTTTAGAATATAAGCTCTTCAGGGCAGAAACCATAATTTATTATGTGTTTATACACATCATAATTTTGCCTTGAAAAACTGGGAGTAGCCTGGTTGGAGCCATTAGGCACCACCACAGTACGTTAACATATCCAGGTATTTACATTATACATCACCAGACCATCTCAGAGTCAAGCAAATAAAACATAGTTTATTGCCAAGCAGATCTCACTCCAAGGCCATGATGAGAGAAATACATTGTTATTAATTATTACTCAGTGAAAAACTACGCTGAAGAGATAGGTCTTGCACTTGGACATGTAAATGGTGTTATTTGAAGTCACTCTGATCTTTGTAAAATCTATTTTCATTAAGAACTAGATGTTAATGTACCTTCTCATTTACTAATTCAACCACATTCAGTGCCATCTTCTATCAAGATATTTAAAGACATTCATTTCTTTCAATATACCTAAAAAATATGGTATAGTTTAAGGACTTGTAATACATTAGTCCTTATCAACAATGTAGCAAGAGCCTGCAAACCAGTTTCTAGTCTGCTTTAATGATCCTTTATCAACTAAAATCATATATAAAAATAAAATCATTCTTATTTAATATTTATTTCATATTTCTATTTTCAAATATACACAATTTTTTTCTTCCAGAAATTAAGACCGTGTTAAAGTGCAATTACAATCAAAATAGACTATGTAAACACCTACTTAATGTAATACGTTTGCTCTTGGTGTACATTGCATGTCACAGATTCTGTAAGTCAGTACTTTACAGCTAATGCAGCTATAGACAGAATTGGATTATACTGTGGCTCACAGATCAACTGAATTGTCAACTAAATTCCAGTAATTTATATCACTGATAAAACAATCTGATCAGGATGTTAGAGAAAACAAATCACAGAATCCCATTTACCAGAGTCACCCATCAGAGCATAAGTACATTCTAAAGTAGGCTAGAAACTAGTTTGCACTGACATTGAGCTCCTGTAACTGACAAGATCATTATTATTAAAAAATTCCAAACAGCCTGGAGGCCACCAGCAGGAGGTTCCAAAGTAAACTTTATAATTTAAAATTATATTTTCAGAATGTAATTGTGGCAAAAAGTGCTTCTGACCATATACATTTTCAGATTAATAAATTAAGCAAAGTGGGTGCCATTTTCTGGTAACAATAGCAAGAGAATAAGAGGGAGAGAATGTAATGTTACCTTATGTTAACAGCCTGACCAATATTAGTCATAGCTGAAGTCATTATTTCTGTAGTAAGGCTTTCAGCAAAGCTGACTCCACCATATCCAATACCACTATCAGCTGTCAGACTTGTGTTACTCAGCTCTCTCTCTGCTTTCTCAATAGCTGCACCAACCACCTTCTCAGAAAATACTGTCTTCTGTTCCATGTCAATGTGAATTTTGGGAATATCAAGGTGAAAAATTCTTGATTTTTGACAGACACCACCCAACCCTGAATTGGGGATCTGCCTGATTCTAGGGAGGGGTTCTTGTCCAGGCAGGTGTGGAGATGAACTTCCAGTACAATACTGATATTCCTTCATACTACAGTATCTGCAGGCTGTTCCAGAAAATGGAGACAACTTTTCTGTGTAAGTGAATCTATCCCCATTTTTTCTGTTTTCAGCAGCTTGGAGAACAGCAGACTCCAAACTCATTTCTAAGGTGTCATCCACTACTTTTCTAGCATACTCTTCTATAGCTTGAATGATGCCTTCTCGGTAGCCATATTCATTTAAATTGCCTGTGCTATGATACAGTTTATGTTTTTGTGAGAAAGGAAGAACCGTTTTAGACAGTGTTGTTTTAAGGCGGTCCCCTGTGGCTTCATCAAATTTAGATTTTCTATACAGACAGGAATCTGTTAAGGATTTTGGCAAGCAAACTGCTGACATTTTCAGTTTTCTTCTGACATCACATGTTATACGATGAGCAAGGGATTCAGAAAAATGTAACAACTCTGTACCTTCAGTTCTGTGTACATTGTTTATTTCACAGGCTTGGCCTCCACACCTATGAACACCACTTTTCATTTGCCATTTTGTATCCATATCTTTGTTCAATATTTTGAACAGCTCAAGCCTACCATTTACCTGTGTGTTCTGTACAGGAAATATTCTTCTGTTGTATGTCAGTTTGATTTTCCTGGCAGCTTGTTGTAGGCCTGATTTTATAGATCTATAAGCAAGTCTACTAGCATACTGATCCATTATTAACTCACTGTTGCCACCTTCCCTTTTCAGAACTCGAATGATGTGATCTGCATATTCATCGGTCACGCTCTCACAGCTTGGATACCTGTAAGTCAGACCGGTTGTTCCTAAACTCTGAGGTAAAGAAAGTACGGATGAATCTACCTCTCTGGACCACTGGTTTACTACCGGACACCACCCCTCTTTTGACCTACAGTCTCTATCATCTTTTCTGAGAGAAAGACAATCTACATGACAGTTAACCCGCTTCAACCTCAGCAGCTTGCAATGCCTTGATTTTATCATCTTCTTAGCCTCACTGATAACCTTTCCAGCCATATCACCTGCATAATTCCACAACGAATGTAAAGTTTCTTCTGGGATATTTATAAAGGCAGTATACCCACATATTTTGTTTTGTGCATTTAATTGGCAGTGTCTGTCAGCTTCTCTTTTAATTGTTTTATCATCTAAATGGGAAGCAGCCATTTCAGTTGCCATAGAAATGATATGACCAGCTAAATGATCAGCATACTGTACTGTTTTCTCTGAATGTTCAGTTTTCTCCACAAGCATTTCAGAGTGTTCTTCGTCTTCACTGCTTTCAACTTCTTCAGAAAGTGATCGCATGAGTTTCAGCATAAACTCTTCCTTTTCCAAGGAGTCATGTTCAGTTGCAGACAAGGCAGCAGCAGATGAGTTATAAGGTGTAGAAGGTGGTGTCGCAGGTGCAAACTCCTTTGCTAATTCTCCCTTGAGTTTCTTGGTTAGCTTCCTTAGGTTCCATTCAGAACTAGTCTGAGATGGTACTAAAGGAGTTGGTGGTGGTGTATCAGGTACTGCACAGACATTTCCATCTCTGATGCTTGATTTATCTTCCATCTGAAAAGAATCTTCACAGCCAAACATCACCAAAGAAAGGTTACTTGCATGTAGAAAACAGCTCTCCTGCCCAAAAGCTGAAGGAGCTAGCGTTGTTTTTTGCATATCATGTTTTTTCAATAGTTTACTTTGGGATTTTATTGAACAGCTTCCTGAATCAGTAAACTCTTCTACATTACACCTAGCGAGAGTCACAGTAGGACAAGGAGGTGGAGTGCTTGAAGAAAACCTACGTACTTCATTTCCTTTACGTTCCTGAACACAATCTTTAGGTACTGAAAGTAAACACTGAGCAGAGTCAACTGACGTAACAAGAAAATTAGGTGGGTTATTCAGAGGCAGCTGTTGCGGTTCCACAATTATAGGAACACATCTGTGATTCTCAGATTCTTGTTTCTTTACTGCACTACGCAGTTCTTTTTTACAGTTATCTGTGTTCATCTGTAAGCCTCCATTACATTCTACAGTCTCATTTGTGTGGGAGAATATAGATTTAGTTTCATCTACAGACTGTTTTACAATATACTTGGACAAATGATCAGCAAAAGTATTCTTAGGGATATCTCCACCAACACGCTGACAACGAGGTGTTTTTCTAGTTACAAAATCTGTATATTCCTCCACTGTTTTGGTAACCCCAGATGAGGTTATTGCTTCATACGCCTCATTTACTATCATATCTACCATTGTTCCAGAGAAACTGTTGATGCTTGTTGGCCCAGTTGTTAAATCTGAAATATTATTCACTCCGGGATTGTTGTTTGTTTGTTTGAAATCATTCTGGTTAAAAAAACATTGCCCACTACTTTCACTGTGATCTGCAGTCAGGTAAATATTTCTAAGAGAAGCCACTTCCTCTTCTCTCTTTTTTGTTGTAAAATATGGCTGTGTAGCGTCTTTGTACATTTTCAGACTGCCATCTGCTGTCGGACAAGTCCATACTTTTGCCTTATAAACATCAGATGAAGTCTGATGTTGACAAAGTGCTGTTCCAGCTAAGGGCACTGGTATTGAACTTACAACACCAGAAGTACAAAACAAGGCTTGTTGTACAGTATATTCTTTTCCAGTTTCTTGTATTGGATTCAATGCTAAAAGTGCATTATCATGAAAATTAGGAAAAGTAGTGGTAGTCTGTGTTGACTGCAATGTACTTTCTGCACTTACATATTTTATGTTGTCCATGGAAACACTAATTGCTGCTTGCGTTGTGAAGGTAACATCAACCTGGGATAATTCAATGAAAGCTTCCTGAATGACAGATTCAGACAAATCTTTGGCATATGATCTCACTACTTTGTCTTCATAATCAAAGGGCCAATCCCGTGCAGTCGTTGGTGTTGATGGATGTGAAAACTGGCAGACTTCCATGATTCCCTCAAAAATAAGTTCCTCAGTGAGGTCTGCTGCAAATCTTGCAACTGTGTTAGTAAATATTTGTTTCTTTACGTATCGCATTTCTTTTAAAGCACTTGTTATAGCTTCACTGACCATAAAGCTTGCTAGCCCATTAATGGCACGTTCCTTCAGTGACAAGGCTCGCCGCCTTCCTATCTCATAAAAAGCCATTTGAAAGACTGAAGAAGTCAATCTAGCAGCCAAGTGACACAGTGCATTGGTGCATGAAGAAACTCCTTTTTGTAAGTCTTTAAATGCACTACCAAAACTTTTTTCAACCAGTTCTGTTGCAAATTTTTGTATGCTGTCTTTAATCATTAGTGATTTGTGTTTAGATTTAACTTTCTTATCTGGCTTGTCAGAAGTTTTCCTCTGGAGTTCTGCATTTTGACCTTTTCCCTCTTTTGAGACAATCCTATTAAGGCTGGAAATGTTTTCAGCATGTTTCTGTAGTGATGTAGACGGAGAATGAAAAACAGAACCCAGTATTTCAAATGAAACACTGTTTGCATAATCTGAATATTCACTATAAAGTGTATCATGATTTTGATTAAGCCCATCTCCATTGATATCCATCCGACAAAGACATTCAGTTGAAGCACAGTTCCCTAGTGGGCTGAAAGCTGATGATCTTATAGGGCTGAACAAACTTCCATTGTCTTCTCCTGTTTTCACTGGCCGAGGGGAGTCTGGAACATCAAAGAGGTTGCTATAGGGCGATTCTGGTTTACGAGGAGTTGGCTTCCTTACATTGGCTGGAAGAGTGGGACGATCAAACTTGAATTTTTGAGGATTCATAGTAGTAGTTTTAGAATACAATTGTTCAAGGGCAATCTTTCTCTTCTGGGGTGGGTTACCAAGGATGGGATCCCTTATAAGTTTACAAGTACTTTCCAGAGTCTGTTCCAGTTCATCAAACTGATCAAAACTATCAAAAAATTCACTTACTTCTGAGTCTGAGTCCTCTATACCATCTTTCACTACTGGAATTTTTGGTAGCTGAAGTTTTGCCTTCAAGCTTTTTTGATACCCTTCTTCATCTAAGAAGATAACAGGGCTAGGGCTGGAGCAATCTGACTCAGATGATTCAGCAGGAGAGGAAGAAAACAATGTTTTATGCAAAACATTAACATGTTGATCAGAGGAATTACATGGCTTGTAAAAACTCCTCTGTATCCAAGGATCAGAAATAGAGGTTGTGACTGAATTCTTTACAGATGAAGACAGTTCTTTAAGTCCCAAGATATTTATCAGAGAAGCAGAAGATTTGGCAGATGATTTTCGACGCCCAGAGCTCACAATGATCTTTGAGTCAATAGCTTCTAAACAATGAGCAGGGATGGTCTGTGAAGCAGCATCCCGGAGATTCTTAGTAGTATAGGTTGTACCTAAAAAGAAAAAGAAAATATTTTTAAAAAAAAGAGACTAAAATAGCAAACTGGGTAATTGATTTTGATAGCAATATCTAGATTTGTAATTATTACAATAGGTTAGAGGGTCTTTTAAGACTAGAGAAAATTTTAAAGAATAAAGTATTCCATAAGCACTTTTTTTTGTCAATGATAGTTCCCCTACTACTGCAGGTCTTCTTCTTAGCATATGCGCAATGTGCCTCAGGTGGCGCATGGCCAGGATTCTTCACGGAATTTGGTCCACTGGTTGGATCATTAGCTTCCCCAGCCCGGGCTGGGTACTGATGAGGAGTGTGAAGTGAATGGGACTAAGAGCTCTTGCCTTCATATCACAGATTCTACTTTTTCTGGATCTGACACCGAGTTAAAATCTTTGCTTTATGTCACATGCATGCTGATGTGGAAAGAATGGTGAAATCTCAATTTTTTTTTTTTTTTTTTTT
>NW_020664369.1:3774597-3796308 GCF_002925995.2 Terrapene triunguis
CCCCCCCCAGCCCTCTGCCCTGACCTCGAGTCGCCCCCAACACCCAGCCTTCTGCCGTGCCCCTCCACACACACCCCAGCCCTGTGCCCTGACCTCCCCCCAACACCCAGCCTTCTGCCCTGCACCTCCACACACACCCCAGACTTATAGAGAGAGACCTTCTAAAAAACGTTAACATGTATTACCGGCACGCGAAACCTTAAATTAAAGTGAATAAATGAAGACTCGGCACACCACTTCTGAAAGGTTGCTGACCCCTGCTCTAAGTACATTCTGAATATAGGAGTTCTTTAGAATGAATAAATCGTTACACTAAACAAAAACAAAAACAAAACAAACAGGGGAAAAAAAAAAAAAACCCCTTCTGGTTTGTTCTAAGTAGTTTTACTCCTGCAAGTAATACAATTACTTCATTATACATTATTAGTCAAAATAGTTTTAACAAATTCTAGCTATCTTTACTGACATTTGGAGAGGAAATGGGAAGTATCAAGTGTTGGGAGCACCTAGCCTATCCTGTAACTTCTCTCCCCTGTTGTTTGACAGAAGAATAGCACTATATCTGAGAAGAATAAGGGCATATCTACACCACAAAATTTAGTCGACATAAGTCAACAAACAGCCACCACAGTAATTAATTTGAATTTTAATGTCCACCCTATGCGCCTTCTGTCGCCGGTGTGCGATCTCACTAGGAGGACACTGCCGTCGACCTAAATACATCGACTTAAGCGCTATATTTCTCAGAGATGGAGTTATTATTTCAGCATAGTGGGTGACTTACATTGGCGGGAGCAACATTTTAGTGCAGACGCTTACAGAGTTAGGCTAATGAGATGCCTTATGTCGACCTAACTCTGTAGAGTAGACCAGGTCTCACTCAACCAGTTTCATCTTCCTTCCAAATGGCAGTACAAAGGGACTATGGTGTGGGGAACAGAGGTATGTGGACTACTGGATGAGCACACAGGCATTTTGCAGAGGGCAGCTGAACATGCAGTTCAGCTGCTTTCACTGCATGCTCACCGTCAGGCAAGTCTGCTGATGCTCAGCCATGTTCAACACAGCCAACTGTGGTTCACTTTGGGGACGTCTCCAATTTTTTCCCCTTGGCCATCGAGACTCAGACTTTTGAATGGTGAAGAGGAAGGGAGAAAGGGCCCCACAGGGACTTGTTCCTAGCACATTTTCCTGCACAATTTGCTGTTGCCTAGTTCAGTGCTTATGGCTTCCACAGCAGAGTATCTTCCTAGAACTAGGAAGGAGAGAGGAAAGTACCTATGATAAAGTACCTTGCATTTCTTAATATTTCATAAATTGCAGCAGGAATGTCTTTAGTCAGTATAATATTTATACCACTATTAATAATATTAAAAATACCATCAGACAAGGTGGGTGAGCTCTGTGTAAACTCTATGTAAGCTCGAAGATGTGTGTCTTTCACCAACAGAAATTGGTCCAACAAAAGATATATTACTTTACTCACCTTGTGTCTCTAATATCCTGGGACTAAAATAGCTACAACATTAAAAATACCAGAGCACTTATATAACACATATAGCTTCAAAACGCATTAATAAAGTAGCAATACCTGGCCAGGTTATTGCCAGGATTACTTTGTAAGATGAAGAAACTGCAAAACTGCAAAACACATTAATATTCCGTGTACCTTATAAAAAGGATTAGGAATTTTACCTGATGTTTAGAGACATCGCTGGTTTCCTTGGGTTTATTTATATCCTTTAGAAAAATAACTTCATTTTCATTTAGACTACAGAAATGGAGTGATTTCAGAACATCTGGGAGCTCTACAGAAACAGCAGCCAATTCCTAATTCAAACACAAATTCACACACTAAGCATAAAACTAATATGTTAATGGTAAGGAAACTTTTTGATCTGGAGCACTAGAAAGTTAAATAAATATCGCCAGCCTCTAAGTCTGTCAAAATCACCACTCTCTTTCCCTTCAGTTTTCCAATTATATTCCCACACCAAATTGGAATCCTGCTTAAAGGGCTAGTTTACAACAGTGTTCTAATTCAAATCTCAAGATACCTCTACCAGAAGAAATATAATATCACTGCCTCTCAAGACTCAGGGAAACTTTTAAAAGCACCGAGAGACTTGGGAGTAGTAAAGAGCAACAGAACATCACAGCAGGTATGTAAACACACAGAGGGAACATTTGCATGCAACTGTTTCCATCTGGTAATCTCCACATGCTGTAGGTTCACCATTATCGGGTTTGTATCTGAGCAGAATATTTAAAAAAAAATAATCAATTCAGGCTTATGTTTAACTAGGATCTTGGTCAACATGGAATTATGTTTACCTAAAATAAATATGCTGAAAAAATTGAGCGTTTAATATTATATTACTTACTTTTTAATACAGCATAAACATTGAGAAATTTTTAAAATTATGCTCAATCCAATATAAATTATTGAACACAGTGGACCCAGCTTTCTCTTAGTAAACAGAATTCTTTGTGCAACCTCAAGTAGAGAGCCCAAGGTTTGGACCTGTGTGCTTAGAAGAATATCTGTAAAGTGATTATTTTTACAGCACCCTTAGTGTACTTGGCACTGAATGCAAGTCAGAGCACAATTTAACTCACAATATTTATCCTTTTGCTTTTACTTACCAATGGACCGTTAACTATGAAAGCCTCTATATTTAATGACTAACACCTTCCACGATACACCTTGTGATTTATATTAGCTGTGGAGAGGATAAGTCATTTTGGGGTTCATGACCTAATCAGCAGCCTCTTTGGTGTGGTTTTCTAAGACATCTATTATTTTCCATTACAAGAACACACACAAAAAGTAAAATGTCTAAAAGGTACAAGATAAGTTTTATGTCTCCCGATTTTCTTTTACACTTTATTGCACATGTTTAAATGCAAATACTGACATCCTGAAACCAAAATAATTTTAAAATTAACCACAATGTACTAATAAAATCAACAGCTCAGTGATACTTCTAATATTTATTTCACACCACTCTACTTCAAATTACAAGTAAATCATATTTCTCACTTATTTGTAAAACTCTAACTGCACAGTAGTCAAAAGTTCTACTTTGATATGACCTATAACATGTTGGGAAGGAGGAAAGCGTGAATTGCAAAGTAGTTTAATATATGACCTATAACATCTGGATCTAGGAGAGAGAGAACTACAAAGTAGTTTAAGGGCTTGTCAACACAGAACGTGCACGCATTTAATGAAAGGTAAGTTGTTAAACAGATTTAGTTAAACTAGTACAATTTTGTGCCTGGAGTTTCTTACATTGTTTTAAACTTGTCTGATATAATTTTAGCTTGTCCCTATAGTTTACAAGAGTGTTCACATACAAAGTAGCACTGATTTATCCTCACTTCTGAAGTTAAATCAGGCCTGAGACTAAACACACACGAGAGGGTTAAATCCCTAATATTTTTATAGTTGCATGAAATAGTCATCATACTTTTGTTACACTCTTGTTTTAAAAACAAGAACTGCTTATCTAACTCTCCTAAGACTATCTTAAGATCTGGCCACAGGTATTTCAAAAAGCACAGACCCCAAGGCTGGCACTCAAGTTAACAACAACAAAAAAAAAAAAATGGAGGTTTAAGATTTTCCAGGCTTCTATATTCCAAATGAATACAAAACACTGGCGGTCATATGAAAATAAAAAAAAAATTAAAACTGTTAATTTCAATGTTTAAAACAGACCATTTATTTTAAAAAGCATGTTCCACGGCATATTCTTGAAGTAAAATAAGTATTAGGGCTCCCACACCAAAAACCATAAAATATCTCAGTTATAACTCAAGTGCTGGAGACAAAGTCATTTTTTGTATATACATTACCTGCATATGAGCAGCATCTGTCTCTCCAGCAAAACCTAGAAATGTGATCTGTAAAACAAGCATACAAACAATTTGAAATACAAGATCCAGAAAGAGTATCCTGGTTTTCTAATTATAGAGAAAGCTGCTTAGAACTGAAAAGTGTAATGACTATTTAAAGTAAAGCTTCATACTGTTATCCTCAAGATCCATTATGCCAGGAGAAATGGCCTTGTTCGGAGAATATAAATTGGTTCTGTTTTGCTCCAATAATTTAGGAGGAAAACCTATCTAACAGTTTGTTTTGAATCATAAGATTAGGGAAAAAAAAGTCTCATCTAATGCTTTGTTCCAAGTGCTAAATAAAAATACTGTTTCAGGAAGGCTCTTGGTCAATCTCGATGGTCACTGATTCCCAAAGGAAAGAAACTCAGGTGCCTGAAAACCAGTCACAGCTGTAGGGTGTAAGCAATTGATATCCAACATGTCCCAGTCTAGGAGTGGAAAAATCATGAGAGTCCATCCCAAGATAGGTAAAAGTCAGAGAGTATGTACTCAGAGACCAGAAAGGGGATAGCTAGCCTGTAACCATACCACAATCTCAATCTTAATTCCATTTTAACATAGGTTTATTTTTTTGTTTGGGAATGCACTATACAGATTTCAATACAAATGATGCTAAAACATTTACTAAAATAAGAGTCACAAAGCAGTTTAATATTAAGGTCAAAGCTGTGATACAGGCATCTATTCTGCAAAAATCCAAGATCTGCAGAATTTGATGTTATTTACCTTGGTAACCACTACTCAGACTTCAAATATATTACACCTCTACCCCGATATAACGCAACCCAATATAACATGAATTCGTATGTAACGTGGTAAAGTAGTGCTCCGGAGGGATCTGGCGGGATCAAAGCAAGTTTGATATAACGCGGTTTCACCTATAATGTGGTAAGATTTTTTGGCTCCCGAGGACAGCGTTATATCTGGGTAGAGGTGTACCACCATCTCAGATATACTTTAATTACACAAAAACTAAGTTTAAAAAGATTATTAAGGTTGTAAAGTCACGTAAACAAAAAAGTTAAGAAATGCCAAAATTACAGTTGCCTATACAACCTTAATTTTGCCTCCTGGTGCATATTCATTAGGATATCTTTAATTACATGATCACATACTATTTTAGCCACAGGACCAGGCCTCATTTAGTGCACAGGACAGTGCTCATTTAATTAGCAGATATTTAATATTGTGTTTTAGTTTCATTGTTCTATATCAGGGGTAGGGAACCTATAGCACAGGTGCTGAAGGCAGCACGTGAGCTGATTTTCAGTGGCACTCACACTGCCTGGGTCCTGGCCACTGGTCCGGGGGGCTCTGCATTTTATTTAATTTTAAATGAAGCTTCTTAAACATTTTAAAAACCTTATTTACTTTACATACAACAATAGTTTAGTTATATATTATAGGCTTATAGAAAGAGACCTTCTAAGAACGTTAAAATGTATTACTGGCACGCAAAACCTTAAATTAGAGTGAATGAATGAAGACTCGGCACACCACTTCTGAAAGGTTGCCGACCCCTGTTCTATATTTACCACATATTATTACAAACCCTGCTCTGAAGGCAGAATTATTCATTTTCTCATGGGCTCTTCTCTGATGTTCATCACTATAGTATCTTAGTGCTTCACAAACACTAATGAATTTAAGACACGCACACACACAGTAAGATGAGGGAATAGAACTATCCCCATTTTACAGATGGAAAATGAGTCTCCAGGGTAGCATTCAACTGCCTTAACCCGGAGACCATTCCTTCTCTTCCTGCAATCCCCTGCCTCATTCACTGCATGCCTTCCAACTTCTGGAACATATGAGACAGGAGTCCTATAGACAATAGCCTCCTTCACTATACAATCTTGATTCATCCCCAGAACAGATCCATCTTGTGCACTGAATGAGGCAAACAAGGGTCCTGTGGAAAAAACAATATGTAATTTAAAGATGGCACTGTAACACATAAGCACAAGGCAGCTGAATTAAGGTTGCACACACAAACTTAACTCTGGCATTTCTAAGTTTGGATTGCTTGATTTTGCAATCTAATATTCCCATAATGTAGGGGGGGGGGGGGTAATATAATTTCCTAGGTTTTTAAAAAAGCTAACTAAAAAAACCCCCCAGGAATTCTATCATGTGGCATTCATATTGGGTCCACATAGGTCATCAGCAGAGCGGAAAATTTAGATCCGCCACACAAACCTCTATTACTTGAGCTAACTGAGTAACTGATATCGGTAGTAGGTGGTCATCCTCTGTGGACCAGCATTAGAGATGAGTCACGCTTTGCCAGTGGGCTTCTCAGCTATTCAACGACAGCAGAACAAGAGTGACACTCAGGAATTTGGGGTGCTATTCCAGGCTCTGGAGGGAGTGTGCTTTACAGGGCCCAGACTATTTTGCCCATCCCCCACAAGCTTATCCCCTTCTGCCTCATTCCCATCAACCTGTCCCAGACCCAGTCCTGTCTCTTCCCCACTTCAGACTCCTTGTCCCAGTCTCCACTCCTCCGGCTTATCATCCCAGTCCCAATCTCCTTGCCTAGCCAGTCCCCCCAGGCTCACTGTTCAAGCCCCGATCTCCCCCACTCCCAGTCCCCCCCACTCCCCACACCTAGTCCTAATATCCTTGCTCAGAAAGTCCCAGTTCCTCTCTCTCCCACCACAACTCCCTTTACCCAGTCTCCTCGCTCAGTCTGTTTACCCCTCTTGGCTACTCATCCTATCTGTCCTATCTATCAGTCCTATACTCCCTTTCCAGTCTCTTAGAATCATAAAATTGTAAGCTGGAAGGGACCTCAAGAGCTCATCCAGTCCAATCCCCTGTGCTCAAGGCAGGACTAAGTATTATCTAGAACATCCCTGACAGGTGTTTGTCTAATCTGCTCTCAAAAAATCTCCAATGACAGAGATTCCACACTCTCCCTAGGCAATTTATTCCAGTGTTTAACTACCCTGATGGTTAGGAAGTTTTTCCTAATGTCCAACTTAAATTGCAGCAATGGTAGTTTTAAATCCATTGCTCTTTGTCCTAACTTCAGAGGTTAACAAAAACAATTTTTCTCCCTCCTCCTTGTAACTATCTCTTATGTACTTGAAAACTGTTATGTCCCTCACGCAGTCTTCTCCAGACTAAACAAACCCAATTTTTTCAATCTTCCCTCAGAGGTCGTGTTTTCTAGACCTTTAATAATTTTTGCTGCTCTTCTCTGGACTTTCTCCAATTTGCCCACATGCAGTGTGTTTATAATATGCAAATTTAATCTAGGAAAATATTTACATAATAAACAAACTCAACCTGGATGCTGAAAGTCAAGCTATTATTTTTCTGTTACATATCACTAGTAATAAAGATGCTGAAATTGGACCTTGGTTAATAATTATGTTGATAAGCGAGTCAAAGAGAATTCAGCTCACTTTCGAATCTCACTTTCTAATAATTTCACTGGTTCTGCAGTGGTAATAAGAGTTAAAACTAATAAAAGGCTGTCAGTAAAGTAAGCAGACAGAATATATACAAAAAAGCAGATCTGTTAAATGAGGTGCTATTTTCATAAAACATTGAAGTTGATAATGCCTCTTCAATTCAGCCAATATGCACAGATTTGTACTGCAATTGTTCTATCTCCTTTACTCACCATATGATACTATATTTGAAGAAACTGCCTTTATAAAATTCAAATAGTTTTGAATGAATGCAGTTTGAACTGAAAGGTTCGAAAGATACTAAAAAAAAATCCAACACAAGTTGTTTTTTAATCAAACTCGTTCAGTATACCTTATGTTGAAATGCAATCATACAGATTAAATTAACATTTTAATCACACTGCTCATCAGGAAACCATAGAATGTAGGACTGGAAATGACCTCAAGAAATCATCTAGTCCAACCCCTTACACTGAGGCAGGATTAAGTACATCTAGATCATCCCTGTCAGGTGTTTGTTCTTTAAAACCTCCAACAACAGGAATTCCCTTGGTAACCTGTTCCAGTGCTTAACTATCCTTAAAATTAAAATATTTTTCCTAATAAAAAAATAATGTATAACAAATAGAAGAAAGTGGAAGTTGTTAGTAATGAATATAGATCATATAGAAGCTAAGAACTCTGGAAAACGGCTAAAGGAAGCAAAGGGACACAGGAGAAATCTAAAGCCAGCAGAGTTAAGGACAATAAGGAACAAAAAGAATCCTGACAATAGTAGAATCAACTAATTTCTGATGTCTTTTTTGAAAACTGTTCTTGGGTTTTTACTTGAAATGCAATTCTATTTTGACAAATGTATTAATTGGTTTGTGGGGTACCACATTTATTGTCTTCATGATTTAAAAAAAAAAATCTGCTCAGTTTGCAAGTACAGGAACTCCTCACTTAACGTTGTAGTTATGTTCCTAGAAAACGCGACTTCAAGCAAAATGATGGTAAGTGAATCCAATTTCCCCATAAGAATTAATATAAACGAGGGGGTTAGGTTCCAGGGAAATTTTTTTCCCAGACAAAAGAGTATATATATATATACACACACACACACACACACACACACACACACAGAGTATACGTTTTAAACAAACAATTTAATAATAGTACACAGTGATGGTTGTAAAGCTTGGTTGAGGTGGAGGAGTCAGAGGGTGGGATATTTCCCAGGGAATGCCTTACTGCTAAATGAACTAGCAACTGACTGAGTCCCTCAAGGGTTAACTCTCACAACACTCTACAAGGCAGCAGGAAAGGAGGGAGGGCAGACAGAGACACACACCCTGTGTGTGAGAGAAAAAAAATGCACATTTCCCCTTTAAGTAGCTGACCCCAGGCTTAAGTACACTGCCTTGTTAATTAAATCAGCTTGCTGAGACCTGAGAAGCTCCCTCCCTCCATTGTATGTCCCCCCTGCTCTATGGAAGATGGGGTAAGCGGGGTGCAGGAGCAGGGGGAGACACCCTGACATTAGCCCCCCTTTTCCCCGCTCCCTCCCATACAGCAAACAGGAGTCTTTGGGAGCAGCTCCAAGGCAGAGGGCAGGAGCAGCACGTGCTAGTGGGGGGAGGGACAGCTGCTGCACAGGGAATTTAGGGGAGTGGGGAGCTGATGGGGGGCTGCTGGTCCACCCTTGTTCCAACCACCCACCAGCTAGCTGCAACGGGCTGCTCTCCCTACAAGCAGTGGACAAAACAGGCGGCTGCCAAACGACGTTAGAAGGGAGCATTTCACAACTTTAAACGAGCATGTTCCCTAATTGATCAGCAACTTAACATCGAAACAACGTTAACCGGGACGACTTTAAGTGAGGAGTTCCTGTAAAGGTAGAAGGGTTTTCTAACTGCCCAAGTGCAAACTCACCCTGCGGCTCTGAAAATCAAGCTGGATATTTTTCTTCTCATACAGACCAGATTCTGCTATTAGTTATACCTGTGCAACTCCATGTTATTCAAATTATACCCTCATTTAAATCTGTGGAACATCTGTGTTAGACTTCACCAGGATTGCATAATATAATAGAGGAAAAAATGTGGTCCTTCAATTAAAACTTTAACAACTCTATTGATAATACATGAGCCAGAAGAGAATCCAGCTCCAACTCCCACAGCTGTATTACCCCTACAAAAACAGAAGTAAACTTACATTGTCAGTAAGTCAGCAGATAGGACTATAAACGCACAAAGGGGGAACAGATTTACTGAGCAAGAATATGCCATTTTTACAAAAAGTCACTTTTCAGATGAGAACTAATCTCTACGATGAATCCAATGTTTTCTCTGTTTTAGTTACAGGCAAATTTAAATTTCATGAAGGCCACTATCATCTCTAATATGCCCTGCAAGATCTTGACAATGAGGTTACTCTCTTGTATCT
Source organism: Terrapene triunguis (assembly GCF_002925995.2). Taxonomy (NCBI): domain Eukaryota; kingdom Metazoa; phylum Chordata; order Testudines; family Emydidae; genus Terrapene; species Terrapene triunguis. Next base: position 3,784,356 of record NW_020664369.1, read on the forward strand.
TGTTAGATTTTGTTAGATACTCAGAAATCCCACCATTTTTGTCCTGAGAAATTTAAAACCAAACTGGAGAAAGTCCTTAAAAGTATACTATAAGAAGAATCTACCACTTTCAGTGGCCAATCACAAAACACAACCTGTTCAAATGCATTCATGATATGATCTTTAATTACACAGTTTAATACTTTGTATGCTGTATTAACCATGACAGAATGCAGACTGAAATACTTTTTAATGTAAAGAAAGTTTACTATATCTTACATTAAAATAATCAGGACAACTTCAAGTTATAGTCAAGTTAAAAAGAAAGTTAACAATGTTTTAATCTATTTGATTTCTAAATAATATAATTTAGTTGTCCTAGTTAAAGAAATGAAACAGTATAATTTAAATTAACCTGGCCAGTTTAAAAAGTGTTTGAGACCAAACATAATTTTTGTTTTTACTAGAAGTGGTTAATAGGCAGAAAGCTGCATTACATTTCTTTGAAATATCTGATGATTGGTCCTCATTAAGTTAATTCATAGTAGTATATGTAAACAAAGCCAGGACATCATAATCCATTTTTGGATTAAATTAGATATTGCATCTTCTTTTCTTAGACTTTAGACCACATGATATTTCTCAAAAAGCGGAAATGTTTACTCTTTTGGTAAACTCCACCATTCTTCACTCTTCTGGTGAACCTAAAACCAATTAATTAGGTAGGAGGGTAGAGTTTATTTGCAATTCAGAGTCATGTTCTACTGCACATTATACAATCCTGCAGCTTCTGATGCTGTTGTGAACTAAAAGCATCCTTCATATTTATACAACAGTGTAAGTAGACATGCCATGTCAAACCTCAATAAAATTGTCCTGTTCCTCCTGCCTTAAACAGTCTTCAGCGGACACGTTACATAATTCTTTTCTGCTCTGTAGCAATGATTTCACAGAGCGTAGTACACCATCAGTGAAATCCTGAAAGGCAATGGAGAAACACATAAATGTACAGCAAATGAAAAAGCTGAGCAGAATTTTAAATGTGGGGTATTTTTTCCCACAAACATACAACTGTTTTTCTGAACACTGTTTCAAACTATTGTGTGTACAGGCCACCAGCCATCAGCTGCAAAATTTAAATGCTACTTACGATTATGGGGAATCATGAAACTTTCAAACTGCCAACAGACCTACGCTTCTCTCCAACCAAAAGAATACCCCTCAATGCAAAAAAGCCACATTCTTTCCAAAAATGCCAAGTCCTAGCTGAGATGGTCTATAACAACAGTAGAGAGAAAACAGGAGTTGCTACTGATTAGTTCAAACAATACCTGGACTCTTAGGATGAGCAGGGAATAAAGTACCAGGCAGATACAAAGAAAGGCCCCCTATATCACTCTGTACCTGCAAATGGAACCTGTACACTTTTCTTTTGCATAGGCAACAATTTAAAATTGTTCTTCCTATGGTAAACAAACACAAAAAATGAGGAGGCTTCAGCAGTTAACAAGTAATATATTCACTCGGTCTCCCACGTAGCCACTGAAAGAATGATGAAAGAACAGGGTTCATTGCATGAGTTTCTTGGTGCAAGTATTTAACAGGAGAGGCACCACATGAACAGAAGACTATTACAGGTGTTTGTAAAATAGGTACCTAAAAGCTGGTAGAATCTGACAATTCTGTAATTAAGATAAAGAACAAAATAATCAAAAACTTGTTTATTATACCTGGAATTTAAAATCTATAGGAAAAAAAGGTTGGTAAAACTGAACAAAAAGATAAACAAAACTACTTGACTCTTCAGGTCAGGGGGAAAAAAAAGAAAACTTGGTGCCATCTCATTTTACTGCAAGAAAGTACTTTGCAGAAGGCCACCAGTTTGAAAAAAACCTAGGTCTTCTTTATTTCTGTAAGAAATGCTAAGGTAGTTCCTGAAAGAGAAGGACTGCAGTTAAGCAGTAATTGGAAACATGTCTGCAAAACTAGCCAGCCAGATATAAAGTTGGTGCAAAAGAATGAAGTAAACGAAAAAATGAGTTGAACCTACTAACACTGAAGTACAAAATTAACAACAAAGTTACCTAAATCTTGAATAGCTTCTGAAAGATCAGCAAAAGTAGTAGAGACACAAATTTAATCAGGGAACGTTCGAGCTGTCGACATACCATCAGGAAAAAATAATCTCTTTATGGTAAAATTTTGTCTTATGTCTTACAATTGAATCTTAAACATGGCTGCAGAAAAATGGTATAACATGCCACTCCATAAGATGCCTGATAATTCCAGAGTGAGCAGCACTATTATCTTTCTACGCCCTGATATTGGAGATTGAGGTAGCATCTTCAAAACTGTCAGACAAAAGAAGAATGTAAACCTAGATTAAGGATTCTTAAAACTGTTCAAGTTGTGGAACACATTTTAGTAGAGTGCTTGTCTCCTGGATCACTTGCCCTCTCACTGGAGATTGTACAACATCCCAACAACAACTAAAACAGTTATTTACACAGAAAGGTAACAGTAAGCAAGTGAAATATTTTAAAATGAAATTAATACTGTAAATGTTTTGTCCATTTGATATAAATTAGTCATAGTGTCTTATTTTGCTATTCATTTAATCTTCCTACTCCCATTTAATCTTCCTACTCCATCCTTGAGTGACGGCATAATGGCTAGAAAAAGTATGTACAGACCCCCATGTTGCTGCTTTGCAGATATCAGCTAGAGGGCTATTGCTCAGAAAGACAGATGAAGTGGACTGAGCCCTGGTGGAGTGAGCCATTATTCTTGGTGGAGGAAAGACTTTAGAAAGACCATAGCACAGCTTCAAGAGCTTCAGAGGAGGAAGGATAGCTCAGTGGTTTGAGCATTGGCCTGCTAAACCCAGGGTTGTGAGTTCAATCCTTGAGGGGGCCACTTAGGGATCTGGGGCAAAATCAGTACTTGGTCCTGCTAGTAAACGCAGGGGGCTGGACTCAATGACCTTTCAGAGTCCCTTCCAGCTCTAGGAGATAGGTGTATATCTCCATATATTACTATATTATTCATAGTCAGAAATCCAATGTGAGATTCACGGAGAAGACACTGACTGACCCTTAACTCTCTCTGCATAGACTATAAAAAGCCTCGGAGAGATTCTAAAGGACTTAATGCCGTCCAGGTAGAATGCCAAAGCTCTACAAACATCCTAGGTATGAAATCTTTCTTCAGCTCAGGAAGAATGAGATTTCACTGAAAATACCAGGAGATGAATAGTTTGGTTCAGATGGAAAGCTAACTTTACCTTAGTCATGACCTTATGGCGTGGCTTAAGGGAAACCTTGTTAGCCAGGAGAGACTGAAGTTCTGCAATCCTCTTTGTGGAAGTGATTGCCACCAGAAAAGCGGTCTTCATAGTTGTGATCGGTGTCGGTCCGCCTACCCGCTAGGGGGCGGTGGGGAGCTACGTCGTCACTGGCTGGCCGGGGTTACGCCTCCGCCAGCGGGGAATTAGCAGCAGAAAGGCTGCCAGCCAGAGTCTGTAGCGCGCCCCTCAGGCAGGGGGGGCGCCAGCAAAAGGTCAATAGCGCGCCCCTCAGGCAGGGGAGCGCCGGCAAAGGTCAGTAGCGCGCCCCTCAGGCAGGGGAGCGCCGGTAATGGTCAGTAGCGCGCCCCTCAGGCAGGGGAGCGCCGGCAAAGGTCAGTAGCGCGCCCCTCAGGCAGGGGAGCGCCGGCAAAGGTCAGTAGCACGCCCCTCAGGCAGGGGAGCGCCGGCAAAGGTCAGTAGCGCGCCCCTCAGGCAGGGGAGCGCCGGTAATGGTCAGTAGCGCGCCCCTCAGGCAGGGGAGCGCCGGCAAAGGTCCCGGCGTGGCTCGGCCGGGTAGGGGAACGCAGGCCCACCCTACACCACTGCGTTCCAGCCCAGGGCCCTGACGGTGGCAGGACGAGGGTCCCGCCACTGGATCAGCGGGGTCCCTCCGTGATACAGACTCACCACTGTGCAGCTTTGTCCCTGGGCTACTTCCTACCCGATCGCTCGTCCGGATCCCTCTGATCCCGTCAGTGCGTCGGGGTAGTCCGCTCTTGGCAGCTCCAGCTCCCCCTCAGGCTCAGGCTCCTCCAGCTCCCCCCAGTCCTTGGCTGCTGGCAGCTCCAGCTCCCACTCCGGCTCCTCCAGTTCCCCTGGGTACTCAGCAGCGGGCAGTCCTGGCAGCCCCAGTCCGTCCTCCCGGTGCGGTTTCCACTGGTCCAGGGCCTCCCCTGGCGCGGCAGCAGGATCTGAAGGGAGCAGCCCGCGGTCTGCGTCTGCCTCCCTCCTTGGTGCTGCCCTGACTGAGCTAAGGGCCCCGCCCTTTATACTTCCTGTTCCACCCCTCCCCTTCCGGGGGGTGGAGCAAGCTTGGGCTGGCCCCGCCCACTCCGGCTGAGAGAAAGGCCCTTTTACCTCCGGTTCGGAGGGCAGCCACCCTGGCTCCCTACAATAGTCAATAAAGATAGTCAGGTTGTAGCCATAGGTTCAAAGAGAGAGTGGGGCGGGAGGGAATCCTTCCAGTTTGCAGATGACTAGATTGAGATCCGATACAGAATCACACACAGGAAGGTAAATGTTGAATAGACCTTTCAAGAATTGGGAAGCAAGTTGGTTGGAGAAAATTGAAAATCCTTCTATTGATAGAGGCAGTGCAGAAATGGAAACTAGTAGACTCTGACAGAATTAATGAAAGGCCTGATGACTTTAGCTGCATCAGATAGTCCAGCACATAGTCACCTCTGTGGGATGGGACAAAAACTGTTGAGATTGCACCCAAATTGAAAATCTCTTCCACTTTGCTCCATATGATGCTCTAGTGAATTCTTTTCTGCTGCTCACCAAGATGATCTGAACCTCTCCGGAGCACAATTTCTCATGAGAATTCTACCATAATTAAGCTATAAAATTTCTTAAATAAATGTATATTAAAGTGTATACTCCTAGGTAGCAAAAAAAATGTCCCAAATCTAATGTTACGGTTCTATTTAGTTATAAATCATCATGTTTTAATGGTTATATCAACTAATGAGAATGCACCTTTCTTTAGAAAACAATTGAGGTACACATGGAAAAGCTGATAGAACTCAATGATTTAAATGAAGGCTTTCCACTTGGTGATTTAAACTGTCCTGATTTAAATCAATCCACCCCCCAGAGATTGTCCATGCCATGAGGTTGAGACATTGGTGGTTGGGATGTAGAGACTTACCCTGGTTCTGAGACAGGAGATCCTCGACTAGAGGTAACGTTATTGGCAACCAGACAGAAAGATGATACCAATGCTACCTTGACCATGATGGTGTGACAAGGATTAAATGTTGCTTTGTCTCTTTTCAGTTTCCTGAGTAACCTTGGAATGAGAGGAACTGCCAGGAAAGCATAGAAACGATGTCTGGACCCAGGGAGAAGGAAGGCATCTCTGACTGAGCCAGGTTGCAGTCCCTTCTGGAGCAAAATCTCCTGCACCTGTTCAGGTTGGTTGCAAACAAGTCTATTACTAGATACCCCCATAGTGGAAAATCTGAAGGAGAACATCCTTTCTGATTGACCATTCGTATTGGTCTATGAAAACCCTACTGAGGGAATCCACAATTGTTTCTCTCACTCAAGGAAGGTGGAACACATTCCAGGAGACATAGTTTTTATACACAGAATCCATAGAAGGACAGCTTCCTGGCATAGCTGAGATGATCTTGCACTTCCCTGCCTGTTTAGATAAATCATGGCAGTGGCGTTGTCCCTAATAACTTGTATCATCTGGGTCTTGATGGTGGACCATAAACATCTTGCAGGCCTGATGAATAGCTTGGCTCTCCAGCACATTTATGTGGAGTAAAACTTCATGGTGACCAAAGAGCTTGTGCTTGAAGTTGACTGAGATAGGCCCCTCCAGCCTTTGGTAGATGCATCTATTACCAGAGTCAGAGTTGGTTCTGGGGACAGAAATGGATCTCCTTTGCTTGCATTTCACAGATCCAGCCACCAATCCAGAGACTGAAGCACTCATGCAGGTATGCAAATCTGCATGTCCAGAGGATGCCTGGAAGGATGATCACTGTCTGCAGGCCTTCATTCAGCATAAGGGGAAGTCTGGTATGTGGAGTTATGTATGTGCACAAGGCCATGTGGCCCAGGAGCTATAGGTAGGCATGCACTAATGTCATTGGGTTGGACTTGAGGTTTTCTGAAAGAAACCAAGCACTCTTATGCCTATCTGTGACAGGGATAACAGCCCTGCACACGGAAAACTACTTAAATCCTGGGGATTTTTTTTTTTTTATAATAAATTCTCCTGCTAACAATTAAAAATATTATCTAAACTAACTAACTAACTGTATACACTAAAAGAGTCTGAAAAGCTGGCTAAATGAAGCAAATGCTATGGGGAGCTCCAGCTGTCACCATAGGTGGTGAGAAGGAATTGAGAAGGAGGCAGCAGACGTGCCCCTTTTATGTCCTCATCTGATAACACAAAGAGAATAGGGCTATATGTGCTACCTAGTTGTACTTCTGGGGAGGAAAGTCTCCAACTCAAGTGCACTGGGCATACTTACACCTGCAGTAGAATGTATATGTGCACAACCACTTGAAGGAGAACTCAGGTTTCAGGTAGAGGTACAGCATCTTCATCCACAAGTCAGGAGCAGGATTTGTTCTTAATAGCAACCAATGTATATAATTCCCAGTTATGTTATGGCCAAAAACTGGAGTATTCTCAAAGCTGCACTTGCTAGTTCTGCCTATTCCTCCCACAGAGACAACCAGAAAACCGTGAGATGTTCGGTGAAGAGTCCTAGTATCAGCAACTGATCAACAAAGGCTTCACTCTTATTAGTTATACTGAGGATGTACATATTTCACCCTGAGAACCATTTGGAGCAAACCAGTGCTGATCAGTGAAGTGCTGTATTCAGCAAGGAAAAACTGTATTCAGCAAAGAAAATCCTTGTCACTTCTTTTCCTAGCTTAAAGCAGCAATTCAAAACTTTGCCACATCCTCTCAGTGGACAGTAAAACAGGAAGTCCACATGTACAGATGCTTCCCACTCATACTGAACAAATGTTAAAAAATAAACAAAAACCATCTCTACTTTCATCAGATTGTTGTAAGGGCTACTGGCTCTCTTGAACTCATCTAAAGAGCTGCTCCCAAAGATCTGCAGCCATGTCATGAATTTATCAGGTGACTGTCACTGTAGAGGGGAACTGATTTAACTGACTAGCTGCAGCAGATACCAACCATAACAAAAACTAACAAAATCAGACACATTTACGATTACATGAGGCTTAAGAGTTTCACTATTTGCAGATACACCAAATATGACTGTTGGAGTGCTTTCACTTTTACAATGTTGCCCCTTAATTAAACAATCTTCCGATCTAGTAAACTCTTAAGCTTTCACTTGAATTCAACGAGTTTCTTTTGTAAAGATGGCTGCTTGGGTTCCAAACGATAGAGCATTCCCCAAGGCCACATCCACACACCCGAATGCTTTGGCAGATAATGAAAAACTCCTTTGAAGTATCACAGTAGTTGACAAAAATTCTTGTACGGGTTTTGGTCTGAGTCTGCAGAAAAGGAAAGCCAGACTGCAAGGAGGGTTTCAATAGGAGAAGAAAAGGAGGGTGGCTCATTACCACCATACTGGCTGGCTCCATGGAACAAAGCAAGGAGCATGCACTATAATCCAATTAACTACCCTTTTGGGAAATGTGGAGATGTCTGGGTTTCCCCTCACATCACTCTCACATTCTCAGTAAATGCAGCACACAGCTCTACACAGGAATCTGCAGCCATAGGAGCCTCAGGGAGGTATGAAATGGCCCATTCATCTCAATGTGATGGTCTCATGAATAAGAACACCTCCAGGAGATGAATACAGCCTAAAACAATAGGTCTGAGACATGTGAATTGCTCCATTCATGTCAGTAGGTGTTCTCATCCCCCCTCATGGTGCTGGAGAGGTTCTGACATGCATCAAGCGTGCCTGTTCTTAGCGCCTCACCTCAGTTTCAGCCATGGGTATGTATACACTGCAATTAACCACTCATGGCTAGCCCATGCCAGCTGACTCAGGTTAAGGCTAAGAGGCTGTTTAATTGCAGTTAGACATTCGGGCTCGGACTGGAACTTAGGCTCCAGGACTCTGTAAGGTGGGACGGTCCCAGAGTTCAGGCTCCAGCCCAAATGTCTACACCGCAATTAAACAGCCACTTAGCATGAGCCCTGCCATCCCAAATCAGCTGGCATAGGGCAGCCGCAAGTTAATTGCAGTGTAGACATAGCCACTGTGTTCTTTGTGCATGCTCTGAGCTTGCCCATTTTAAGCTGTTTTGACTACCTGACCTCTAAACTGCACCCCTGTTGTGAGCTCAAATGAAAAGTATGTGAAAGATCATAAGATGTTACAATAACCATGAAAAACCTTCAAGTTGTTTACAATGTTAAAAGTTGTAACAAGTGCAAGAGAACAAGACAATGAAGCTAGATTAGCCTAAACCAAGGACTGTTGAAATTATGCTTGGTCAAAACCGAAGACATGGAACCAGAAGCGAATAGACCAAAATTGGTGTGACGGGTATTAAATCTAATTGGTGAACAACATAATAAGGGGGAATGAATTATATTGCCCCTTTTTTCCCTTTTGGGGTTTCTTGAAAAAGGGACTTTGAAAAAAGATCAGTTCAGTTCTCCCTCTTATCTCCCATCCCATCCTGCATCCCCCAGCTCATCTGCCAAACCACCAGCACTGCAATTCACCTCAGCTCATCATGGGCTCATCTAAAAGGACCTTCTTCCTGAAAGGAAAGCTGGCTGGCAAGCCTTGATCTTGTACAAGGAACTTTGTTTTCACCTGCAAGGTGGGAGAGGTAGTATCTTTTATTGGACCAACTTCTGTTGGTGAAAGAGACAAACTTTCGACAAGCTTCACAGAGCTCTGTGTAGCTCAAAAACTTGTCTCTCTCACCAACCAAAGTTGGTCCAATAAAAGATATTACCTCACCTTGTCTCTCTAATATCCTGGGACCAGCACAGCTACAACACTGCAACTCACATTATACAATCCTCTGCCCATCAGTGGGATATCTAATTGACTGCACTGCAAAGGCACAGAAGATCCTGTATTGTTTTCTCTTCCCTTGTTATTTTCTACCCCCACTATCTCTATCCTCTCTCTCACTCTCTTGTCTTTTCATCAAATCCTGAAGTCAACTCTGCTGTATTCATCCAAGCCTGCCTTGTGTAAGAAGAAAAGATATAATCAGATGACATCCCTGACCAGATTGTAAGCCAAGGTCCAAGCAGCAAGTGTTGTGGTTGACTTGTCAGCCAAAGCACCAGCTTGTAACTAACCAGCGATCCACTGTTCCAAAAACACCCAAAAAAGCCGTATTTCATACCTCTTTTCTATCCTGTCTCTCCATCTTGTCTATCTAGAACAGAATAAGTAAATGTCCTCTACGCACCAGGACAGAATGAAAATACCTTTTCCTTTTCATCAAAGAAAGGTTGCTCTGAAAATAAGAGACTCATATTTTGTCTCCAAAAAGAGAGACTTTAAAGGTTTTGACTAAGTTTGTTTTGCATAATCACTCAACCACAGTTTCAATATAAATGTGTTTTAATTTCTTATTCTTTCGTAACGGAGTAAAACCAAGGCCTCTGTTTAACTTACCTATCTGTTTAATGTTGACAGTCAAAGAGTTTATAAACAGCTTTAATTCTTTAGGCCTTTGAGATCAATACTACAGCTTCGCACCCAGTGAGGCAGGGCTTACCCCAGATCCTGGCACACACAAAAGGAGGCAGGGAGTAGAGCTCAGACACCCCATGTGGGCAGGGACCCCCCCAGATCCTAGCTCACATGAGATGGGGAAAGGAGAGGGGCTCAGACCCACCCACAAAGACAAGCCCTCCAGAACCTGGCTCATATGAGTGGGCACATGGAAGGAGGTCAGACCCCCATAGATGGGCAAGAGATCCCTGAGATCTTGCCACAGACACCCCGGGGGGGGAAGAGAGGGAGGCTCATACCCCCAAAGAACCATGGCCTCCTCCATATCCCAGGTCGCATGAGGGGGGCAGGGAGAGGGGCCTAGACCCCCCCCCACCCAGATGGACAGGGACCCCCAAGACCATGGTGCACACAGAGAGGATCAGGGAGTGGGGCTCAGACACCTCTGAGAGCAGGAACCCTAGATCTCAGCTCACATAGGGCAGGGAGAGAGAGGGGCTCAGACTTCCCCCCCCCCACCCAATCCTGACACGCACAGAGAGAATGGAAGAATGTGGGGCTGACAGGCTTCCCAACCCCTCTCATGTCCCCTACCACCTATCCCCATTTATCCCCCTCAACCTGATGCAGCCACAAATCCTTCTCACCTATATTACCTCCACTACTCCACCCAATAAAATGCCTTTATCCTGCCAGCAAGCATTCACATATATATTTTATTAAAATATTTAGATTATATTTATTTATAAAATAAAAACAAAACCCTAACAGAGACAGAATTTAGCGATATGCCACCAAATCTTTTAAACATTCATGCCCAAGGTGTGAGTAGAACGGACATTGCCTGGGGTGGGTCAGGTTCAAAGGACTATTGTATATTTCCTTGAACATCCAGCTCGTGTGCAACTTTGAAGGCCAACAATTCTGTTAATTCTTCTGTCCACACATGCTCAGTGTAATCCAGTAGGCATGCAAAGACGTTTGTCAACATTTAAATTTGATTTCCCCCAATGGGCTGGTCGATGCCATGCACTCTGTTGGAGGTAACTCTGAGTATGTGAAACTGTGATGCAATGATTGGAGCCCTGGGTTGATCTCTATCTGTGAGCAAAAACAGGCTGCTAGAATCCATCAACTTTTAGAAAAGCTGTTTTTTTCAGGAGCTATATTTTGGGAACTCGTTGGTCAGAACCCTGCACCACCAGGAGGCACACCAAATTTCAAGGCTGAGTAACTGTGTAGATTTTAGAGCATTTAGAAAAAAAATCTAGTTTTAAACAGAAAGAAAATCATTGAGGAAAGACTTCTGATATTCCCCAATCTAAAATGACTTATTTCAAAAAAGCATGTAAGATTATTAAAGCTGCTAAACATCACACCCTAAATGAAACAACAACAACAAAAACTGTTATGAATACCCTCCATAACAAATGGAGGACAGATTTTATTTTTCACCAAAAGCATTGCCCAGCAGAAGTTCATGTGAACTTGAGCATAAGTCAGTCAAGAACCTGGGGTGGAATTCATTTTTGTAGATATGTCTTATTATAACACCCTTAATACAAATGTCAAAAATAAGATTTGACTGTAAACAACATATTTATGTTTTCTTTTGTGGTAGGAAACTATACTAATATGAACACCTATTACTACCAAATAAAATATTTAGGTTTGCTAAATAAGGTAATCATCATCTAACAGTTGCAATTTTTCTGAAAACCTTCTAGATTTCATAAGAACTACAGAAAACATGAAGTAAGAGGTAAGTCCACTATGTCCTTTGTTTAAGTTACTCAGTTTCCCAGATTTACAAATGTACCAAAGCAAAAGCAATCTGAAAACTACTTGCCTCCTTAAATCTTTAGCCTACTAAGACAAAACAAAAATGAAAATGTACCGGACCTGTCAGCTTATTTTCTTCAATCTAACTCTCAAGATTCAGATCACAAAGAATTAGATTTTTTTTAAAAGAACAAAATAGCTGTTTACCTTTTTCATTGACACTTTTGGCTTTCTTTGACTGCTTCGGGCCCTGGTATAAGTATCCATGGTTTAATTGATTTTAGTAGTCATGGAAGAAAGTCAGCTCAAAAATACCTACAGAAAAACATTTATCACATCATTATTTTGTGCTTCCCATTTACCTAGCATATATTTAGAAAACTACTTTTGATGAAACAAGCAATGAATCCACAATTTTGTGACAAAAGATATCTTAAAACTGAAA
>NW_020664369.1:3796708-3804804 GCF_002925995.2 Terrapene triunguis
CGCTGCGCTCCTCCCGCCGCCCCTTACCAGGTGCCGCCCCAAGCACGTGCTTGGGTGCCTGGAGCCGGCCCTGCCCCCAATGTATTCTGGGAGGGTTTTTAAAATCTCCCTCCTCTGAAGCATCAGGGATGGTCACAGCTGGAGATGGGTGACTGAACAGAGACGGCCAGGGTTCTGAGGTGTCACCAAGCATTCTCTCTCTCAGGTACTTGGCTGGCTGGTTCCAGCTTACATGCTAAGGGTCTAACTGATCGCCACAGGCTGGATCAGGAAGGAATTTTCCCTCAGGTCAGATTGGCAGTGACCATGGGTTTGTGGAGGTTTTTGGGTTTTTTTAGCCTTCTTCAGCAACATGTGATTATCTGGGCATATCTCACAATCATTTCACTGCCAGAGCAGGGCTTCTGCCACTGGTGCACCTTGGTCCCTCCTATTTTCTGTCTGTGGCACATAACAGTCTAATACAGTGCTTCTCAAAGTCGGGCCGCCGCTTGTTCAAGGAAAGCCCCTGGCGGTCTGAGCCGGTTTGTTTACCTGCTGCGTCCGCAGGTTCGGCCGATCGCGGCTCCCACTGGCCGCGGTTCGCCGCTCCAGGCCAATGGGGGCTGCGAGAAGGGCGGCCAGCACATCCCTGGGCCCACGCTGCTTCCCGCAGTCCCCATTGGCCTGGAGCAGCGAATAGCAGCCTGTGGGAGCCGTGATCAGCCGAACCTGCGGACGCAGCAGGTAAACAAACCGGCCCGGACCGCGAGGGGCTTTCCCTGACCAAGCGGCGGATCGGCTTTGAGAAGCACTGGTCTAATATACTGTGGGCTGTAGTACTTTGGTCTAATTTTGGTTGTTGGGTTTTGTGAGCGGGTATTGGATTACGTTGAAGCACTATGATAGAGAGTGAGATCAGAATAGATGATCTGGTAGCCTTCACTGTAACAACATTATGTCCATGTCAAGTTTCAAACCACGGCTTTTTTACAGTAGCATTATCTAAAGAGGTGTATACAGATTTTGAATTAAAAATGAAAGATTTTTTTCCCCAAATCTAAAACAACTAAAGGAATTTTCCTCAAAGTTTCTGAAAAAAAAATTCACCTTTAGGCAGGGACCAAGCACGAAAAACTTCGATCTCATTATTAAACAGTTCAGAAAGTTATAAAAGGAGGGAGAAAACGTAAACTCTTTTGCAACCTTACACTATAACACCAAGTTTAACAATCCTGGATTGGCAATAGGGTTTACTAGAAAGTCTAGAAGGTCTTTTCCATCTCCAATTTCTGATGATTTTACAATGTCTAATGTGACCTCCATCACTTTAAATAGCAGAGCTGGCAGCCTAGAAAAATTCTGCTCACGCATGGTATTTTTTTTTTTTTTTTTGGGACAGGCCTATAAATTGCCTCCACTATAATCATAGTAAAGGTTGGGTGATCAGATTTTGTCCACGGATTGGTGCACTTTGGCTGTGGGAAGCAGCGCGGGCCAAGGGATATGTTAGCCGTGGCTTCTCGCGGCCCCCATTAGCCTGGAGCGGCGAACTGCGGCCAGTGGGTGCTGCTATTGGCCGAACCTGCAGACACGGCAGGTAAACATACCGGCTTACCCTGGTTAGCCGCGTGCCAAAGGTTGCCGACCCCTGGTACATAAACTGAAAGCAGGGAGAGTCAGTGTTTTTGACAATACGCAGTACATCTCTTAGAAAGAGAACATACACCCACAAAATTAAAACTGAGGATAAATACACTAAACACTTAAAAATCTTTAGTCTATAATTTGGACTTGACCATTCTGCTATTTAAAAAAATTAACAAAATTAAGTTAGAAAACTGTCTCCACTGCAACTGCAGTCTATATTTTTCATGCTTTATCACAAAATATAACATTTTAGGGCATGTTCTAGCTGCATAATTACCTGTAAGGAAATGTTAAATTTAGTTACTCTTCTTCTGCCTTCTTAGAATTTTAAAAATAATCTTTCTTTCACCATTGTAAACACCAAGTCCTCATCTTTTCCCCCATGTTAATGACAGAGTCAAAATCAACATGGCTATTTTTGTTTATTTCCTGGTAGTGTACACAGATGATAGCATCACAATCATAAAAATAGTATAGTGTTCTTTATTCATAAACTGCTTTAGTTAAAAAAAAAGAAAAAAGCCAACAATGTTAGGAACCATTAGGAAAGGAATAGATAATAAGACAAAGTATCATAATGCCACTATACAAATCCACCTTGAATACTGCGTGCAGTTCCCATCGCCCCATCTCAAAAAAGATATATTAGACTTGGAAAAGGTACACAGAAGGGCAACACAAATGATTAGTGTGATGGATCAGCTTCCATCTGAGGAGAGATTCAAGAATGGGACTATTCAGCTTAGAAAAGAGATGACTAATGGGGGATATAAAAATCATAAATGGTGTGGAGAAAGTAAATAGGGAAGTGTTATTTACCCCTTCTCATAACCCAAGAACCAAGGGTCATCGATGAAATTAATAGGCAGTAGGTTTAAAACAAAAAAGGAAGTACTTCTTCACACAACAGACTATCAACCTGTTGAACTCATGGCCATGGGATGCTGTGAAGGCCAAAAGTATAACTGGGTTCAAAAAAGAATTGGACCTATTCTCCAGGAACTTACCTATCAATGACCATTAGCCAAAATGGTGAGGGATGAAACCCTATGCTCTGGGTGTCCCTAACACTCTGATTACCAGAAGCTGGAACTGGACAACAGAGGATGGTTTGCTTGATAATTGCCCTGTTCTGTTCATCCCCTCTGAAGCATCTGGCACTAGCCACTGTCAGAAGACAGGATACCAGGCTAGATGTACCACTGGTCTGACCAAGCAGAGCCATCATGTTCTTATGCAGTACTAGCAAAGGAACCAGAAGAACCCTCAAAAATACTTTTTAATATTTTACAGTTTTCCTGAAGTAAAATGGTAGATGTAAGCAAAAGTAAACATGTTTTTCCTACCCTAAAATATACATGTTTAAACCATTTTAAGGAAAGTCAAATGTTGCTTAAACTAAACAAACTCTACTTGATCCATCTGTGAAAACTTCATAATTACCATCAGAAATGTTGAGAGTGGGGTTGCTTCTGGATATGAAATTTCAGATTATCAAATAATTCTATTTTATTTTGCTGTCCATCCACAGTAAGAGTAAGTAATATCACTAATTTTTTTCATCATCAAGTGAATGGACTTCTACATTTTGTGTAGGACAGTGAAATTTCATGAGAAATTTACAAAGCTGATACAGCATGAATAGTTAGCAATATAATTAGGCATAAAAACAAGACATGAAAAATCCACTTGCCTACTCATTCACACTGACTGGAGACCTTCCCCTGACAAATGGGTCCAATGTCACAAATTTACATATAATTTAGGATCTCAAAACCAAGTTTCTATCTATTTCCATTTTTATAGCACCCATTACCATATCTAAGTGCTAATCCTTAGGGTTCTGAAAGAATCTTTCAAATGTGAACAGATGCAATGCTGTCTTCCTGAATCTGAGATGGACAGCTCCAATGCCTCTACTATAGCACTCATATCTTTCCCAAGAAGCCGCAAAGTGAAATTAAGAAGACTAGTCATTTTTATTACGCTTAAACTTTATTATTTGTATTACAACAATACTAGAGAATTCCAGTCAGGATCCTAGTGTGGTGTACAGATGTTAGCCAGAACTTTGGGGCAGAAGTGAAATTGGCTGCTTGGGAAAGTTACCAGCAGCCATGAGGCAGATACCACCACTAACAGGGATCAACTCACAAAAATAAAGTCTAGGAGAGCGAAATGGAAGGCTCTCTCCCCCCGCAGCCAGGAGGCCCAGACCTGACAGGAGGGGGGAAAGGAACCAAAAGCCCTTCACTTATTCAGCAACCAAATTTGTGGGGTGGGAAGAGATTTCACATTTACTCAGCATCCACTAACCAGAAGCTGATCTAAAGATTAAACAGGTGCTGGGTGGGGGTGAGGACAGTCTCTGCTCAGACTCCCAACACCCTCGCACCTGCCAGCAGCTGGAGGGGGCCTTGACCCTCGGGCTCGCTGACGGGTCCCCCAAACTAGCTCGCCATCCCCTGCTATGCTGGAAAGCCCCAGGGAGCGAGCCCAGCGCTGCTGCGACACGCACCCGGGCCAGCTCCCAGGTCGGGGGGTCTCTGCCGAGCGCTCCGCGCAGGGAGGCGGCAGCGATGCTCCCCTTGCGGTGATGGGGAGAAGCGCCCCCGGATCCAGCCGTTAGCCCTGGCTCCCTCCCCTCACGGGACCAGGGAAGGGGCAGCGCTTCCGCTGCACCCAGCGCGGATCGTTCCCATCCCCAAGCGCCTGCGCTGCCCGCCCGGGTCTGTCACGGGCAGCGGGGCCGGAGGCGCCTCGGGCGGGGTCTCGGGGCGGCGGAGGGGGCAGGGCCGTACCTGACTCCGCAGCGTCCGGCGCCCGCAGCCATGTCACACCCCCTCAGCAGCGCACAGCCGCCGGGCTCGCTCCGGCCGCCGCAGCGCTCTCCGCTCCGTCCCGCCCCTCCACCGCTCTCGCGCGACTTCCAACCAACCGTCGCGAGGTTCGCCAGGCCGCGGTCTCGCGCACAAGCTACAGCGCGCACTAGGTCAGCAAAAGGTCACGTGAGAGTTGCCCGCGCCTCCTATTGGGCGAGGGGAGAGCGCGAGTCCCCGCTGGACTGAGCGAGAGAACGCAGCGGGACGGGAAAGGACGGGGAGAGCGAGGTCAGCACGCGCCTCCCAACCCAGGCACGGCCGAGACCAGTGGAGGCGGTGGGGCTGAGCCCGCACGAGGAGAGCAGGGCACGTGCAGGGAGGCCGGCCCACGGGGGGGAGGGAGGATTCGGAGAAGCTGTGCAGAAGTGACAGAGCGCACCGTAAAAGGCCCCCACTGAGACACGTGTGGGCCTGAGCCTCGGGCTGGGGCCCGGCCGGCTGGACGGAGAAGAGGCACCCTAGTGCATCGGGCATGGGGGCCAGGAGCATCCCTGCCACCAGTAGGCTACCCCACGCTCCAGTGATCGGTCAAGGTGGGGGCTGGTTAGCTGTTTCAGCCCCACTCTTCAGGCAGGTGGTAGTTTGTGTGTCACTAGATCCTACTCCCAGTCAAATTAATTCAAAGGCTGCAAAAAATGGCCACGGGCCAGCAAAAGACAACCACCAAAGCCAGCCAAACGCCAGTCTTCTAATAACCCCGTACCAGTGCACAGAGAACGCTGAGACTCTCAAAGGCTTCACAAACAATAGGGCATTGAGAAGAGGGGACCTGTACTGACTCCCACACAAACACTCCCTTCAGCTCTAGCCAGGCTTTTGATCTCTCTTCTCCCCCATGCCCGCCTCCCTGAGTTTAGATGTCCTTAGGGGTAGGTAAGCGCAAAAGTTTAAAAGCCCAACATCTTTTCCAGATTCTTCAGCTATGGCCTTTCCCAACTGGTACTGAACTCAATAGAAAAAGCCCTGTTGATGTCAATGAAAGTTGTATCAGGCCCCTGCTACAGGAAGCTGAAGATTCTGTTCATGGGAAGTCTATGTCGAGGGATGCTCAAACTGAGGTAATGACAGCACAGTCTCAACCCATTCTCTCAAATTTAGCCCGAGAACTTCTTTCTTCATTCCTCCCCAACCATTTTTTAAATTCAGTGCTGCAAGAGAGTCTCCAGCCTGTACTCCAAGTCTGATGACATATTCAAAGTTTACAGGTTCTCTTGCACTGTTACAATATAGCACTTAATTGTATATGCTATAGGGGCTCTTGCTCTCTTTTCTTTCTGTCTGTGTGTGTTAAAAATGGTGTACCAGTTGGATTAATTTTTCATTTTATGGCAACATCTATTGATTTAATAAAAAGTTTATAGAGGCTCCCCTATCATTTTAGCAGCCTGTAAGCAGGAGCTGTCCCACAGACACAACACAAGCAGCAGCAGGAAGAAATGACACAAAATAGAATGCTTGCTTAACAACTTTGAGCAGGATCCTCTGAGAATGCTCCAAAATGAAGGACTCTCCCACCCCCCTCCCCCAAATCCCCAAAGGTTGGCTTAACCCACGTTCCTGAGACCAAAACAGCCTGAGAGGAGAAAGACCTACAGAACCAGAGACCTGACCAACTACAGGCCCAAGACAGCCTGAGTATGGCTGGGGCTACCCAAACATGCACACTGCGCCTGAACGAGCAGTGGTTGAGAGAAAGAACCGAATTGCTCAGTTGCTGTCAGCCACAAAGATGATATCTGTGGCTTCACTGGCCAGGAAAAAACCAACTGCCAGCCATGTGGCTTCCCTTGTACCAGGGGACCCCAAAGAGTGACCTCTCCATTTCACAATGAGAGATACCCCACTTTCCTACCAAGCTCCAATACACTCAGCCTTGTGCTTGATTTCCATACTTTTCCCTTTCATTTCTTGTTCCCACCCATACCACTGCTAGTTTCACTCTATCCTTTCCCTTAATAAAATGTTAGTTTCTTCTTACTGCTGTTTAGTCCTTCGTCATTTGGTATTTCTCAGATGCATCATAATTACCACTCTAGAGGTCAGAGGCTACACATTCATATATTTACCCTACTACTACCACCACCACTTACATCTTAACCTGTATAGTCCAGGAAATCTAGCAAGTTAGGGGCTAAAATCTGTGCATTTGCTGTGGCTTGGAGCATAAAGAACCAGGAGCCCATTGATCCTAAGGAGGTCACAGTGGTGGGACAAACAAGCTCCACCACTCTTGAGGACTAAGGAGGAAGTCAAATACATTGGGAGTCATTTACATATTCTGTAAACTTGTCATCCCTACAGTAGATAAGTTTAAAAAGCTCTGCAGTTTTCCAGTTAACAAGCTTATGACCGAAAGTTCCTCATTGTTTCAACCTCTTTGTTTTAAAATACTTTCAGTGTTCAGGACAATTGATAACTCTATCAGAGTGGCTTTTTCTGAATGTCAAGACTTACTTAAAGTAAAAAACTTTTCAGAACAAAACAGGAACTAAATATGTGAAGAAAAGCTTTAAAAATAAACTCTGACATCTTTTTCCTTTGTTCTACAACACCCTTTAGACTATTCAGTGATTATATATTCTGATGGCACTTTGCCAAATCTTTGAAATTCAGGATTTATAACCACCAGGAAACCATAAAAACATAACCTACAGTACACCATTGTTTGCCCAGAAAATTGTTTTCATACATCATGTTAGAAATGGAAATTACTGACTGTACTGAAATGTTTATATTTAACAGTCTGATATAAATGTTTCATTTGTGATTACACAAGAAAATTGGTTAGTTATTGGACACTTCTTATTCTCTATGTTGCTTATGAAAAGAATATCTCACAGCAACAGTTTCTGGGCTCCCGAAACTGGATGTTCTATAGGATAAATCTAGTTTTATTTTTCATGTATGCATGGGGGGGGGGGAAATACAAACGTATCTATTGCAAATGATTGAAAATTCAGAAGTTGGTAATTTTATTTATATTTTAGAATCTTCCATTCCTAGATGTACTAGAGCAACCTGAAAGGCAGCAAATAATTAATTGCCTTTTACATTCAATTCATTTTTTCATTTTCAATACAGGCGTACAGGGAAAAAAGACAAACAAAACTTGTACGGTAACTCCTCACTTAATGTTGTAGTTATGTTCCTGAAAAATGTGACTTTAAGCGAAACGATGTTAAGTGAATCCAATTCCCATAAGAATTAATGTAAATGGGGGGGTTAGGTTCCAGGGGCAAAAAATTTTTTTGCCAGACAAAAGACTATATATGTTTTGACAAAGTTCCTCCTCTACCTTGGTAGGTCCTGCGCTTATTGGCGGATTTTCTCGCCTCACAGATTCACCATGTGGGTCGGGAAACAGCCCAGAGACCTTCCCCTCCGGTAGAAGCCACAGACCAGGTCAATTCCTCTTGTGTCTGATCAGGAGTTGGGAGTTTTGAGGGGAATCCGGGCCCGCCCTCTACTCCGGGTTCCAGCCCAGGGCCCTGTGGATTGCAGCTGTCTAGAGTGCCTCCTGGTACAGCTGCGCGACAGCTACAACTCCCTGGGCTACTTGCCCATAGCCTCCTCCCAACACCTTCT
>NW_020664369.1:3804814-3827748 GCF_002925995.2 Terrapene triunguis
TTGCCCTCTACCAGACTCCTGTACCCCACTGGTCTGGGTCTGTCACAATATATACATACATACACACACACACACACACACTCTCTAAGTTTTAAACAATTTAATACTGTACACAGCAATGATGATTGTGAATCTTGGTTGAGGTGGTGAAGTCAGAGGGTGGGATATTTCCCAGGGAATGCCTTATTGCTAAATGATGAACTAGCAATTGGCTGAGCCCTCAAGGGTTAACTCATTGTTGTTAATGTAGCCTCACACTCTACAGGGCAGCAGGAATGGAGGGAGTGTGTGTGTGTGTGTGTGTGTGTGTGAGTGAGAGAGAGAGAGAGAGAGAGAGATGCGCATTTCCCCTTTAAATATGCTGACTGCATTCTTAAGTACACTGCCTTGTTAAGTTAATCAGCAAGATGTGACGCAGCTGCTGCCAGGAAGCTCCCTCCATCCTGAGCCCTGCCGTGTTTCCCCCCTGCTCTAGGGAGAGAGATGAGATAAGCGGGGTGCAGGAGCAGGGGGACACCCTGACATTAGCTCCCTTCTTTCCCCCCTCTCCCTCCCCCACCCCCCCCGCACAGCAAGCAGGAGTCTCCGGGGAGCAGCTCCAAGGCAGAGGGCAGGAGCAGCACCTGGTAGTGGGGGGAGGGACAGCTGAACTGCCAGCAAGCTGGGTGGCTGCTGCACAGGGAACTTAGGGGAGTGGGGAGCTGATGGGGGGCTGCCGGTCCACCCTGGTTCCAAGCCTCCACCAGCTAGCCGCAACGGGCTGCTCTTCCTGCAAGCAGTGGACAAAGCAGGCGGCTGCTAAATGACGTTAGAAGGGAGCATTGCACAACTTTAAACGAGCATGTTCCCTAACTGATCAGCAATGTAACAACGTTAACCGGGATGACTTTAAGTGAGGAGTTACTGTATCTAACCTAACATAAATAAGACTGGCTGATTAAGACCACAATATGCTGGGTATTACACTGCCCAAGCATCAGCTACCTTGCTAACTACTGCTCAAGAGTTTGTAAATCCATGTGGACAAAATTCTGAGGTAGAGTAACAGGACTTAAAACCCATGTTGGAAATAGTTTCAGATTTCAGAATTGTGTCTCTTTCTCTTTAGATATGAAGCAAGGCCTACTTACATATACCCACTGCTGTTTTGTGGCAGCATCCTGCCATCTTTACTAGCTAACTCCATTAATACAATAATTTCTAGTGCACATTTTAGGATCAAACCAGCCTCAGTCATTTTGGATTGCTTCATTTGCATAGCACACCCAGCAGGCCTTTAAATTAATATCATTTAAACTCCAAACTGGAAATGCTCTGTTAATTTTCTTAATTCGCCCACATATTCATTTGCTTTTTGACTCAGCATATAATTCACTTTGCAATCAACAGTGGCTTTGAGGCTAGGTGATTTTTTAGAATTTCCACTATCTCAGCAAATGCTTTGTGGATTTGGTAGGAGCAGTTATATCATGCAGCATCTTATAAGTTGAGCCCGTTATGCTCCATAAAACCACCACCTTTTTTGCATCAATTGAATTGGTAGTTATTATGTACCATTGTAGACTCTTGACAAAGATGAGCCATTCCTCTACTAAGCTATCAAGTCAGTTTTCCCAAACAACCAGACATTTTTAACGCTTTGCTTTCTAAATGAGCAGTTTACTCAGTCCTGGTGGCTGCAGGCTGCAGTTTCCTTTTCAGTTTCACTAGAGCTCATGATCACTATTCACTGTATGCCTGGATTAAGATCCTCATTGCCAGTTGTGTCTTTTGCTAAGCCTACCTACATATATACACACTGCTGATCTGGCAGGTTTTGATGCATACAACACTGCACACACTAGAGGGCGCTCAAACTATTTAAAGGGATACTACCAGATTCCAACACACTAGAATAATGTTTGGGGACTTACTAACTGAGGGATTATGACAAAATCTTCCTTGATTTCCCTCAAAGATACCAGAGGTACCAAGATTTGAAATATCTACAAAATCCTGGGATGAGATCCTCATCCCTGTTTCAGCTCCTTTGGGCAGACAACCTGAAAGCCCCATATCTGATCAAGGGAGAATTTTCCAAATGCAGGCACTGTAGAAGATGGCCATAAAGTTGTCTCCCAAGGATCCCCTTGCAAGCCCTCATGTAGGGTTTGTGCTGGAGTGGGGCTGTGGGTAAGAGAGGAACGTCAGGGAAAGCGCTGGAGCACACAGCACTCTGGAGATTCTGAACAATGCTATAAAAACATAGAAATGTAGGACTGGAAGGAACCTTGACAGGGCATCTAGTCCAGGCGCCTGCACTGAGACAGGACTATAGTCTGTATGGCAGCCTAAAGAGGCTGATGCAATTTAGACAAGCCCATGGCCTATGCTAAATTACACTTGAGATCTCTCCAGCCTGCAGAACAGCCCAGGATCAAAAGCGCACAAAGGTGACTTAAAGCCATCGTAGGCTGCAGTACATAATCTCAGCCCTGGTAATTAAAGTTGTCACAGATGGTAACTAGAGACTAACCTGGTCACTTTGCCATTTTCATGACCATGAAATTTTACTGTGATTCAGTTTAAACCATGAAGTTTACCAAAATTATCATTTCCAGCTTCTCCAGAATCTGTTTTGTCCTGGAATCCTAATTAAATTCCAAATTTAAATGCCAACACCTTGTAGATAACAGCTTGACTGCCATTTGATGATGGTCCACCTGTGCATGTCTTCACAATCTTACAACTCACACTGGGGGTGGAGATATAAAAATAATTAAATAATCCCTTCAAATATACAGTACTGCACAGTAATCCCTAAGCACTGCTATACTGCTATTTCTAAGATGTGTTTTGGTTCATTATGGAGAGAGACTTTATATATACTATATATTAGTACTTTTTGCAAAAAGACACGAGGGAGACTGTGCTGTTCTTTTGGACTGCATCCGTCATGTAAAAACTCCAATACTTTAATCTGAAGTGACACAGGAATGATCACATCCCATTTCATCAAACATCCTTGTACTATGGAAAGTTCAAGAGGAGTGAGAGATTATAAATCTTACTGACAGGACACTGCTGATCAAACTCATGGAGAAGTGTCCAAGTATGTATGGTTCATTTTATTAGAAATAACAATATATTCAATAAGGTTTACATAAAGATCTCTATTGAAATAGCTCCTTGATAACTAAGACATTATGCAGAGCAGCATGAAGTCCTCTACACTGGAACGCAGTTTGCCATTTTACTGTTGCATAATGCAAGACTGACTTTAAAATCTGGAGGAGCCCAGGAAAATTATTGTGGAAGTCTCATTCCATCCATCTCTTTTCCCTTCTCTTGTGTCATCATAGGAAACATAGGAATTGCCATATTGGATCTGTCTATAATATACTCCTGTAACTTGTCCCTGGCAGTGGCCAGTTACAGCTGCTACAGAGAAAGGTGAAAGAAACCTAATAATTAAAGAATAATCAGAACATACGGGAAATTTCTTCATAATCTCTAGAGAAACAAGGTGGGTGAGGTAATGTCTTTTATTGGAACAACTTTTGTTTGTGTGATAAACAAGCTTTCGAGCTACACAGACCTGAGGAAAAGCTCAAGAAGTTCAAAAGCTTGTCTCTCTCACCAGCAGAAGTGGGTCCAATAAAAGCTATTACCTCACCCACCTTCTCTCTCTAATATCCTGGGACTGACAGGGCTACACCACCATTGCAAATTTCATATCTCTGACATTTAGCACAATCATCTTGTGTCCAAAGCATGAGCACATATCTCTTTTCTTTGAAAAAGATATCCTGTCTAATGCAACTATGAATGTTCTCACTATTCATATATGGGCCTGATCCAATAAGTCTCATTGACTTAAATGGGCATTGGATCAGGCCCCAAGTGACTCATCTAAATAATATCTCGTGCTAGTGAGTTTCACATGCTAAGTGTGGGCTGTGTATAAAGCAATACCAGTGTATCAGTTTTAAATATGATCCCTTTAAATGTCAATGAATGCCACTTTGTTCACTGTGAAGAAGGGTAAATGGAGCATCTGATTTACCTTATCGACACCATTTTTCATTTTGTTTACCGCTGCCAGGATCTAATGTTGAAAGGAAAGGACATAAGGACACTGGATATGAAGTTAGAAATTGCTGTGAGGCATGTCAGGGGAGTTACACGATGGAAAGAGGATGAGAGGAATGGAACTTCCTGTGCATAGCTTAAAAGGAAACAACCACGGAATGAATGACATGTTCCTATCATCACCCTGATCACTTTGCTTGGATGGTGTATCCCTTTTCCCTGCTCTTCCGCTGCTTTTGCCGTTTTAAAGCCTTAGTTCTGTGCCCTGATTGGCACACATGGACAGTTATAGTCACCCAGACGTCAGTGAGAGCTCCAGGATGCTCAGCTTCTTTGAAAACCAGGCTTCTAATTCAGGTGCCTAAATATGGAATTAGGATCCTATTTTTGGCACCCATTTTGGAAAATCTTGTCCTAGAGTTGTAAGTGCTAATGCACTTGCCTCACTTAAGAGCTAGCCTGCTTTTAGAAGCTGCAGATTTTAAATAGCTCAAGAGGCTCAAGCTAGTACCCTCAGATCCCAGTGTAGTCGAGAGTTTCTAAGATCACCCAGGCATCATAGGCTACCTGACTATTCCTCCCTTAGTTCTCAATGCCCTGATTACCTCTTAACTTTAGGGAGGCAGGGGACACTGCATAGGGTTGCCAGTTTTGTTTGGATGTATTCCTGGAGATTTCATTACATGACAATTTTTAATTAAAGACTAATCTTTAATTCCTGGAGACTCCAGGCCAATCCTGGAGGCTTGGTAACCCTAACACTGCAGAAAGCAAGGCACGGCGACTATTGCCCTGTTGATCTCAAAGTGTTCACGTTCTAGCTGTTCAGAACATTGTGAGCTAAGTGATATCTGGGTGCAGACTTCACAAAGAGCCACAGCTCATAAAGGTGACTGACTAGCAAAACTCCTCAATTCAGTCAGAGCAGAGACCGAGCTTTTGAGGCTTTGAGCTTTGCCAAAGGACTGGCCCATAACTCTGAAATGCCGGCATGTGGATGTAGAACATTACATGCATCGGCATTTGACACTGAAAATGTTGCTCATCAATTTTAGGTTAATATTATTTTCCCCATCATCTTCTTTGGCATAAATAGAAGCAGTGTGGTGAATAATACTAATAAATTTGTTATTCTTACTTTATTTATTTTAAAATTAGCCTATGGATGAGATTTTATTCAGATCTACCTGAAGTTTCACTAGTTAAATCTATTTTTAAACGAGAGGGAACTGAAAAACTTTAGACAAAATCCATAATATTTCAAAAGGGGTCCATTGTTAACACTTTCCAATTTCTAAACTACTGAGCAGACTTATGTGTAACAACAACAAAATGAGTCAATGGTATAATTTTGGTGGCGAAATAACATTCATCCTTAACAAAGAGATTTAAATCCCTGCATTAATTGAAAAAATCTCAACAATCTTAATTATGGACCTGCTAATGATGCCTCCATGATATTATAATAAAATAATGACAAATAACATTATTTATACAGTACCTTTCATTCTGAAAGATTCCAAAGCAATCAGGGCTGGAAATTGCAAACCTCTAAGCACCCATTGGCTTTGATGGCAGTTGAGGGTTTACAACATCTCTTGGAGTTACTCAGCTCCTTGCAAAAACTGAGCTGGTTAGTGATCTCTTCACTCATTATTGAAATGCAGCTCTCTCAGGGTTGAAACACGGTCGCTATTTAACAGCAGAACAGAAAGTGACAAAGAATATCATATCCACTTGAGACTGCTGGGAGAATTTAAGCTAGGGAAGTCAGGGCACTGGGGTTAAATACCCGTAGTATTAGGAAAAGTTCCACAAAATTTTAATAACCCCAAGTTGTCAGGTAGCCTGTTCATTTCTCAGAAAAACTAAATCTCCAGCAGAAAAGTGGCCCCTAGCATCTTGCTTGGGGCATTGGTTACATACTGAGTCAGAGGAAACGGTGACACTTATTGCATCCGAAACATCATTCCAAGCTGCCCACTTCAGTTTTCTTCCGAGATGTCCCATCCAAGCGCAGAGTCTATTTAGTTCGTGAATTCTAATACTATTGCTACAGGGTTTTGTTTGTTTTTTTCCTAAGGGTGCTTCGAGTTTACCTTTGCATTCAGTGACATTTTGGGCTTGGTACACTACATATGAATGTTTCTATCTTAAATGTTTTTTAATTTGGCTCAGTTTATAAAAGTTTTATTCTTTATATGTAGTTGTAGCATGAGTCACAATAGCTATACTTTATGAAGTAATCAGCACCTATGTATTTCTACAGTGCACAAATGAGGGAGTAAAGAAATCTGTTCACAGTAGTTTTAGAGTTTCATGGTGTTACAACTGTGCATCCACTGGGTGGCCCATTTTCAATAGAATATAGAAAGCTCATCTATTCCTGTATGCAAGCAAGAGGGGTGGATTGTAAGGTACCATTGGCCAAAATAGCTTAACTACTTCATAAATCACACGATGATAAGATTATTGAGGAAATACCAGGTGCTTTCAACAACACTTTCACTGGATTTATTCATTAGACTCGTTATTCACATCATTTTCACTGTGGTCCATATTCAGTTATGGGCAGGGGAATTGGAGCGGAGAGGGAAACTGAAAAGAAGGGCATGAAGGGCAACACATGGGAAGAGATTTTGGATGTCTTTCAGAGCAGCCAATAGAGTAATGCCTGGTAGATGTCATCATACATAGTTCTGAAAAAAATATTTTTGTTCTATGCAAGTTAGTTTTAGGGACAATACACTAATGACTCACTTAGATACCACAGTGGTGAGTACAGTAAAAAAGCCTAGAACAGCTAGATAGAGCCTATTCATTTCATATTGAAAGTTAGCCAGCCTCTGATGATACATTAAGCACTTCGAACACAGGAGATTGTAACAGCTTTGTTACATACCTCAGGTCAGAAGTGAGTTTCTAGTGCCGTGACCGCTTATGGTGCTCAAGGATGGATTAAAGTTATCCGGGGCTAGGATCTGACAAAGCTGTGGGGCCCTGAGAACACATTCGCTCACCTTTTCATATTTACAGTGGGAGCTGGGAGTGAATATGACTGAGTCATGCAGCCAGGACATCAACGGATTAGTAAAATGCTGGGAGAGTGGAAATCCTCCTCTCTCCATGTTCCGATGTCCTTCTCCCAGCCCAGAAACACACCAAGAGGAAGATTCGCAGCTAGCATAAATCAGTGTTACTTCATTGAGACTATTAGCTCTATTTACATTAGTTGAGAATCCAACCGCTTTTTCTTTCCGCTCACATAGGCAGTCTTCATCTTTAGGTTTGTTTTGCATATGAATTTTTGTGTATGACAGAAACCACAAAACCCAAGTTATATTTAGACAAAAAGGAAACAAAGAGCTTTGTTCTTCAAACTGTTTCCCATTAGTCCATCAACAGGAAAATCTTGATTAAATTGTAATTTAATTGCCCCACATTTTATTAGACAGTCAATTCATTTTCCTTTTGTAGTTTATGTATTTTCAGAAGGGATTCAAGTGAATCAGATGTCTATGGCATACTGTTGATGATTCCCTAGTCAATGGATATGGTTTAATAATTTAACTTCTATTTAAGAAACAAACACTTGATCAAACCTTAGATGAACTTAATCAATTATTAAATATAATTTTTGACTGAGAAGTAATTGACTATTGAATGGCATTGTACAGTTAACTGTTATTGGATTTTCAGGAATTTAGTTTCATTTGGCTGGGCTACCTCTTCCAGTAGTTTTAGGAGAAACAATTAGTATTCCTATCAATATTTTAATAGACTCAATATTCTGGGAATTACAAAGTAATCGTTTTTATGATGGAGCAGCCACAGGGAGATGTGATTATATTCAAAATATTAACAATGAAGAAATTCAGATTTCCCTCGCTGCAGAGTAAGCCCTTTCCTTCTTGAATTACCTTCAGTGGACATGGAGAACAACTGATCACTGACCTCTTTAAAACAGCCCTTAACATATTCAAAGACTTATCAGGGCCCCCCCTCCGTCATCTTTTCACAAGATTAAACATGCCCAGTTTTTTTAACCTTTCCTCTTAGGTCAGATTTTCTAAACCTTTTATCATTTGTGTTGCTTCCCTCTGGACTCTTGCCAATTGATCCACATCTTTTGTAAAGTGTGGCACCCAAAGCTGGACACAATAATCCAGCTGATGCCTCACCAGTGCCAAGCAGAGCAGAATAATTACCTCCCATGTCTTACATACAGCACTCCTTTTAATACATTCCAGAATGATATTAGCCCTTTTTTGCAACTGCATCACATTATTGGCTCATATTCAATTTGTGATCCGATAGATCCCCCAGGTCCTTTTCAGCAGTACTATTGATTAGCCAGCTATTTCACATTTCGTAGTTGTGCATATGATTTTTCCTTCCTAAGTGCTGTACTTTGCACTTGCCTTTATTGTATTTCATCTTATTGATTTCAGAGCAACTCTCCAATTTATCAAGATCATGTTTAATTTGAATCCTGTCCTCCAAAATGCCAACACTTCCCAGCTTGGTGTCACCAGCAAATTTTAGAAGCATACTCTCCACTCCATTATCCAAGTCATTCATGAAAATATTGAATAGAACTGGATCCAGGACAGACCCCTGCAGAACCTCAATAAATACTTCCCCCCAGTTTAACAGCAAACCATTGGTAACTCTGAGTGCACATCCAGTTTTGCATCCACTTTATACTAATTTCATCTAGACCACACTTCCCTACTTTGCTTTGAGAATGTCATGTGGAATGCCACATCTACAGCTTCAGAGTCCCATGATGTGCTGCCTTCCCACAAGCCTTGTGCATTCTGACTTTACAGATTCCAAGTCCCTTACACCTTGACATGCTCAGAATACAAATGCTGAGCCATGGCACTGCATTGCAATCAGATGAGTCCATTTATTTATTTCTGAACTGCTTTTGGTTTCTAAGAGTGTACTTATATATATGTTCAAAGTTGCAATTATGTAATTAGAAAATAGCCTGTAATAGCTCCAAAGGAAACAACTAGTTAAATGCATAACTAGACAATACTCCCACATCTATTTCCAGTGGCAGATTTTTAACTGATGCCCAGGCGGACTCTGTTTCAGTGGTTCGAATGGCGTCATTTTAATATAATTTTGTTTTTCATTTTTGCACTACACCTACTCATAACATTAATCTGAAATGACAGACCTGTGTAGTGCCATTAGTTTTGCCCTTCTAACTATATTTTTGTTACCCCACTCCAACCATCATTTGGTTTTAACTTGTTTAGACCACAGGCCTCATCATCCTTTTCACTAAACATCATAAACGAGAATGGGGGAATATTTAGATTTGCTCACTAAAGTTCTATTTGTGCAACAGTTCTAGTTCCAACTCCTCAATGTTTGTCAATTCATGCTGTTTTTGGATTTTGGTGAATTTTGTTGTCAGACTATATGTTAACATAATTTCAAGTCCTTTAGTGGTATTTACTGCATTCAATACAATGATGATGAGAATGGAATAAATAATTAGACAAACAAAAACATCTTTTACAGTGTTTTCAGTTTAGATTTAAAATCATATATATTTAAACCAGATTCTTTTAAATGGAAATGGCAGAGATCTCTGTGCATATCCCAAGACAAGAGTGTTATAATGAAACTATTAATCACATTCTTTTGTTTTTTATTCAGATACACATAAAAGAAGGTAATGGTGAGATTTTTTTGTGAAACCTACTTGTTAGTAAGGCTTATTGTTACTGATGCCTCCAAAGTATCCTGGGGAGTGAGCTAGACTATCATAATGATCTATCTTATGCTGTCTAGGATCTAATGTCTTCTATTTTCTTTCATTATTGCCATTTTAGGCTAATTGTTCATTGGGATTCAAGTTAAGCTTTGAATATTACAACAAATCATTTTGGGTCACTTCAAAAATAATACACAAAAATAAATACATGAAAACTATTCCAACTATGGGCTCTGATACCAAGAGGAGGTGACCACGTGTAGCTCCCATTGTATTCAAGCTGCAAACTCTGACATTTAAAAGATCTGGGTTACTAGGAGAATGCCTTTCTGATTCCATACCTTTGCAGTTATGTTCAGCAAAGGCTCTCAGATTGGAGACAATAGGCATTGCAAGTGATCAGAACCTCAGGAAGAGGCCCGTAAGTCCAAGAACTGAATCGGGTTAATGTTTCACTGGCCTTTCATGGGAAAAAAGAAAGACTCTCCTCTGCATACACCATGATCAGTGTAGCTACTTTCACATCATGTCCCCTGTGAGTACTAGGCCAGTAGCCCACTGACACAGAGAACAAAAGCTAGTCTTTGTCTGCTGAAGTCTCCTCTGAATCTTGACAAGAGATCAGGTCACTCCTCAGTTTAGCTGGGATGGCCTCTCAGATGTTCAATACGTACCTCTAGAAGAAAACTGTTTTTACTACTGTCACTTACCTTGGAAAAATGGGCACTGCCGTATATTCAAATTTAAAGTCAGTTGTTACTTTAGATTACACTTGCATCCTTTTTTTTACATTTAATTTGCTGTATGTCAGCAACATCTAGCACAAGATCCCTGCAAAAGTAAACACCTACACACACAGTGACCTACTTAGAAATTACATGCTGGCTTGCACGTAGGCATAACGAAAGATTTTTTTTAAAAGTCACATTGAAAGGCTGTAATTTACAACTTTAGGGCTTTGTGTGGCATACTGCAAGGAGGTGATGCACGACAGCCACACACCCAAATTTTATTCCATTTGAATTTACGGAGTTTTCTTTTAAACTACAAAGGCTCAGTTGTGCCAACAGATTGAAACAGAATGTCCTATTGATTTAAATGGGGAATCTTGCTTTAAAACTGATGGCATTGATAAGGTCCCAAGTTCTCAATTCCACAGCTTAGCAACTAAAAATGCATCCCCACTAACATTTAAAACTCAGGAAATTACGACTTTGTCCAGGACTTCGGTCAACATCCCCCACATACAAAGAACCCAAAGACTTATTACATTGAATGGATTCTGTTTATTTGAGAAGGAAGATCTCAAGTGAGTGCCCATTACAGGAGGCATCTCTCATAATGTACAATAAAATCAACCATTGCTTCCAGCAGAATACAAAAATACACATCTCAGTGACTTCCATACAATAATAAATATGTAATCATGCATCCGACAATAAAAAGGCACAGAAAACTGGTCACTTAGTAGTCATAAAAATTACTAACTATATTAACAAAGCCACCCGAATTATCTGTACAAGGAAATGTAACAATATATTCCAAAGGTGAAAACACATAAACCATCTTTAAAATAGTATATGCAATAAATACCTCAATTGTTTTATATATTAAAAATAAAACTGTGCCATTGTAAACAGTATGTAAACAAACAAAACTCACTGTTCCTTACCATTATTAAAAGTAAATAAAGCCAAAAGTTACAACCCTGCTCTGTTAGATATATTTCATTGGCAAGTTTTTCAGGCAGTTTAAAGTTGTACTCTTTTCTGCAGCAAACAGAGCCCACTGTGTGTCTTACTCTTAGAAATAAGTACTACAGCATTACTATGCTTCAAAACTGACCACCTGAAATGTAGTAGGTCCTTAAATATCAGCAAGATTGTCAGAACTGAAACTTAAGAAAAGCAATTTTTGCAGTGTTATGGACAAAAGTTATATGAATTATATGAAATATTATAGTGTCAGTAAAACTTAGCAACCTATATAACACCGTTCATCCACAGATCTCAGAGTGCTTTACAAAGGTGGGTAAGCATTATTATCCCCATTTTACAGAAGGAGAAACTGAGGCACAGCTTGGTTAAGTGACTTGCCCAAGGTTATACAGGAAGTCAATGGCAGAGAGCTAGAAATATAATCCAGGGCTCCCAACTCCCAGTCTGGTGCTCTATCCACTGGACTATACTTCCTCATTCCCTATATATTCTTAGTTTGAGATTTAATTTGTTATGTCCTTTAGGACAATGAGTATGGAGTCCTGCACTCACAATTCCCAAGTATAATTACAGAAAGATAAGGAAGATGTGTAGGAGAGTTATCTGCTTACTTAGACCAGAATCTGCTCCCACTGAAGGCAGTGGGAGTTTTTCTATTGACAACAGTGGGGGCACGATCAAAACTAGGCAGACTGGTGTGCCCATGCAAAGCCTTAGTAAGTCTCTGCACTAGCCCAGAGGTCAGTCCTTGCAGGCCTGATTGCAGAATCAGGGCCTTTATGTTTAGTCTTTTGGTGTCTGATCCTTCAAGCAACAAGCAGACAAAACTTCCAGGCGTTCAACCATGGCGGCAGATCAGGCTGTTTTCCAACATCATTTTTATCAAGGGGGTGGAAGGGTACAAACAAAAAACCTAAAAAACAATGAACCTAAGTAATTTTCCCTTCGAAAAAAAACATTAGGGAATAGGTGACATTCAGTATAGATGCCTTTAGAACATCCCTGCCAAAGGAAAATGTTTAGCTTCTCAGTTCTTCAGCTTTTGATAACATTGGTACAGAGTCATACTTTTAAGAACCCTATTGTATCCCTGGGAGGTTCTTTACCAGTGATTATCTGTGACAAACACTGATCTGTTTCAGATGTGCATATGCCAAAGTGCATAGTGGTTCTTACTGAAATTAATATATTTAGGTCTAGATTAAGGTATTAAAAGTATAAAGGTATGTTTATTTTGATGTTTCACAATACAACATCTTTTCATGGCAAGTAGTGAGAGGCATCCACCTAAAAGTATACACAGGTTCATATATCCCTTTAGAAGGAATTCAGGAAGCACTACATTATTGTATTTCTCTTCTACTAGTGCATATCAAGGGCCCGATCCTTCAGTCGTTATATTAGTAGTTCCATTCACTTTACTTGGTTGCCGCATTTGGCCCTACCACTGCATACTTACGTAATACAGTTTTATTTATCTGAAGAGAAAAGAAAAAATTCCACTCTAGGACTGAGGTCAGCACACCCCATGTCTTGATTATAATTTTAAATTAGCGTATTTTTGATCCCCAAAAGAAGTTTTTAAAGTCTCTAATTGAAAATCTACAAAAGCCAAGAAACAAAGTGAACTATATGATATCTGTGAGTGTGAAAACTAAATGAGACAAAATAATTTTTCTGTGTCCCTCACGATACAGTAGGTCATCTATATAGGGGGAAGAAGAAGAAATGTGATCTTTTTAAATGAAGATCCTACATTAATTTTTACACATTTTAGAAAAAATATATTAAAATTCGTTATTAATTTTCTTAGGTGTATCAAAGGAACAGAACAATAAAAAAATGTGAATGCTCTAAAATGCATACATTCCTACCTGTGCTGTATTTTGCAAGTTCTATAGAAAAATCCAAAAAATAACTGTAGATTTCACATTGGGAAAAATAAATATATTTCACTTATTAAAAAATCACATTAGGACAACAGCTCATAAACAATATTTTCAGAGAGGGGGTCAAATCCTGGCCTCATTCAAGTCAATGGCAAAACTCCCATTAGCTTTAATAGGGCCAGGATTTCACCAAGAATCTTTAAGAATTCTTTAGATGGCAACAATCAAAAACCCTGCTATTGCATCACATACATTATAAATATTTAAAATATTAATTAGCATCTGTAAAAGTCCTGAACAAACATTAACTAGTTTCTGCAATTCATCTGATATAAAAAATACTATTATGAAAAATCCATCTTTAGTATCGTATATATTTTAAGTTTTCCTGCAGATGGGTTAGAATCATTACACACACAAAGTATGTATATAAACATACACCCTTGCTTACACACTACATATTATCCACATGTATACACATACCATGGACAATATAAATATGTATACTCGTATGTAATTTAAGTTTGTAGACTCTAATGTTCACCAATGTGATACCCATTTTTATGTGAGGAATGATTTCTATCTGCATTGAGCTGGTACACCCTGATCCTGTGAAGACCTGTGCAAATGCTTAGCTTTGAACACATGGACAGTCTCAGTTTAAAGCTAAGGACATGCATAGGTATTTGTAGAATCAAGTCTCATTTTGCATGATGTTTTCAAAGATACTTAATTTTCCTGTATATAACAAATTGTAGAGCAGTTTGGCATGTTCGCACCAATAAGATCTCAGAAAGAGCTTTGATTCAACATATATAAAAGTGTCCAGGACATGCACAATATATCTGTGGAAAAAATAGCATAAAGCATGTTGGATTGTTCTACTTGCCAAGTCATATACTCAACTCCCTCCACCTCATTTGTAAGTCAGGTCATACTTTCAATCTCTAATTCAACTACAAGCATTTGAACTATATGATGATTTCATAAAACATTTTAGCAGATTTTATTAACTATGGGATTTATCCTGCAACTCTTACATATGGACTAGTAGTCCTTACTCATGCAAGTAGTTAAACACTACTACACAATAAAACAGAATAACTGCATGATTAAAGGCTGAAGCCAACAGGAGCAGACTTCATTTGGACTGCCAGTTTTAAGGACGGTTGCAGGATTGGGCGCTACTTTCACATTTGTTTGGTGGGTGGTGGTGGTGGTTGTTTTTATTATTGTGTTTGCAGTATGGATAATAAAAGAATCTATGCTAACTGTGCAAACAACTTAAGTGAATAGATACTAAATAGCAGCTGTGGGGGGAAAGGAATACAGCAATGGTGTTAAAATGCAGTCAATCTGATTTAAATTAACATGATTACTACAATTTTAATGATTTATTCCTCAATTTTTGTCTGGCAATCACTTTTTTTGATAGCCACTGTACATATAGCTGGGAACAAGAGAAAGAAATCTGATTAAAAAACAAACATGAAATGCAGAAACTAAATTATTTCTACTACATTAGATGTCTTTAATGGGACTATAATTGTGATAAACATTTACGGCCTAGCATTAAAAAAAAGGTATCTTCTCCTCATGGCGTATTATGAAAGTTAGTTGAAGCGTTTGTGCTCTCGGTGATTTGAGAGATCATCTGGTCCTGAGTGAACTTTACTATACTGCATGGTTGTATGTGAATACAGCCAGGGCCATCCTTAGGCATACAAGGCTGCGTAGGGTACTCGAAAATTTGGGCACCCCTGGGTCTTAATGTCCACCCTCCAACCACTTCCTATCCCTGTTCTAATCTGACCCCTCCTGCAGGCTCCCACCACAGCTGGCTGCTGCAGCCTGGTGAGTCTTCCTCCAAAGGGGATCTAGTACTTGAAACTGAAAAAGCCCTCCAGACTGCCAGACCTATTAGCACAACACTGAAACTGTTAAAGAGCCATTCAAGTGGTAATGAAGCCATTTAACAGTCATTTGCCAACTCCCAGGTATATACTGTCAGTTTTTGAATTTACTGACAAAAAAAAGTGCATTACTGTAATATTTACTCAGAACGTGTTAGTCTACAGGACCTTAGTTTAAAATTTGCTTTAAAAATATTCCATTAGTGTGTTGCTGAAGATTATAAAATCACATCTCTAAAAAATCCTTGCATAGGTTTTTAGATGCACAATCTGAGTATCCATCTTTAGCCTTAAATACTTGGATCTTCAGACATATAGTTTTTTTAAATAAATCCTTCAAAAGGCCACCCTTATCTAAAATACACATGTGAGCCTGGGCTGTCGTCGGGGATAGGGGAACCAGTTTTATAATACTGCATAGGGACCCATAAATCCTAGGACGGCCCTGAATATAGCAGTTAAGAATGTTAACAAGCTGTATTCTCAACTCTTCAGGAGAAGGACAATATTTTATGAACAAGTTATTTTACTGAGGCTGACGCACATTAAGATGCCTGGGATTTTAACAGTGAGTGCTATAGGAAATAATTTAGCTAAACCTCCCTCTGCTGTTTTGGGGCCTAGTCCTACACTTCCTGTACTAGCAGAACTAACTTTGGTTTCAACAGGTTTCAGAGTAGCAGCCGTGTTAGTCTGTATCCGCAAAAAGAACAGGAGTACTTGTGGCACCTTAGAGACTAATATGCTCTAATAAATTTGTTAGTCTCTAAGGTGCCACAAGTACTCCTGTTCTTTTTTTGGTTTCAACAGGAGGTTTGCCTGTGCTAGGACTGTGCCATCTAGTTCTATTAGTTTTAAATAAATGTCAGCAAAATGTTACGTAAAAGCACACCTTATTTAACTGATTCGTGGGCTGCCATTATGGATTAAGACATGAGTCTTCTGGTTCTAGATCAGACAGAGGCATTAAGCTGAGGTTTCTGGTGTTTCAAGGTCCAATCCTAAGAGTTGCCAAGAGCGGGCATTCCTCACCTCTCAAAAGTTACTCAGTGCCTCCTAGGCTCAAATGAAGCTAAGGTTTTCATAACAGCAAATCCCATTTATTGTGACTATAATCCTCTGCCGTGAACATTATTTCTGCTGTGTGCCAGTACAAAGCCCTAAGATAGCTGGATAACCAGAAGGTAAAGCCCATTGCACACACAAATGTAGAGACACGAAATTCTGAGAGTCTAGGGTAACTGGAAATAAGTGTTTTGTGTGTGCACCTGCATACCTGAACACTTCCTCACACATGCTAAATATCACTTTTTTCAAGATGTCCAAAGAAAAGCATATAGTCTCACAATCGCCTACTGATCACCCCCAGGCCCCTTATCACCAACATGCACATCCTCTTTAATTTATGCCTTCATCTGAACCAGGGCACAGTAAACAGCTTCCAAGAGTTTTCCCGAACCCCTCATTCACAGTTGCCTCTGTAACCAAAACGAAAATTAGTCCCAAGCAAACCCTACTTCCACAGATGTTGAGAGGAAAACATTAATTACCTTAAAATGGTAATAATTTGTTCCTTCTGAATTGCTATTAAAAGGATGCTAGAGAATAATTATACTAAAAAGAATTTCCCTTAGATTATGATAACAAGGATTTTAACATTCTAATTTATTCCTTATTAGTCAGATTCATTATTTATTTTTGCATTTCTCTCAGCTTCCACAATGAAAACAGACTCATCAGTTTCACTTTTGCTTTTAGTCTATTTCATGTCAGGTTCATTTTCCTGTTCTCATGCTCTAGCCCAATGCTGCAATGTTTGGGTTGCAAACACTACTTTTGAATAAGGATTTGTTTCCACCAGAATTGAAAAAAAAAATCATGGAAACATTTCTACTGATCGTAGGTTTTGTAAAATATTGTTTTAATTTTATTTTAAAGAATATTTTTGACCCTGAGTGTGCCCATTCCAATTTCTTACAGATATTAGTTTGTTTTTAACTTCTGAAATATTTGTTCCACAAAAAGAACTAATAGACTAACCCTTACATACTTCAGCTATTAGAACTGTAAAAACGTGCCTCATTGTTTTTAGTACTTTAAAAACCACTGTAAGTGATCATAGGGGTTTCTTTCTAAAAAATATGCTGCTATCTGGATAAATGTTAGTTGCTGGTGGAACAGACATGTCTAAAGAGCAGCAGGTCAAATACTATCCCCAGTTGGGTCCGTGCAAGTATAACTAAGGGCAGAATTTGGTCCCCTATATTATTATCAGTATGAACCAACTCCTGCAGCCCTTACT
This sequence comes from Terrapene triunguis, assembly GCF_002925995.2. Classification (NCBI taxonomy): domain Eukaryota; kingdom Metazoa; phylum Chordata; order Testudines; family Emydidae; genus Terrapene; species Terrapene triunguis. Next base: position 3,822,445 of record NW_020664369.1, read on the forward strand.
CAGATGTGTAATACTTACGTGAACAGTCTCATAGAAACCCACAGGACTACTTGTGTAAGGATTGCTCACATCAATTAGGGTTACAAGATCAGGTCCAATTTTGGATCAGATTTACATTATTCTACTGTATATTGTTTTATACAGATTTTTATTATTTTTAAAAAAATTATATTTGTCACTTTGGGTTATGTGTTATTTTTAGATTTATAAAAAGTTAATGGTAAACTAATTTCAAATCAAAAATATACTCTTGGAATATGATTTGTGTACAACCATATAATACACAGCACGTTTCATTAACTCCGCTGCTGTCACATACAGGTAACACTGGTTTTAATGAAAGTGCACTTGTGTGATTACTTAGCTTCCCAGGCCCCTGCTCTCATTTGGACATGCAGTAGTTTTGGGGCCAGATTTTCACCAAACAGTTCCTTTTTAGGCACCTAAATAAGTGGCCAGATTTTGTAAAGTGCTCAACTTCTACTTAGACACTTAGGATGGAATCCTGGTCACAATCCCACCGGCTTCAGTGGGGCCAGGATTTCATCTCTAAGATAGCTGGATAGCTCAATGGAAGCTGACAGGCAAAAACCATCTGCTTCATTTAGGTTACTAAGCCGGGATCTACACTACAGCCGGGATCGACGTTCTGGGATCGACGCTCTGATCCACTGGTGGTCAATTTAGCGGGTCTAGTCAAGACCCGCCAAATCAACAGCAGATCACTCTCCAGTCGACCCCTGTACTCTACCCCCAACAAGAAGAGTAAGGTAAGTCAACGGGAGAGTTTCTCCCATCGACCCCCCTCGGTGTAGACCCTGTGATAACTCGACCTAAGGTACATCCATGTAGCTGGAGTTGAGTAGCGTAAGTCGACTTACTGTGGTAGTGTAGACATAGCCTAAGTGGGAGCTCAGGTCTTTTGAAAATCTGGCCTGTTGTGTTTAACTGCCACCTGCTGGAAATGTTAAAGCACAACTGCATGCTCACTCAAGTGCACAAAACTCAGCATTTTTGCCAATTTAGCCAGGGACGTTAAGTATTTGAATGTCACTGATGAGGGTGATAATGTTTTATTTTTCTGGGCTGTGAATGGATGAAATATGTCTTTTGTTATAAAATTTAGCATAGCAATACACGTGAAAGTTTAAGACTTGGTGAAACCTGCCTGTAAGTGCTGGAAATATTAAAATCCTACATTTCTGATTGTTTTACTTCTAATTTTTTGGCTGTTTTGTCCTTTATCACATTCATTTTTGAAACAAATGAATTTGTACTTAAGTGCCTATTGTTACAGTCTTTCATTCAATAATTCAGAAGAAAAACACCGGCCTCTTCTTATTCCTACTGAAGTTAATGAGAGTTTTACCACTGACTTCAGTGGGTTGCCGGGATGGACCTTGGGAATTCTAGAAAATCTTTTGTGAGAGTAAAGATGGGAAGCTTTCCAAATTCAATATAATTTCTGAGAAATAAACTGGGCTTCTGTATGGCAGAAATGAGCATTTCAAGTACATAAGCAAACCATTAACAGAGCTATTAAACATAACACAACAGCAGTAGAAAAGAACTAGAAAATGCATTTTTGTATAAAATATCAAATTCCACACTATATCCCATATATAGATAAATACACAGATTTATACAACTAGTGAAGACCTTCTATTGATGATTATTAAGTGATACTTTATAATATTATCAACACTGCTGGTAGCAGTATCAGATTTTTGTCTATAAAAGTATACCAGCCAAATTTTAATTCCTATCCAAACTCCTCAATTATCTCAAGTCACCAAAAAAATCCAGCTAATTATTTTACTCAAGCCAACAATATAGTCATTTACAATTCCTGAAAACATTAAAATCTTTGCAGCTTGAACGAGCAGCATTTTGATATAAAAATCATACCTCAAAATTTATAACCTGTTACTAGAGAATCAGCAAAAGGAGGATCTTGTTGTATAAATGTAACACAGTATAATGCAATAGTGAGATATTTATCCTACTTGGGAGAAAGGAGAAAAACTCCATATAACTCTCTGTGGCTTTGAATTACTCACCCATGAATTATCAGCTAATTCCCTGGTTGTAAGATAAATATATTACTCCAACTCATTTATCCTCAACAATATATATATCTCACATAACTGAAACTTTTACAAATATCAACAATTTTTACACCACTAATTACTAATTACCAGAACTGTCAAACAAATGAAGGAGCCTAATACTTAGAGGTACAGATATAGCTATGAATAAACAGTGGTAAACGTTAATAGTGCAATCATAAACATTAGGAATCAAGCAAAATAGATTCTCTGTCCTTTTTGTCTTTCATGTCCAATTGGCATTATCTATGTACAATATATTTTCTTAAATACATTTTTAAAGTAACACTACTGTACTTTCTCTTATGTCTTGGTTTATATATTAATTTACCATTCAGTGTGAAACAGGTTTTCTGTCAACCTGCCAGCAGGCAGGGCTATGATACAATGACAGAACACCGACAATCTTTACCAGGATACCTTGTGAAAAAAAGTACGTCTCGTGTGGGTATTGTGCAGTTTTCATAAGGTGAATTGGCATTATTTAATCCAGTTAAAAATAATAAACTGGCAGATTACATATTTGTATAGACAAAATATCAGAGAACGCAGAGAAATCCACAAAAATGGATTACGGCATTATATTGGAAAATAATAATTCTTGCTTGCATTAAAATGATATGTTTTAGTGCACATTAGCTATAATGTTACTCCTTCCCCAGAGCAGAAGAGGCTGAGCCAGAACTATTATGTTGAAACAGACACTGTTCAGCTGGGGGGTTTTTATTATTGATTTTCTCTTCCCCCTTAAGTGTAAAATCTTTTCCTTTTAAACAGAAGTGTACTGGGGGTGGATTTGGGGGGGGGGGTAATAGGAAAAAAGTAGAAAGGGAAAAATGCACAAAAAATATAGTGAAAAGAAAAAATATAACACTTTCACATTTTTGTACATATTTCCCCCCTTACAATACCGTAAAAACTAATACCATTTGCATTTGTGGTTTGAACAGACTTTTTTAAAGAAGGCATTTTATATTATAAAGGCAGCACAAGTACCATCTGAAAAAGTGGTTGCTACAATAGTTGAATGCAAGAAAGTAGAAAACATTATACAAAAAACAAACCCTGATTTTAAGATAATATATCTGCCCGTGACAATCTACTACCATTTTAACATGCATGTCTCCCTTTCCTCCTTCTAAGAAGTATAGCCAGGCCATCTGAACAAATACCGTCACTCCCTTTTTAATAATAATTGCCCCTCTGTTTTGCCTTGCACATATTTGCAATGGGGCAGAGGTGAGTTGTCTACATACAGGAGCAGAAGAGTTATATTAAGTGTATTAAATCATGTTTTTTTCCCTCCAGTGAGGTGGTTTTTTTTGTTTGGTTTTTTTTGGTTATAGTATATTACCTGCCACTAGGTTTCAACTGTCATGAGTCAGACCCGCCCCCACACACCAAATCATATTGGTAAAAAAAAAAAAGAGATTTTAAAAAAGAATAGTTTGGGGAATCTCTTCATTTGCCTTCTGCTTTCTGAGCCCTTCGAGTGCATGTTTTCAACCTTTTCTCCATAGCCATGAGGACTTGAAACTCACTTTAAAAAAAAAGGACTCCAGGAGCTGGGGCTTTAACAAAAAACACTAAATATTTCAAAAGTTGCTATCAAATTATAAGTTAGTAACACTGTGTTTAAAAAGTACTTTCTGCAGAAAATCCACATAGGTAAACAACATTATAGACTTTATGCCTTCAGTAAAAGGATTCCTTAGTTATTTTTGTTCTACTCATCAGTGCATTTGGAACTGATATGCAATACATTTTTGAGTCATAGTTTCCTATAAAATTTGCTCTCCTGGGCCTCTGTCAAATACAGTATGAATAAAGTCTGAAATACTTAGTCTACTTGTACATTAAAAAACCTCCACTTACATAACTGAAGTTAAATTCTTTGGCAGTCATTTAAAAAATCTGGACTATTGATAGAAAGACAACAGCTGAAAAGTTGTCCGATCCTGAGGTAATTTTAGGAGTGTTATAACAAAGAGGAATTATTAATAATACATTTTCCTGTCCAAAAGGAGTTCACCCTTTTCAGAGGCAGTCTCTTTAGTCCTCTTTCTCAATTTCTGTATAGTCTTAAGAAATCCTGCTGCATATGCCCAATTCTATGCATTGTTTAGTGAGACAGTGAGCATGTTAGAGAGAATTCATCCTATGACTAGGAAAGCAAACACTTTAATGAATTAGAATCTTGAGTTTACCAGCAAGATTAATTATATATTCTATCAGAACATCCACAAATTAGAATGCTGCTGCACATTAAAATGTACACACTGTAGCTTATAGAGAAGCTGGGAGAGAAAGGAAAGATGGTTTATGGAGTCATAACAGATGTCATCTGAACATAATTAATGGGGTCAGTGTCAAGTACATTTTTAAAACGCTCTATTGTTTGCATACCCTTTTAGTACAACAGCTTGAAAATAATGCACTTGGCAAACAGTTTTTGTTTTGTTTTGGTTTTTGCTGAAAACCTAATGGAACACAGCTTCTTTCTTTTGTTTGTTTACCCGCATAATCAGTTATGTCAGCATAGTTCTCGGAACTGTGTCCTTCTATTTACTCTACAGCAGAAGAGCACATAGCGCTTGAGACAGACAGACTTGAGCTATTTATTTTTTATTAAAATTTCCTGGCAACAGAGTGATGAAGGATGTTAGAAAAAAATTTAAATAAGACATTTACCTTCCAGGGGATAACCCCTACCAAATGAGAGAAGATAGGTCAAAGTTAAACCTAATACTTGACACTGTTCCCTTTAAAAATGTGGGAAACAAACTTTTTTAAACCAAATGAAAGTCTGCTCAAATATATATATTAGTAAAAGCCATGCCTCTTTTGCTGGCATGCTGCATTCTTGCAAACGGCAAGGAGTTATCCATTTTATACAAGCTCAATTAGGGTATGTCTACACTTAAAAGGCTACAGGTGCTCTTGTAGCACTTCAGTGTAGACACTCCGTACAATGACAGGAGTGGTTCTCCTGTTGCTATAGTTAATCCACCTCCCTGAGAGGCGATAGTTAGGTTGACAGAAGAATTCTTCCATCAGCCTAGCACTGTCTACACTAGGGGTTAAGTCGGCATAGCTAAGTCTCTCAGGGTTGTGGATTTTTTACATCCCTGAGCAGGGCCGGCTCTGGCTTTTTTGCCGCCCCAGGCAAAAAAGCCTCCAGCCGCCCCCCCCCCCT
>NW_020664369.1:3828148-3843822 GCF_002925995.2 Terrapene triunguis
CGAGCCCAGCTGTGGCCCCGCTCTCCCCGGCGGCCGGAGCGCCGCGCCGCCCCCCTCCAGGTGCCGCCCCAAGCACCAGCTTGGTTGCCTGGTGCCTGGAGCCGGCCCTGTCCTTGAGAGATGTAGTTATGCTGATGTAAGTTTTCAGTATAGAGAAGACCTTACTGTGTAACTATACCCAAGTTGTGAATCATCAAGATATCCTAATTATTTAAGTAGTGTTACTGTAGTTTTTACCTCCAGAGATATTTAAATTCTTTTCCCATTAGATAAATACTTGGTGAAAAATGATCTGGGAACTCAATTAATTATAAAACTCTGTCTTTTTTAGATGCACCCCAACTGAATTGCATAAACCCCGTTCTAATGAAATGTTTAGTATCAGAGTAATTCTAAGTGAACCTGTTTACACTCTGTATTGTTGTTTTGCATGTGATTTACCTAAGCATCCATAGTGTACAATACTTGGGAAAGGATTACCATTGTTACTAAATATGTATGATTTACCAGTGCAGTAGTACTGATAAGAAACAGATTGAACATAGATATGTGGAGTAGATGTGTACATTGTTTTGGTATTTAATGAACCTTTAAAAAACTATATTAAAATGGTGCACATGGCTAAGTTCTTGTATCAGACTGGGGAAGTTTACCTCACAAAATCAAATCAGCTATAACATTAAAACATTTTATACACATAGTAAATAACATTAAATTACTTCTGGCTTTTTAAAAATGTTTCACTAACCTTTTTAATCCTCTTTTTGCATAATAAATAAAATATAGTACAGATATTCAAGGTAACAGACTAGCTACATTAAAAAGCGCCATAAGAAAACTCTCTCATAATTTTCCATTTAGGAAGCTGATTGATAATTTTGTGAAGTACCTGTCTCTCCAAAACACTCAGGAATTAATTACCTGATATACCTACTCTACATGGGTAATTTTAAAACCTAACTATAGAATGTGTCAATTATATATAATGCACATCATTTGCTAAATATGGCACAGATGCTAAGTGTTCACATCCACAAGTCCTTTGCCACATAACATGTTCAGGTAAAATACAACACTGAAGAATAGAAAAGTGCCTGTAACCAAATAAAAGACACACAAGTAGTAATAAATTAAATCTTATTAAAACTGATATAAAAATTGTTCAAGTGTTTAAAGTATCAGATATGTCATGCAACAGAAAGACAGACGATTCAGACACGTACACCATGCATTATAGTTTGCATTCGTGGTGTCTGTAACCATACTCCTTGGCCAGTGAGTGCTAAGTACCTGAGGCAATGTCAGTCTTGCAAGCAAAACCAGGAACGTTCCATCTCTCAGTCTTCTGTACAAAATGTTTTAGGGAAGCTGTGCCTCAGAAAGTTAACCAGGCAAACTCAGGCTCTACAGTGATATGTTGCTGCATTGTAAGAGAGCTGTACTGGGCCATATGTAAGGAAAGCAATCATTACTTAATTACATTTTCCAGGCAGTGCAGTTCACTATATACCAACCTCGTTACCAAAATGTGCTTACTTGAACTTGCCAAGTTTGCACACTAAGAAAAGATCTTCACAGAACATATAACCTTTTTTTTTTTTTTTTTTTTTTTGGCACAAAACCGTTCAGATTCTCAAGTCAAGCTCTTCACCACACAAGAATGCAGATATATTAACCTGCATAGTACACCAGTGCTTATTCAACCATATAGTAAACTACAAAGACAGCAAAGTGCCTCCACTTTGCTAACTAGCAATTCTCCCTCCTTACAAGGATAGCACCAGTATTGTTACACTTCAGACAAGGGAGCGTTCTTGCCAACCTCTTTAATTCCCTGGAGAATTCGCTTCATATGACCCACTTTCGTTATCCCCAGGTCCTACAAAAGAAAAGGAGAGGAGGGTTTTATTTACAAAAGAGAAAAAGCCCAGTACAATTCAGCCATGCAGCAGTTACAGAATCCTTTACAGTTCATTTTAAGTGATCTACAACAGCAAATACATTTCTAAATGTGGAAATAGCAAAGTGTTATCTAACGTAGCAAAAAATATAAATTACAGACAACTTATCAGGAACCTCTTTCTATTCGGCACAGAGAAAATTACTTACCTGCAATAACTGCTGTATCTCACACAAACCCTTACTTTTGTGATCTCCTGACTTCTTTGCACAGCCATTAGGTTTTTTTAAATTTCCAGAAATTGCTCAATCTCCCTCTCCTCTCTAACATAGCAGTTGTTGGCTTCAAGGGATGTGATAGATCATAGCTTCCATCCATCAATTTTTATTTTATCTGTGGCCCTAACATGCCTATCTTAATCAGCAAATACGCACATCCCCATGGGAAAGTAGATGTAGGTCTACAGGTATGTAGGACAACTTTCCTTCAGAGAACAATAGCTAAGGTTAGAGTGAATTTCTCAGTCCAGAAAGATAAGTATCTTAACATGGATATGCTTGGTAATTAGAGGAAAGTTTCTGACAAACATGACAATGACATCCAGAAGGAAAATGGGAAAGTACACAAGAAACAAATCTGAATGTATTGTATAACTTTCTCTATGTACATCAATGTGGCAGTTAAGATCAGCTGAAATGTTCTCGATAGTGTTTTCTGGGACCCAACTCTTCAGGACTGGCAGTAGCAAGGACCTCTTACGAAGAGGCTGCCTCCCCCCAACCACCCACACCTTTGGAACTCATTCCCTTTGGCAGTGAATTTGCAGAATTTTAAGGGCATTGTGCAAGAATTATTTATTTGTTTCAGCGTATTCATTTTCATTCACTTTATTTCAACAATTTGTCTACATTTTTTGCAATAGCCATCATACTTTTATTTAACCCAAACTCTCTGGGTTGTTTATGGAATTAGTTTTTTATTTTTTTGTAAACAGTGTGTAGTTGAAATATAAAAGGAATCGAACCTTGTTTAATTTGTATTGGTCTAGTGGTCAGAGCAGCAGAATGGGATTCCTGACTTTGCTACTGACTATGTAACTTCAAGCAGTTTACCTAAACTTTCTGAGTCTCAGTTTCCCCATATACAAAACCCACCTTTGTTAAACACTTTGGAATTCTTGGATTAATGATGCCAGCTAAGTGCAAGGTTTAAATATTATTAAAGTAATTTGAAAAATTATGAACATATGAAATATTTCTGAAATATAAAATCTTCCACTTTAGGAGGATATATTTTCCACATCAAGGATAATAAAGAGGGAAAGGGCAGCATAAAATAATAATTCTTATTTTAATGTACTGTAAAAACTGTGGTAACAATATATATATCATGGTATGCACACTTTCCACAAAGAGTTCATATATATGTGTTCTGAAGACATCAAAAACTCTGGAAATAAGCATTGATACTTAAGTTATTATGCAATTTAATTTCCATTTACCACCAGCCTGAGACAAGGAGAGTGTGGTATAAAATTGAAAGAAATCCCTTTTGCTATATAAAATTTAAGTGGGTACAAACTGAACACATTGGCCTCTCTTCACCTTTGAAGATTTGAGTTCAAATTCAGGTTAGGTCGGAAATGGAAAGAAATTGGTCCTGTTTCCTAATGGACAATTATCTACACTACAGCTCAAGACCATCATATATGATGATTCAGCATAATTAGAAGGTCCTGCTCAGAATGGACCCCAGACTAAAACTGCAAGGGTTTTGCATATTTAGTTGGCTTGACAGACTAATATGAAGAAACTTGTAGCACATCTCTCTGTACTGCACTTTGTTCTATCCTCTGCTGTCAATCTCACTCTTTCTTGAGTATTCAACAAAAACATCTAAGAAAGAGAAATAGTTAATGTATGCAACAATTATTAAACACACATAACAATGACTGCAACTTTTTTCTGAGAACAAACGGGCATAAGGTTATAGATTCAAAGTTGTAGAAAATTTTCTTATTTGCCTTTAAGTTAATTTTCTAATGAAGAAAATAAAAGTTCAAAGCAACTACTCAGAAACCTCCTTGCAACAATTTGTCAGAGGATCTACTGTTTCCATCTAAATTACAGTCACTTCAAAATCGAATGAAAATAGAAGATACATCTTTCACCATCACCACCAAACTTGGGCATGAATTTGATGAGGCTTTGCCAGGGTTTTCATTTGTAGGATTTTTTGGTAGTTCAGAATTGTAGCAGGATTTTGTTAGACTTCAGGGATTGAAAAGGGGACAGGATCATATTATGACACTTCCAGCATATCAACAGCTCTTTCCCCAACCCTAGGCCTCAGACTCTCATTACAAATTCTCCTGCCCCCTCAGTTAAAGTTTGCCATCCTCAAGAAAAAATCCAAACAAAGGTAAAAAAAAAAGCTCTGAATTTTCACTTGTGGAGATCTCCCCAAATCATTCTGTTGAGAAGACAACACATATAGCGACTTTAGATGCCATCTAGATGCCAAAAAGTTTGCAGGGATTCTTTTATTTTGACTTTTGCCCTACACAAAGGGAGGGATTTGGAACAGCAACACACTGCAAATCATTCACAAAGTGCACCTCTCCCCCCATTTCCATGTCACACTGCTAGGCTACATTGCCAGCCTACCTCACAGTTTCTAGCACCCAGTGGCGTAAGTACTCAAGAGGTCCTTGAAAAATAACTGGAGAAGAACCTGATGAAAGTTCTTACAGCAATTTTCTTCTTAAATTGTTGTCAGCTGTCAGGGAATCTTCATCTGTACTATACTCTGGAGATAAGGCTAGAGAGGGTAGGCTGCCTTTCACCCCCTACTCCCCGCCCAAAAACGGTTTGCCACTCAATCTTTGGCAAAAAGGGTTCCATTCTAATATTTCCAAACAAATAATACATATAGAATTCTGTGTTAACATCTTTAAGATCAGAGATTTCTTCTAGCTTTATTACTAATTTAACAGACATCCAGTGAGTCCAAAATCTAACAAAACTCAAAGGATTTTTTTAAAATGCTCTAAAAGAGCTTTTTTTGAAAATTGTAATTCCTATTAGAGACACAAGGTGGGTGAGGTAACAGCTTTTATTAAACCAACTTTTGTTCAGTGTAGACACTACCTATGCCGACAGGAAGGGTTCTCCTTTCAGCGCAGGTAATCCAGCTGCCCAGGAAGCAGTAGCTATGTTGATTGGGGGTCAGGCTGGCTTAACTACCCCGGGGTCTGGATTTAATTTTCTAGTGTAGAGCAGGCTGCGGAGCTCTTCTTCAGGTCTAGGAAATGTACTTAGGCCTGGTCTACTGCAGGAAATTAGGTTTGTATAATGACATTGCTCATGGGTGTGAAAAATTCGCACCATAACTCTAGCAAAGTTATGAATTGGGAGCTTAAATTCATAACTTTGCTAGACACTACAAATCACGGACTGAATAGAGATACCAGCTTTATAGCTTATTACAACAAATCTATAACCCACTAACACCTCCCCTCAAGCTGCCTTTTCCCCACCCCCTTTTTCCTTCCCCCATTAATGGAGTGTATTAAAGGGCCACTTCATCTTGAATGGTCCATTGAAATATGTGTTAACTAATTAGGCTAAACAATCTGTTCCATCTTGTATTTAGCTGTGACACTGAGTACGTTTCTCAGACCTGAAGAATGGCTCTGTGTAAGGTCGAAAGCTCGTCTCTCTCACCAATGGAAGTTGGTCTGATAAATGATATTATCTCACCCACTGTCTCTCTAATATCCTGGGACCAACACAGCTACAACAACACTTAATTCCTATTACTCAGTTAACAAAAACTAAAGATGAAAACAATACACAACCCTCACCATAAATTTCAGTTTGACTCTCACTATACAACTATCCAGATCCTGCATCTTCAAATATAGGACACACTTCTGTGCTGAAATCTTTCTATGGAGACATTAGAACTACAGTACCACTGTAGCCCAGTAGACACTCTTGCAGCTAGGAATATTAGCAACCAGCTCTCATGCACAGGAGCAGTTTTAAAATGCTAATAACTGTTAATATTTCTTTCTGTAAATTAGTAGAGAGGTTAATTCTCAGGGAGAAGAACTCAGCTACAATTTTCCTATTTTTGAGTAATGCATGTGCAAATAAGCATCTTAAATGCATTAACAATATAAAATTAAAGGGTCAGAATCACTGCTATCCTCTTTGAGCTTGTCTGACCAGCAAAAAACAGGTTTATGGTTCCTGAGTGACACAGAGAAGCTGGAGAGTACAGATGAAACCAGCATATATTACTTTCTATCCTCATAAATAAAATCCTCATAAAATGGGTGACTGGATTTTGCACAAGCATTGAAAGAAAAACAAACAAACCAACAAAAACTTCTACAATCAAAACTTCAACTGACAAGGAGATATTTCTAAAAGTTATGAGAAAGGTGAAGTGGAGGAGTTATAATAAAAGCCAGATGTAATCTTATAACAATTCAATAATCCAACCCAGCCCTTCTCCCTGCCCCCTCCACCTTCAAATTACAGGTCAAGGCAATGACAGGCCAGACTGTTTGGGCTTCCCTGGGATGCCAGGAGTTTATTGTTCCTCTCAGTGTACATGTAGTTGCACAGATTATTTGGGACTCACTTGGGGACATGCTGAGGGAGTCTGCTTGTAGAGCAGACAAAGGGAACTGAATTCATGCTCCACTCAACTATTCAGATATGCTGCTATAACACAAAAAACACAAACATTTGGCCAAAGGGTCTGCTGGGATTTAATGAGCACTTTTGCTGGAAGTTCCACAGCTATTCTGGCAAAAATATGAAACACTCCCGACATGACACTGTGGTTACTGCACACGACCTAGCCTCTATGTAGTTCATGGACAGTGGCTTCCCTGCACCACTGGCAATTAAAAATCAGTTTGATTCATCATTTGCCCTAGCTTAAAGGAGAGTCAGTTAATGGTCACATTGCAGAAAGCTACTTGGGTTTTTCCTTTCAAGGGTTTTTATCATTTTGAGAAAGCCACAGCCCTGGGGTGCCGAGTTTCCTGTCTAGCTTTTGAATCATCTAGTCCCTGTTCAGAATGACTGCACTGCACCTGAAAGGCGGGGTGGGGAGAAGACATTGTCCAGGCTTGCCAGAGGAAGGTAGCAGTGCTTTACAGGTAGGGGGAAAGGAAGGCGGTCAGAAGCCGATATAAAAAGGGTGGATGGGGGTCAGCATGGCCATGCTGATTCATCCCCTGGGTACCTAAGAACAGAAGGCTTTAAAAGGGGCAGATTCAGACATTAGAAGCCCTTTCTCCATGCAGCAGGCAAGGCAGCACCCACCCTTCTTCCCTCCCCTCGAGGTGCAAACATCAGGTTGGGTTAGGACTTGCTGTGGGCATTGCACTAGTTACTCCTTTTTAGGGGGGCTGGGAAGGAATGTTTTCTTTCACACCAAATTGGCTTCGGTGGAGTGGGGTTTTTCGCCTTCCCCACAACGGGTGTCAGGGAGGACCTATTACGGTGAGGAGGAAAGGGTGTTAGGCTATATGTCGCAACTTATTCTGTAAGCGTGGGGCGGATGTCCAGTGCAGGTACTCCATAGAGAAGGCATCCAGTGACCAGATAAATGGGCTGGTAAAGGACTTAAAAAGGAGGTTCTAGTTAAAAGGGGGTGGGGCGGGGTTCGGGGCTCCTATGATTGGTATGGCAGAGAGCCAACACCCCCCTTTCTTATAGTCTACATTAACCCTCCCCTACAAGGTGGGGGGTGGATGCTAAGGTCTAAGCCAGGGGTTGGCTGGGGGACCTGGATAAAAAATGAAGGGGGGTTGATAGAAGCCCCAGGTAGTTATTTGAATGACATGGAGTTGCCTGCACTATACACTTTTATCTGCCAGATAGACCCAGACATCTAATAATAAAGCTGCGGCTTCATTAAATCCATATAAAGTTTCCTTCTTTCAGTATAGCTGGACAATGGGCAATTACAGCAGAGACTGGAATGTTGTCTGAGACGTATTATTTGGATAATTTTCTGTTTCTTGGTTCTTGCAGGTTTGGGCTCCGTGAGGCCTCAATGGAAGTGTTTAATGCAGTGACAAAGAGGCTCAGGGGTCTCACCGATGCAGGATAAAACAGAAGGACCAGTGACATGTATCATACAAGACTAAGTACATTACAAGAACACAACTACCTTTGCCAACAGCATTCCTCCTACGGCAGACATACAATGTCAGCACTCCCTTATCAGGAAGTATTGCAGGCTATGGGAGCAATTTTTTAAACAATTTAATGGAGCATCCTTACAGATGTCCACATGGAAACAGCCTAGACATGCAGCAGTATTCAGATGTGGCTGGGCACAATGACTTGTGTTTTAGAGGTAAATGTTAGGATACTGTATAAATTGAAACCTCTTGTTTTATGCAGTATGAGAAGTTGCACATTTTTGCATGCAGATTTCTCAAACACATTATCAAAAGGTCATTATTTCTCTTCCAGGAAAAAGTAATTTAATGAATCCCCAAAGATACTGTATCTATTACATATAATGGATGCACTTAAGTAGATCCTGAAAAAGACCAGCAATCTCAGATAACACCATTTCAAAGTGCAAAGTAACTATCATTTGCCAGGCTAATATTTTTCAACACACTAACATTTCTTCTTCCAAAACATGGTTCTTATTTATTTGAACTGAACAGGGAGGAATGATTTTTAATTTTTTAAATAAGTGATCTCAGAAAGATAGAAGCCTTGATTTTTTTCACAAAATTAAAAACTGATCAAAAACAAAACAAAAAGCTGTTCTGAAGGATATATTTGGACACCTGACAAATTCATAAGCCTGCAAATGGCCAATGCAGAAGACTATCATCAAACTTTTCATCTTCCACACACTGACTACTGAAGTAATGTATTCATAATTTTAAATGAACTTTACCTACTGACCTTGCACTAGATACATTTAAAATAATTATCACTAGCCTAATAAATTTATTATGAATAATTCACCTTCCACACTGATCCTCTTTAATAAATCTAGTTAAAACCAAGGTTTTTTTAAAGTTAACAATGTAATATATTGATGTAGGTAAGACAATGGGAGTGCTTTCACTGAGCCTGATGAAACATACTATCATTCTATATGAAGCATGAGAAAAGATAATCTCCAATATTGCTAATATCCTTGGCTTAAAAATACAGGTCAACATATAAGAAATTCAGGACACAGGACAGCGTGTAGTAATTTACTGCATATTTGCACAGTATAAGCCAAGCTACAAGCACATAACAGAAGCAAGGACAGGAGAAAGGTTTTGTTTTGTTTTAGTCAAAGAAAATTCTGAAGAGCAGAAAAGTAGCACAAAGGAAATACCTTAAGATCTCGCCTTTCCAGGTGTAAAAGCTCAGAGCCTCGGATGTCATGGCTGATGAAGATTTCTTTGTACTCTCCCAAACTGAGCAGATCCAGCCAAGCAGCAACTTCATCTGTGCCCCATTTTTGAACTACCAAAGTTAAGAGCAAAACCCCCTTAATTTCTACATGCTCAAATGCATTACAAGCAAAGGTTAGGCCAAAGAGAGTGGAAAACAGAGTAGAACTGCCGTGCTAGCAAAGGGAAAGGTTAAAGGTGTCATTTCCACAAAAACTGAGTTTCTTTTTACATGCAGGTTAGAGGTTAGCAATAAACATTAGAAGGTATCTAAACAAAGATGGGGTTCTTTGCTTTGCAGCCGTGCTTTCAGCTTTACTCCAGTTTCCTCAATAAAGCCATCAAACCTCATATACTTCAACAAATTCACTTTTAATCATCTTAGGATCAGTGGTGCAAGATCCAGGTTTGTTCCACTGTATACTAATGACACTTTATTGGTTGCAGTGCAGTCAGAAAAAAACAAACACACTTCAAATACTAATTAAAATGTAAAATCAACATATATACTGTACTCCTATAGCGATCATAGCATGCAAGCCCAACTTCAGAAGTTTTTCTAGTGCTCTTAATTAATGCAACAAACATTCCATTAACCACACCGGTTGCACAGGCCATTAAAAAGCTCTCTGTCAACATTGTTCTCTAAGGTTAGTTGCCCACATTAGTCTTAATAGGCCAAGTTTATTCAAAGAAACTAGTTTTATGTTACTGACTATTATTCTTTTGTACCTTTGTTTATCTTTCATTCAATGCTGATTAGCTTCAGACTGAAGTACTCTAATATGCTTTATATTTTAACATATTAGTGAACTGAGAAGCTAAATTCATATTAACAACTGTAGAGAGCTTGTTTTGCATTTGAGGGCAGTGTAACACACTGCCTGCTGTGAAAGACCAAGGCGTTGGAGCAGTTTTAGGTCTGTTGTGACACCAGTTATTTTCAGGGCATAATGTTAAGGCAGTATGTTCACAGATAACAGTGGGGAGAGAGGAGAGTGGAGTTTGTTCAACTTCTACTAACTAATTAAGAGAGCAGGATTTTGTTTGATGTACAGAATTAACTGTGGTGAAATCTTATTTGGGACTTTAAAGGACAACTGGTTCGATTAAACAAGTGTTAATGAAAGCCATTGTGCAGCCTCTCAGACTACCCTGAAAAACTGGAATCAGTGTTTTATACAGAAACAGAACTGGTTTATGAATGACTTGTGTTGGCATGGAGTTAGTTAAATAAAACCACCCAAACAGACACATGGGACCTTCTATCCCAAAAGTAGATGGCAAAACAGTAGCTACTGAAGTATTTTTTAAAATACTTCTTCTATTTACCTAGTTGTTTGGGGATCCTATTGACACAAACCTGCTAAATGTACTGCATGAAATCCTCATCCCATTGACTCATCAATCAGCAAAACTCCCCCTGATTTCAGTGGAGCTAGGATTTTATCCTCTAGGTGTCGCACATTATTTTAGCTATTATGAAAGATATGAAATCATGTTTTCTTCCAAAAGTTATGATCTTTCTTGCAATGTCAAAACACATACCAGGCTGAGGGCTGCTCTTATGCTTTTGGACTTTTTCCTTTTTAAACTTTGGCACTATGCGAAATACTGTACTTCTGTTGTTTCTCTTAGAATAATCCAGAGGGGGATCCTGCATGGAAAAAGAGGAAAACAACCGCTAAACTTTAAAATTGCTTCACTTGATGATGGGGAATTCTAATTTACTCTTGTCTAGTGAAATACAATTATTTTCACTTAGGAGTAAGTGGCCTACCTCATCATCATTTGGTTGGAAAACATAATAAAGCCATGGAATCTCAGCAAGTTTTCTCAGTTCAGTCTCCACACTGTGTAATGCATCAGACAGCAGCTCTTCATGGGGGGGATCCAGTTGCTGTTTACGAACAAACCAGAAAAAGAATGTTAAATGGCTGCCTTATACCACATTTAATTTCCCTGCGCATGCATTTCACCAATCCAGAGACTGCATTTGGGTTGGTCCTAACTACAAGAATGACTAAAACAGCTAAAACTTTGGTGTGTGCCCACCTATCTGTTTCTGCCATCACTCATCACACTCCAGAAATATAAATGGAGATTTAAAGCACATGGGAGAGTCTCCCAAACTAATGGATGTACAAGCCCAGAGAAACCAAATTTACAGTACGAAATTCCTGTGTCTTGTGGTCTTGGACTTCCATCAGTCCAGAAGCACAACTGGTAATCAGCACAGTGCCAAATGTAAAAATATTAATATTTTGTGCTTTTCCCAATTCTGCTATAAGCTCATCGTTGTATGCTCTTATTGCTGGACTATGATGTCACGCAACAAGGGAGGTAAGAATTTAATAAAGGCCAGTGGCCTGGAGAAAACTTAGATAAAAAACAGCATCAGAGAAAATAAGTGGAACTTATAGTGTCAGGAAGCCCAACGTTGCCATTCCTCAAATTTTTTCATGTGATGTACAGCTCTTCTCTGGTTAGGAAGTAGAAATGGAATGGGTGGAGTAACCAGGATTCTTCCATGAAGGCCTTTCCAAGATTTCAATGTCCCTTGAATAGACTATGCAAAGAACTAGGAGCTAGGAATTCCCAAATTCTAATCCCAGCTCTGACAGTGATTCACTGTCTCTGTGGAATGAGCAGGGTGAAAAGTAGGTATGTTGGGGTCAGAAACAGTAACTAGCCCTTTGACAGCCCATTTCATCAATTGCTCTAAAAAAAAGAAAGGTAAGAATCGTTATCCCCTTTTGCAAATAAGGAAAAAAGAGTTGTGCAAGAAGGTAAAGTGAGTTGGTCAGGGTCACACAGCAGGTTAATGGAAGATGTGGGAATAACACACGTCTCCTGAGACCCCATCAAGTGATCCACCCACTGTGAACTGACCATATGGAATTGGGCCCTTAGTTGGAAGGAGAGTGGCACACACACAATAGAGTAACGGTCATTTTAATGAGTTTTGAAAATTCTAACCCATGTCACCAAGAAGGAGCTATTAAGATGTGAGCTTTGTCTGTCTTCCATGCCACTGTAGATAGTAGAGCGAATGGGGGAAATACATGCGCACATGCACAGAGTCTCCTGCCCAATGATGACAACTGTCATTCAACAAAAACAAATTATGTATCTTTCTTTTGCTGAAACAAACAAAAAAAAATCCATACTGAATTCCACATTCAGGTTATTTTGAAAATGACCACCAAAATCAGTATAGTTGCGCCCCTTTGAAAATGAATTTAATATTAATTAATAATTTATTTTATACTACTTCCACATTTTCAGTCTTCAATATGCCATAGAGCAGTGTTTCCCAAACTGTGTTCCGCGGAACACTGGTGTTCCGCACGATGTGAATAGGTGCTCCATGAAAGAATCATAGTTTTAAAAAAGGGTCTTTCAATTTTTTTTAATTTTAAATTTGGCATATTTGAAGCGTAGTTTACAACTCTTTTTGAATGACTATAATTTAATAAACTCTTTTTCCTGTTACTGATAGATCTCGTATTGAATATCATGGCGTAAAGAGAACGTGGCACGCAAGTATGTTGACATCTACCCCTTCGGGCACGTTTCAGTTAGTGACGTCGTACCCCTTCCGCTCGAGGCTGCACGAACTGCAGTGGTATGCACACACCATTCTCTTTACGCCATATTGAATATAACATATTCACTCAACATATTCAAACCTGTGGGTCTTTACCGTGTGTGCGATAAGCACAACTAAACTAGCTTCGCTCGAAACAATATAAATATTTGTGACAAACAAAATTTGACAAAAATCAGTATTTCTAAATATTGTTACTAAACCTAATCACCATGGATTTGTGGCTAAAAGAAGGAACTTTGAAACGAAAAGCAAGTTCTTCTGGCACTCCAACTGTGGCCGAAATAAACGAGCAAAATATTGTGACACTTCAAAGAGAGGATGAACAATTGCAGTCTTTTGTTGCCGAAAAATCTGTTAGTACTAGTGAGTTATCCACGGTGAAAGAATTTCCATCAAAGTATATAAAAAAACAAGAAGAAGTAGGTGTTAAAAGACCGAAACGAAAGTATGATGAAAGTTATTTGTCTTTTGGTTTTACGTGTGTTGGAAATAAAGATGTTCCTGATGCGCAGTGCATCATGTGCAACAAAATACTAGCAAACAGTTCATTGGCTCCTGCTAAACTTCGTAGGCATTTGGAAACCAAGCATGCTGAATACAAAGACAAAGATATAAGTTTTTTCAAGAGGAAGCGTGACTCACTTGGAAATTCTAAACTTTCGATGATTAAAATTGCTAAAACAGACAACAAAAGTGCAACAGATGCATCTTATCAAGTAAGTTACCGTATAGCGCTTGCCGGAGAAGCTCACACTATTGGAGAAACACTTATCAAGCCTTGCGCGAAAGATATTGTAACGTGCATGTTGAGCGAGCAGTCTGGTAAAAAAATCAATGCTGTACAGTTATCAAATAATACTGTTGCACGCCGTATTAAAGATCTTGCCGATGACATAGAAAAAGAACTAGTTTGCCAACTGAAAATTTGCCATGAGTATTCATTGCAGCTAGATAAGTCCACTGACGTTTCAGGACTTGCTGTGCTACTAGTATTTGTCCGATATAGATTTAATAATATTACTGAAGAGGACCTGCTCTTATGTGAATCTCTGTAAACCAACACAACTGGAGAAGAAATATTCAACTGCATCAACAATTTTATCAGAAAGCATGAAATTAGTTGGGGAAAATGTATTGGTGTATGTACTGACGGTGCTCGGGCAATGATCGGGAATATGAAGGGAGCTGTAACACGAATCATAAGTGTGGCACCAGAAAGCACTAAGAGCCATTGTGTTCTACACAATCACTTGCAGTTAAAAAAATACCAGCATATCTGAAAATTGTGCTCGATGAAGCAGTACAAATTATCAATTTTGTCAAATCTCGACCACTTCAATCCAGGTTATTTAAAATTTTGTGTGAGGAAATGGGTAGTCAGCACAAAGCACTTCTTTTACATACGGAAGTGAGGTGACTATCCAGAGGAAAATTGCTTGTGAGGCTTTTTGAGCTTTGTAGTGAACTATTGATATTCTTCACTTCAGATAATTCAGGACGAAAATTTAATGACTGTCTGACAAATTCCTCATGGCTAATGAGGCTTGCGTATCTTGCAGATATTTTTGCAAAATTAAATGAAATTAATCTGTCTCTGCAAGGAAAGAATGTGACCATTTTTACTACAATGGATAAAATTTCGTTGTTAAAAAAAAAACGGGAATTCTGGGCATCTTCTGTAGAACCAGGGCCGGCTCTAGGTTTTTTGCTGCCCCAAGCAAAAAACTTTTTGGCTGCCCCCCCGCCCCCTCCCAGCCCTGGTCTCTCTCTCTCTCTCTCCCCCACCCCAACTGCACCCTCCTGCCGCCCCAGCCCTGGGTCACTGGTAACTCGCTCCCAGGGCGGGTCATTCAGCAGGAATTTTGGATGTGCAGAGAACACAGACAGGATTGGTTCCCATATGGTTACAGAACTGCAGTAAAGTGGAACAATTTTCAGCTTGTGTGATTGAAGGATATCTGGATGCATATTACAAGACTGTCCTACATAAATGAGGAAAAGTTGAGGTGCCTTTATTATTCTTTTGTTCCACTCCTGAAATCCAGGACCTCTATGGTGGCATTCTCAGAAATGCTCCCAGTTCCACGCGCAGGGCCAGGTAGGCAGGCAGAGCTTCAAAGTCTCAATGCGTGGATGAGACGATGATGTAGAGAGGAGGGGTTTACATTCATTAGGAACTGGAGAAACTTTTGGGATGGGGGGAGCCTATACAGGAGAGATTGGTTTAGGTGGAACCCAAGTGGAACCAGACTGCTGGCACTAAACATTAAAAAGGTTGTAGAGCAGTTTTTAAACTAGGAGATGGGGGAAAGCCGACTGCTGCAGAGGAGCATGTGGATCGGACAGAGACTTCTCTTAGGGGAGAGTCTAATGATAGAGAATCTCCAGGTTATAGTCAGGAGCAGAGGATGGAGGAGGATAATGTAAGGGCCAGATCAGATGATAAACATTCACATAAAAAAGAATCTAACACATCAGAAAAGGGCAGACAAATAGATAGTGACAAGTTTTTAAAGTGCTTGTACACAAATGCTAGAAGTCTAAATAATAAGATGGGTGAACTAGAGTGCCTCGTGATAAAGGAGGATATTGATATAATAGGCATCACAGAAACCTGGTGGACTGAGAGCAATCAATGGGACACAATCATTCCGGGGTACAAAATATATCGGAAGGACAGAACAGGTCGTGCGGGGGGGGGGGGGGGGGGGGGGGGGGGG
>NW_020664369.1:3843922-3847071 GCF_002925995.2 Terrapene triunguis
CTCTAATAAGAATATAACATTAGGGATCTATTATAGACCACCTGACCAGGACAGTGATAGTGATGATGAAATGCTAAGGGAAATTAGAGAGGCTATCAAAATTAAGAACCCAATAATAGTGGGGGATTTCAATTATCCCCGTATTGACTGGGAACATTTCACTTCAGGACGAAATGCAGAGATAAAATTTCTCGATACTTTAAATGACTGCTTCATGGAGCAGCTGGTACGGGAACCCACAAGGGGAGAGGCAACTCTAGATTTAGTCCTGAGTGGAGCGCAGGAGCTGGTCCAAGAGGTAACTATAACAGGACAGCTTAGAAATAGTGACCATAATACAATAGCATTCAACATCCCTGTGGTGGGAAGAACAACTCAACAGCCCAACACTGTGGCATTTAATTTTAAAAGGGGGAACTATGCAAAAATGAGGGGGTTAGTTAAACAGAAGTTAAAAAGTACAGTGACTAAAGTGAAATCCCTGCAAGCTGCATGGGCGCTTTTTAAAGACACCATAATAGAGGCCCAACTTCAATGTATACCCCAAATTAAGAAACACAGTAAAAGAACTAAAAAAGAGCCACAGTGGCTTAACAACCATGTAAAAGAAGCAGTGAGAGATAAAAAGACTTCCTTTAAAAAGTGGAAGTCAAATCCTAGTGAGGCAAATAGAAAGGAGCATAAACACTGCCAAATTAAGTGCAAGAATGTAATAAGAAAAGCCAAAGAGGAGTTTGAAGAACGGCTAGCCAAAAACTCCAAAGGTAATAACAAAATGTTTTTTAAGTATATGAGAAGCAGGAAGCCTGCTAAACAACCAGTGGGGCCCTTTGATGATCGAGATACAAAAGGAGCGCTTAAAGACGATACAGTCATTGCGGAGAAACTAAATGGATTCTTTGCTTCAGTCTTCACGGCTGAGGATGTTAGGGAGATTCCCAAACCTGAGCCAGCTTTTGTAGGTGACAAATCTGAGGAACTGTCACAGATTGAAGTGTCACTAGAGGAGGTTTTGGAATTAATTGATAAACTTAACATTAACAAGTCACCGGGACCAGATGGCATTCATCCAAGAGTTCTGAAAGTACTCAAATGTGAAGTTGCGGAACTATTAACTAAGGTTTGTAACCTGTCCTTTAAATCAGCTTCTGTACCCAATGACTGGAAGTTAGCTAATGTAACGCCAATATTTAAAAAGGGCTCTAGAGGTGATCCCGGCAATTACAGACCGGTAAGTCTAACGTCGGTACCGGGCAAATTAGTCGAAACAATAGTTAAGAATAAAATTGTCAGACACATAGAAAAACATAAACTGTTGAGCAATAGTCAACATGGTTTCTGTAAAGGGAAATCGTGTCTTACTAATTAGAATTTTTTGAAGGGGTCAACAAACATGTGGACAAGGGGGATCCAGTGGACATAGTGTACTTAGTTTTCCAGAAAGCCTTTGACAAGGTCCCTCACCAAAGGCTCTTAAGTAAAATAAGTTGTCATGGGATAAAAGGGAAGGTCCTTTCATGGATTGAGAACTGGTTAAAAGACCAGGAACAAAGGGTAGGAATTAATGGTAAATTCTCAGAATGGAGAGGGGTAACTAGTGGTGTTCTCCAAGGGTCAGCCCTCGGACTAATCCTATTCAACTTATTTATAAATGATCTGGAGAAAGGGGTAAACAGTGAGGTTGCAAAGCTTGCAGATGATACTAAACTGCTCAAGATAGTTAAGACCAAAGCAGACTGTGATGAACTTCAAAAAGATCTCACAAAACTAAGTGATTGGGCAACAAAATGGCAAATGAAATTTAATGTGGATAAATGTAAAGTAATGCACATTGGAAAAAATAACCCCAACTATACATACAATATGATGGGGGCTAATTTAGCTACAACAAGTCAGGAAAAAGATCTTGGAGTCATCGTGGATAGTTCTCTGAAGATGTCCGCGCAGTGTGCAGAGGCGGTCAAAAAAGCAAACAGGATGTTAGGGATCATTAAAAAGGGGATAGAGAATAAGACTGAGAATATATTATTGCCCTTATATAAATCGATGGTACGTCCACATCTCGAATACTGCGGACAGATGTGGTCTCCTCATCTAAAAAAAGATATACTGGCACTAGAAAAGGTTCAGAAAAGGGCAACTAAAATGATTAGGGGTTTGGAACGGGTCCCATATGAGGAGAGATTAAAGAGGCTAGGACTCTTCAGCTTGGAAAAGAGGAGACTAAGGGGGATATGATAGAGGTATATAAAATCATGAGTGATGTGGAGAAAGTGGATAAGGAAAAGTTATTTACTTATTCCCATAATACAAGAACTAGGGGTCACCAAATGAAATTAATGGGCAGCAGGTTTAAAACAAATACAAGGAAGTTCTTCTTCACGCAGTGCACAGTCAACTTGTGGAACTCCTTACCTGAGGAGGTTGTGAAGGCTAGGACTATAACAGCGTTTAAAAGAGAACTGGATAAATTCATGGTGGTTAAGTCCATTAATGGCTATTAGCCAGGATGGGTAAGGAATGGTGTCCTAGCCTCTGTTTGTCAGAGGGTGGAGCTGGATGGCAGGAGAGAGATCACTTGATCATTGCCTGTTGGTCCACTCCCTCTGGGGCACCTGGCATTGGCCACTGTCGGTAGACAGGATACTGGGCTAGACGGACCTTTGGTCTGACCCGTTCTTATGTTCTTTGTTTCTATGGGGAATTTGCCAATGCAATATCACTGTCTTCCTTTTAAACAAATAAAACTAAAACTAAAAAAAAAAAAAGCAATGGCTGTTGAAAATAGCAATTCCAGTCCTAATAACCACTGGGAAGCATTTCTTGCTCAATTTATTCTACTTTTTCTACAGCAAGTTATAGTGGATCAGT
This sequence comes from Terrapene triunguis, assembly GCF_002925995.2. NCBI lineage: Eukaryota > Metazoa > Chordata > Testudines > Emydidae > Terrapene > Terrapene triunguis. The sequence goes on from NW_020664369.1 coordinate 3,846,794, forward strand.
ATATTTGATTTGGGAGAAATGAAGTAACAGCTGCCCAAATTGTGCTTGAGCACTCCTGAATTTTGAGGGTGTTCAAATCTGGAAGGCAGGTGCTAGATTCCCTTTCTGAATATTAGCTAAATCTGGAAAGGAAAAGTCAATTTCTGCTTCCATGGCTCAGAAGTGGAAATCCTCCTACGTGCCTGGTACTGTATCTAAAGCTGCCCAGGTCCAGAGCCTCCCCTCCCTTATTTTTCATTTTAAATTCTAGTGGGATCCACGTACCTCCCTTGCTAGGC